>NC_135315.1:23355333-23660364 GCF_048772815.1 Callospermophilus lateralis | reverse complement strand
GTGGCAGGGCTTCTAGCACCATCTCCCTGCAAGGCAGTAAGAGCAGAGGCTACTGAGGAAGGCATCCTTGGTGTGGAACCTGGGAGGACACAAGGACACATGTCACAGCATCCACACCTGGACAGGTGGCAGCTCATGGTCTAGCAGTGGGGCCTCAAGTCATCCCCAAAGAGCTAAAGGCTGGCTCCAGTGCAGCATGGGAACGAAATGGGGAAGGAGCAAACTTGAACTATTGGGCTGGAGGAGCAGGGGCTATGGGCAATGCCAGGTTTGCAGGCTGAGAAGGAGCCCTTGTGGAGTTAGTAGGTGGAACTTAACCAGGATCTCCTTCCTCCTACCCTCAGTCCCTCACCTGTAGCACTTCTGCTTGGTGCAGCTGTTGCCAGTCAGATTGAGGATGAGGAGGCTCTGGGGGAGCTCATCTGCACATGGAGAGACACAGGGAGTGAAGCTCTCATACCAACTCTGCACCCTCCGAGGATGAAGTGTATGTGCAGGATTGTGTTGAGCACAAGCACAGGGAGGTGGCGGAGGAGGGCAGAAAGAAGGGAGGACCCCACACAGGACAAGTGCCGTGAGCCAGGGCTAGGGTGTTCCTACCCGGCTTCAGTGTTTCTATCAGGTTCTCAGAGAGGTCCAGAAACTGGAGGTATGGGAGGTTGAGGAGGTTTTCCACGTGCCTGATTCTGTTTCCTGCTAGAGACAGGAAACTAGGGAAGGATGGGTGGGTGGGGGGCAGAGACAGGACTGTTGAGGAAGAGAGGAAGACACCAGACACCTGGGCCCCCTGTCAGGCAGTTGGATTTCTAGTGGGGACACACGGCCTATGGGGGTAGAGGAAGCAGAGCAAGGCTTGGAAAGAGCTGATCAAGGCTGATCAAGAGCCAGGCTTGGAAAGCTCTGAGCAGGTTCTTGGGGGTATTGCCGTGTTTCCCCTCCCACTCCTTACTCCTTCCCCCACCTGAGGCTTGGTGCCACATACCGCAAGGAGGGGATGCAAGCCAGGTTCTCAATTCTCTGGATCTTATTCTGCAGGAAGAAACCAAAGTGGGGGAAACCAAGCTGTCAGTTGGGTGGGGAGCCCTGTAAGGGGACAAAGCCCCAGTACCACAGCTGCACTTGAAGCTGGAGATATTGCACTTTGGGAACAACCCCACTCCTGACTGGTTGTCACTATCTTTGGGAGATGATTGGCTTTCTTTGGATGGATAGTTAAAAGTATAAACTGGGGGCTGGATAAAGGTTTGAAGTACCCTTCTCTGACCCCATAGCCAAAGAGGGACCTTGGAATCAGGGAAGGAAACCAAGGGCCACTAGAAAAATGGAAAAAACCTTGGTGGTGACTTGCATGCCAAAAAGAGGAAAATGAGCACATATTCATTTGATTTGAAGAGTTTCTGTGGGAAAACTGAAAGGGAGCTGGGAATATGAAGGCTGGGGGAGTCTGAAGACCACCACCAATGTCTAGCAGCCTTCAAGGATCCAAAAGGTGTAGAGGAATCTTCAGTTTTCTTCTTCTTCAAAAAAGGAATGAGCTTGGGCTGTATAATATGAAAAGATTAGGGCAGATACCAAGAAGAACTAGACCAAAAGAAGTGTCTGATTAAGGAGCAACAATTCAAGGGCATGTTCAAGATCTCTTTCAGAGGGATCAGTCTTTCAACTGGGGAGAATTCCTGATTTATTTGGGAATGATTTAAACATAGACCTATTTGTCTGAACATCAAAGAAGGCTCAAGATTACCTGTTTGGATGCTTTTGGATTAGACAGACCTAGTCCACAAGGGGTCAGGGGAAAGGAAGAGCAAGGGACAAGAGTTACCGCTTGTAGATAAAGACTGTGAAGATTCTGGAGACTCTCTAAGTTCTTGATAGTGGTAATCCCCTCTCGGTCCAGGCGGACAATCTGCAGCTCAGCAAGGGTATGAAACCTGGGAGAAGATTGGGTGGAGTGGTGTGACAAAGCTCACCTCTGTGGTTTCAGCTGGAGAGATGGGAGGGAGGAGGAGGAGAAGAGATGTTTTCAGGAGGGGTAGATGGCTGAGTGACTCTCATCATTGTCAAGAACAGCTTCTTGACCCATGAAATGATGTCCAAGTCATGAAGCTGGCTTGCCTAGGAGACCTCTCTCTGTTGATGGCATTGGGGAGAATCAGACTGAGAGTAAAGGCCCTTTGGGAAACTGAGTGAAATCCATTCATGATTCCTGGAGAGATCTGGAGGCCAGAAATTCTTTCTTGGGCCAGCCTGGATGGTAGGCAGTAATGACAGCATCTCTGCAGGAAGATCCTTCCTCATTCTACCTTTTGAGTGGTCCATAGAGTGAAAGTCACCCATTCCATCCACGAATTCATTCATTAATTCCACAACATTTACTGGGTTCCAACTAGAGACAAATGACAGAGTCTCTGCCCATCACTCTTAGGGAAGTCTTCAGACTCCCCTAGCCTTCATCTATGACAAGAGGGTGACAGAGCCAGGTACAAGGGTCTCTGGCAGCTGTGCACCAAGTCCCGAATAAGGGGATCCAGAATTGCTTTCTAGAGGAAGTGACAGATGAGTAGGAGTTAGCTACAAAGCTGGGAGGGGGACAGGGAGAAGGCATTTCAAGCAGAATGAACAGTACATGTGTATGCTAATTCAGCCCTTCTCAAACTTTAATAGGCCCACCAATCCCTTGGGATCATTAAAATGCAGATTCTTATTCAGTAGTTCTGCGGTGAGCCTCAGATTTTTTTAATTTCTAATGAACTCGTAGATGAATGCCAATGTCATTGCCCCCAACACCTTTGAGTAACAAGGTGCTAAGGTGTGAGAACACACTAATGGAGAGTTGCTGGAAATAGGCTGAAGAGAACAGAGGCCAACTCATTTTAAGGCATTTGGAGTTTATTGTGGAGATAATAGGGAGCTGAGGAAGTTTCTATTACAGAGTGCCTGATCAGATTTGTTATTTAAAAGGATTGCTTTAAATAAATAATGTGGCTCAAGCAGTGGCGCGCTCGCCTGGCATGCACAGGACACTGGGTTTGATCCTCAGCACCACATAAAAAATAAAGATGTTGTGTCCACTGAAAACTGAAAAAAATTTTTTTTTAAAAAGGATTGCTTTAAGCCATACAGTACTACACACCTGTAATTCCAGCAATTTGGGATTCTGAAGTAGAAGAACCACAAGTTCTAGGCCAGCCTTGGCAATTTAGCAAAACTTTAATAAAGTGCCCTGGGTTCAATCTCAGTCTTAAATAAACAAATAAAAAGATTTCTGAGAAGGGATGACAGCCTTATCTAAGGCAGCTGAGTGAGGACGCTGGAAAGCAGATTTTTTTTTTTTTTTTTTTTTTTTTGCGCTGGGAATTAAATCCAGAGGCCAGAGGCGCTGAACTATATACCCAGTCTTTTTTATTTTTTATTTTGAGATAGGGTCTCTCTAAGTTGCTGAGGCAGATATTGAACTTGCAGTCCTCCTGCTTCAGTCTCCTGAGTTACTGAAATTACTGCACCACTGTGCCTGACTGAAAGGAACGATTTTTTTAAAAATTGTTTTTTTAGTTGCAGTTGGACACAACATCTTTATTTTATTCATTTATTTTTATGCAGTGCTGAGGCTCGAACCCAGCGCCTGGGAAGTGCTAAGCAAGCACTCTATCGCTGAGCCACAGCCACAGCCTCAGCCTTTAAAAGAAACGATTTTTAAGGAGGGAAAATCATTGGACACGATCACTGATTGGAGTGGGACTAAGTAAAGAAACAAGGATGAGTGGACAAATCTGTAGGGTTCAGCGAACTGGTCACTACGTGCAGGACCCCCTCCCCCCCCACACCCCGGCACTCACATCTTCTCTGACAGATCTTCATCCTCAGGGTAGGTCAAGTTCCGCTCAGTAATAAGGGCCTCAGTAATGTAGACATCCTTTTCCTCTGGACTCTGGGCAAGTTTAGCTGTGAAAACATGAGTCCAATTGTCATCTTTCTTCTTTCTTGGAGGCTGACCCTACCGTTGTCCAACTGTTCTACTTACCAACCCACTTCCCTACTTACCCCCAGGCATGATGTAAAATAGACAGCTGCTAGCTTGAGGCGAGAGAGGAGCGGAGAAGTTCCTAAGGATGGACTGTTCTTAAGGATGGCCAAACCGAGAATGGCGGGCGAGAGAGAATTCCTAGACTTGGGAGACAGTGGAAAGGGGTTGACTCAGAACAACTTGTTAGGGAGTAGTCGAAGACAAGTAAATAGGGGTGAAGGGTCTGGAGTTTGTGGGGGTGTGGAAAGTCTTTGCCGGCAGCAAATTAGGCGGTTGTGGGTAGGAGGGATAAGAAAGGGGCGGTTTCCAAGAGTTCGTGTCGTTGCTAGGATACCGGACGCCAGCTAGAGAGGAAGTGGAGAAGGGAGGGATGCCGCTCTGCGCATGCGGGTTACGGCTCTATCCGGAAGATCTGCCCACCACTTCCGACCCCAGGGTTCGCTGGCCCATAATCCTTAGCTTCTTCCGGCTCCGTACCGCTTCTGTCTGTTTTTCCGGTGGCGATGGCTGCGGCCGCGGCTGGAATGCTGCGAGGGAGTCTCCTGCCCCAGGCGGGTAAGGAGCGGCCCGTAAGATCTCACTGCGTATTTGGCCAGCGCTCTCTAATCCTCGTTTCCCTTCCTCTACTTCTGACACTTCCGGTTGTCTCTGACTCCAGAGATGTCCCGGTGATCCGTGACACCAGCTAGATCGCGGGTTTTATCCCATCTAATTTCCTGTGACTCCAGATTATCACAGCAACGAAGTCGCCAACAAAAACATTTATTCCTTACGTCCCGATCCCCCTGCCTTGGGTTTCTTTACCCCACCACTTAGCTCTCGCCCCTGACCCTTGAGTTTTCTTTGGTTGCACCAGTCTTTGCCCGGACTTTTGCGTTATGCCTCCTCTGAAGCTCTAAGCCTGATTGTCGCCTCCTCAGGTTTTCCCTCATGACCTCTGTAAAGCAGTTTTATTCAGTTAATTCTGTATCTTGTACCCTGTTTACTGACCCCCCTTGTCCCATTATAGCCTGTAATTTTACTTTTATTTATTCGTTTATCTTCTGTGTTAAGCTCTGAAAGGACAGAATCATTTATACAGCATAGCCAGCAGGCAGCATGGTTTCTGACCTTAGTGGCATGCAGCAGATAATTGTTTAATGAATTAATTAGAGCATTTATTATAGGCCAGGAACTGTGATAAATGTTTTACACATATTATCCCATTTAGATCTTGAAGCATCCTGTAAGGAAAGGATTACCATTTGCCCTTTACAGATGAGGAAACAAGTTTTGGACCAGTTTAGTGACTGGGCAAGGTCATACTTAGTAAGTGGCTGAAGAAATATTAAAATTCAGTTTCATACGATTCCAAAGCCACTTATAACAATTAGATTTTGTGGCCACTGGCAATAAACTTCTAGCCTCAGCAGGTCTCCATGCTGTCTGTCAGAGCTACCTTCTAGCAGACCCTTTTTCTGTGGTCCCATTTCAGCCTTGGGAGGGGCTGAATCTGGGAAACATTAGGCTTGGCCCTTGTGTTGAGGATGAAAGGATCACTTTAGCTCAGGGCTTTAAGTGTCTCTTTGTTTTCTGAGGGGTGCTCTCAAACATTGCCTGTCAACAAGAAGAGAGAAGGGAAGAGAGACGTGGAAGAGTAGCATAATGGTCAGGTAGCATACTGGTCATAAATGTGTACCCACCCTTGCTTCAAATGATAGGAACAGCCCTCACAGGCAGTGTTTGAGCATGGTTTTCAAACTTAAGCAGGCATCAGAATCACTAGGAGAACTTATAATTTTTTGGTGGTACTGGGAATTAAACTTTGGGCCTTTCCTGTACTAGACAAACTTTCTACTACCAAACTATATTTCAAGCCCCCACCAGGAGGGTTTTACTAAAACACTCTGCTAAGCCCTACCCCAGAGTTTGTGATTCAGTAGGTCTAGGGCAGGTATTTCTAACAGATTACTGGAGGATGCTGATGTTGATGGCAGAGTGAGGGTAGGTAATACTTCAAAAACCACTGACTTGGACCAGGGGTTGGCATATCATGGCAAGGCTAGTCACTGAGGTTTTTTATTTTTTGTTTTGTTTTGTGGTGCTGGAGATTAAACAACGGGAGTATGTTAGGCAAGTGTTCTACCACTGAACTATACCTCCAGCCCCTGGTCACTGTATTTTATAAATAAAGTTTTATTGGAACAAACCTTATCTGTTTTTTTACATAAATGTCCATGGTCACATTTTGGCATAGTTGAATATAAGTGACAGATAGTACAGCCCCCAAATCTAAAATATTTACTATTTGTCCATTTAGGAAAAGGTTTGCCGAGCCCTTTCCCCCTTTGTTTAATGTGTTTGAAATATTTTCTCCTTTGTTCTCATTTTTTATCCCATCTCTGCATAAAAAGCAAGCTGGAGAAATGGGAGCCTCAAGAGATCAAGCAGCTGACCCACTAAAAAAGAGAAGGTTTGGGATTTCAGGATTTCTAGCAGGCATTTCCTTGTCTATCTCTGTGAGCCATGTTGTGTCTGTCTAGAGGGTGTGCTTTTGCTCCATTTGGGGCAAACTAGGGCCTCCAAAAGATTGTATTTCACTGTGTAACCATCTCCTCCCTCAGGCCGGCTACCCACCCTCCAGACTGTCCGTTATGGCTCAAAGGCCGTAACCCGCCACCGTCGTGTGATGCACTTTGAACGTCAGAAGCTGATGGCTGTGACTGAGTATATTCCCCCCAAACCTGCCATCAACCCAAGGTGCCTGCCACCTCCCCCCAGCCCTCCCAAGGAGGTAAGGAGGAGACTGCATGCACATCACTTGGTGGTGGGATAGTGGATTAAAATGATTTTTTCTCTCATAGTGAAGTAGGACTCCAAACCACAGTCACTTATATCATTGTTTCACTTCTACCTGATCCTGCGGCCCAGGTACTTTAAGATGAAATCTGCACTTGATTCTACATTTGTCTGTGGGTTCTATGGATTAGATGGCCTCCTGGATTTCCTTCATTCTGTTCTTGTCTCTAAAAATGTGTGTGTGTGAGGGCTGGGGTTGTGGCTCAGTGGTAGAGTGCTTGCCTAACATGTGTGAGGCACTGGGTTTGCTTCTCAGCACCACATAAAAATGAATAAATAAAATAATGGCATTTAAAAAATGCATGTGAAAGCTACCTGGGCAGGTGGGGGGAGGGGAGAGGTCTCTGCTATTTTTGTGTTTTTTGTTTTCTGTTTTTTTGCAATGTTAGGGATCAAACCCAGGGACTTGTGCATGCTAAGCAAGCACCCTACCACTAAGTGACACCCCCGATCCTCTCCTGTCTTAAAAGGAGTTGATGCTTTCATGTTTTCCTAAAGAAATGAGAGAATCATTCTGTCCTTAAAAAAACAGGAAGACCAGTGGAGTTTTGTATCTTTTTAATTTTTTTAATTTATCTTTATCCTATTTACCTTTATCCTATTCATTTATTTATATGAGAATCAATCCCAGTGCCCCACAATGCTAGGCAAGTGCTCTATCACTGAGCCACAACCCCAGCCCTGGGAATTTGTATCTTTTTAGTGGCTTTTGTTTTGTATACCTAATAAATTCTAGTATTCTAGTTGCCTGCTGCTTCTTAAGGATTAGATAGCTGTCTTCTCTTGCAGGAGAGAAGGACATCAGCAACTGCAGCCTGAGGGAGTTAGGTCAGATGGAAGAGATGCTCTGAGTCATTGAGCAGCTTCCTCAAAGGTGAATGAGAAGACAACCTAGCATCTGGGTTTTCGCCTGTGAAAACAAAGAGCACTCTGAAATGGCCCTGTAGGGTCAGCCCATGGAGCATTGCTTGGCAAACCACACTTTAGTGACTGGGCCTCTTCCATCAGCACTTAGGAAATTTTTGTTTGGTTTTGCATCTTTTAAAAAAAAAGCAAACAAACTTAAATATTACTCGACCTTTATTTTTTTGTTTTGCTTTTTGGAGATGAGATCTCACCATGTACCATGTTCTCCAGACTGATCTTATTTATTTATTTATTTATTTATTTTAGTTGTCACTGGACCTTTATTTTATTTATTTATTTATATGTGGTGATGAGAATTGAACCCTGTGCCTCATGAGTGCTAGGGAAGTGTGCTACCACTGAGCTACAACCCAGCCCTCCAGACTGATCTTGAATTCATGAGTTCTAGTGATCCTCCTGCCTCAACCTCCCAAGTAGCTGGAGCTATAGGCATGTGCTGCCACACCTGGGTCAATCCAGTTAAAGTCTATTCACAGCATTTCCCTCTCAGTTCAAGCAAATTGTATGGAATTTTTCTCCCATAGTTTTTTCTTAGGCCATTTGGGCATGCTACTTCTTAACTGTAGAAGAATCTAAAATAGCACATGCAATAGCACTTTGTGGAATGAAGGAGATAGTCTATATCTGCACTGTCCAATATGATAGCCACTTGCCACTTGTGACTACTGAGCACTTGAAATAAAACTAGTGTGACTGAGTAACTGATTCTTAATTGTGTTTGATTTTAATTACTTTAAATATAAATAGCCGCATTTGCCTTAGTGGCTACTATATCGAACACGGCAGGTCTGGAACCTACATTTAGTGCAATATTGTATTTTTTTCACAGAATTCTGCAAAAAGCACATGACTTCTAGGTTGTCCACTTTTTAAATATATTTTATTATTTTCAATTTTTTTAAATTTTTTTTGTGGTGCTGAATCAAACCCAGGGCCTTGAGAATACTAGACAAGCACTTTGCTACCGAGCTACATCCCCAGCTAAATAAATTTTAGATTCTTTGCTTTAGGGAAAAAGAAAAACTTAAACAGTATTGTAGAGATATGTAAATGTATTCTTAGGTCCTGAGGTTCTCAATTTTGAGAAACATTTTCTTAAGAAAATTAAGTTTTGGGCTGGGGATGTGGCTCAAGCGGTAGCACGCTCACCTGGCATGCGTGCGGCCCGGATTCGATCCTCAGCACCACATACAAACAGAGATTTTTGTGTCCGCCGAGAACTAAAAAATAAATATTTAAATTCTCCCTCTCTTTAAAAAAAAAAAAGAAAATTAAGTTTTGTTCTGTGAAAAATGTTTGGTCTCACATTTAAACTAACAGTGCAAAAGTTGTTTGGTATTTTTCTTTCTTTCTTTTTTTTTTCTTTGTGGCAGGGGTAACCAGGGATAGAACTCAGGGGCACTCCACCGCTGAGCCACATCCCTAGTCCTGTTTTATACTTTAATATATTTTATTTTTAATATTTTATTAGTTGTTGATGGACCTTTATTTATTTGTTTGTTTAATAATTTATTTATATGTGTTGCTGAGAATTGAACTCAGTTCCTTATACATGCTAGGCAAGCACAACCCCAGGCTGTATTTTATACTTTATTTAGAGACAGGGTCTCATGAGTTGCTTAGTGTCTCACTTTTGCCAAGGTTGGCATTGAACTCACAATCCTCCAGTCTCAGCATCTTAAGCTGCTGGGATTACAGGTGCACACCACTGCACCCAGCTCTTTTTTTTTTTTTTTTCCTTTTAATTGGTGTTATGGATTGAACCTGGGTCCTCATGCATGCTAAGCACAAGCTTTGTCACCCAACTATATCCTCATCTTGTATTTATAACTGGTAAAATAATTTAACATGAGTACAGTGCCAGATTGATAACTGAAGTAATTTTCATAATATTATTGTCAAACGGTGTTGACTAGGGAGCCTGCTGACCTGTTTGGGGAGGTCAAGAGTTCTTAGGTTTGAAAGCACTACTCTGAAGATTGTGATTAGCTAATGAAAACAGAGGGTTACAGTGGGAGGTGTTATACCTCACTGAGTCAGGTGCCCAGCTATCTCACCTGTTCCCCAATGTGTTGCACATTTGGCCATTGCCGAAAGCCCTAGTGCCTATCTGGGAGAGATTGAGAGCTGCCAGGGGGATAGACAGCTGATGTCATTCAGCATCCCTTCTTGCCTTCAGGAAACAGGCCTCATCCGGCTCCTCCGTCGGGAGATAGCAGCAGTTTTCCGAGACAACCGGATGATAGCCGTCTGCCAAAATGTGGCCCTGAGTGCAGAGGACAAACTTGCCATACGGCACCAGCTGCGGAAACATAAGATCTTTATGAAGGTCTTCCCCAATGAGGTAGGGGTGACTCTGTCACAAGGCCTGTCTTTTCCACCCTTTGCTTTCATGCCTGCCAAAGCAGAGGTTGGTTCTGCTCCCTCCATAGCCTACTTCTGACTCCTCCCTTAGCTGGCCTAGACAAACCACCTCCTAGTCGGGTGCCTAAGCTACAGTTAAGGGCTGAGGGGTTGCACCTTCACCTGATGTGGCCCATGACCAAGGTAAGTGTCACTTGTCCCCACTTTCTCCCATCAGCCATTCTTTCTTGCCATCCTAGGTCCTGAAACCCTTTCTGGAAGATTCCAAGTACCAAAATCTGTTGCCCCTTTTTGTGGGACACAACATGTTGCTGGTCAGCGAAGAGCCCAAGGTCAAGGAGATGGTGCGCATCTTAAAGAGTGTGCCTTTCCTACCACTGCTAGGTGAGCAAACATTCCTGCCAGTTAGGGCTGGGAGTGAGGTGGGGCAGGTGCCACTAGCCTGGTGCCCTCTACAGAGAACATGCTGTCATGGATGGGACCAGGTTTATTGAGGGCTGACTGTCATTTGACACCTCTGTTGTCTCACAGCCCCACTTCTGTGCTAGAGGAAAGACTAAGGAAGACAGAAAGGGGGCTCTGGGGTGGGAGACGGCAAATTCAGACACCTTGAGTCTGCGATGTAGTGGGTGCTGAAACCCACACAGATAAAGGTATTTAAAATAAATATCTGAAGTAAAGGGTGCTGGGCCAATGACCAGTTTTTCCAGATATTTCTAAGACTCACTAGGTCTTATCTGTAAAGAATATTGCCCACGTCCCTAGGAAATTTGAATTTTATAGGAAAACCATATTTATAGTACCACCCGTGATTCTTTTTTTTCCTTAAAATTTTCTGTTGTGAAATACATATAATATAAAATTTACCATTTTAGGAGCCAGAATTTGTGGCACACACCTGTAATCTCAGCAACTGGGGAAGCCAAGGCAGGAGATTTGCAAGTTCAAGGGCAGCCTCAGCAATTTAGTGAGACTCTCAGCAACTTAGTGAGACCCTATCTCAAAATAAAAAATGAAAAGGACTGGGGATATAGCTCAGAGGTAACACACCCCTGGGTTCAATCCCCAGTATGAAAAAATAAAATAAATTTTACCCTGTTAACTATTTTAATTAATTTTAGTATTTTTTTTAGTTATAGATGGAACAACACCTTTATCTTATTTATGTGGTGCTGAGGATCAAACCCAGGGCCTTACACATGCGAGATGAGCACTCTACTGCTCAGCCTCAGCCCCCTGCTAACTATTTTTTTTTCTCTCTCTCTTTTTTTTTAATTTGTTTTAATTAGTTACACATGACAATACAATGATCTTGACATATCATACATTTGAATCAGATGGGATATAATATCATTTTTCTGAGTGTACAGGTTACAGAATTATATTGGTCATGCAGTCACGTATATACCCACAGCAGTAATAATGTCTATTTTATTCTGCTATCCTTCCATTCCCCCCTTCCCCTCTCCTTCCCTCCCATCACTTCTCTCTACCCAATCTAATGTGACCCACTTCTTCTTTTTTTTCCCCTCACATCTTCACCTGCTATTTTTAAATGTATAGTGATATTAAATACATTTATAATATTGTGCAATCACCATCTCCATAACTTTTTTTTTTTTTTTTTTTTTTTTTGAGACGGGGCCTAATTAAGTTGTTTAGGGCCAAGGCTGGGTTTGAACTTGTAATCCTCCTGCTTCAGCCTTCTCAGTCACTGGGATTACAGGTGTGTACCACCAGTCCTGGCTTCCATAACTTTTCATCATATATATGTATATGTCATAGATGGAAACAATACCTTTATTTTAATATGGTGATGAGGATTGAGCCCATTGCCTTACACATGCTAGACTAGACCTTTACCCCATTGAGCCCCAGCCCCAGCCAGCCCCTAATTTTCATTTTGTAAAATTGAAACTCTATCAAATAACTCCCTGTTTTTTCCCTTCACTCCATGATTCTGTTTTTAAGAAAGTTTAGGAAATGCTGACTTCAGGGGGTTGGGGCCATTGGATGCATGATGCAAGTTTTCAGAAGGAAGGAAGGGAGGGTAAAGATCTCTACTGATGGGAGTGGGTGTGGCAATGGAACCCAGACTTGGGCAGGCTGGGAGGGGAGAGGGGGGCAATGGAGAGCAGATTCCTAGGGTTGGGACATTATTTCTAGAGAAGACAGGCATTTGTGGGGAGCCCAGCTGACTCTCTGTTCTTCCAGGTGGCTGCATCGATGATACCATTCTCAGCAGACAGGGCTTCATCAACTACACCAAGTTGCCCAGTCTGTCCCTGCTGCAAGGGGAGCTGGTAGGAGGGCTCGCCTTCCTCATGGCCCAGACCCACTTCTTGCTTCAGCACCAGCCCATCCAGCTGACGGCCCTGTTGGGTCAGCATGTCAGACAGCAGCGAGAGGGGGACTCTGCCACTTTGGCCACTGGGAAGCCTGATCCTCCTGACCCTGTTCCGGACTCCTAGCCAACCTGTTTTGCCAAGCCATACCCATAAATATACTCTGCTCCTGTTGACTGTGCTGTCTTCTGTCAGAGTTGTGGAAGAATTTGGGGTGGGAGAGTGTCATGTGACTTGACTTCTTTTTTTTTTTTTTTAAAGAGTGGGGAGGGAGAGAGAGAGAGAGAGAGAATTTTAATATCTATTTTTTAGTTATTGGTGGACACAACATCTTTGTTTTGTATGTGGTGCTGAGGATTGAACCCGGGCCGCACGCATGCCAGGCAAGCGCGCTACCGCTTGAGCCACATCCCCAGCCCCAGCCACATCCCTAGCCACATGACTTGACTTCTATTAACAAAGACCTCCTTGGGGACAGGACCACTTGGAGATACACAAGAATTCCATATCAGAATGGAGGCTGCTAATTACTGTCTTTTTTTTTTTTTCAGTTGTAGATAGACACAATATCTTTATTTATTTTTAAGTGGTGCTGAGTATTGAGCCAGTGCACTCTACCACTGAGCTACAGCCCCAGCCCCTAATCACTCTTTGTCCTTAGTTTTCCCAAATTGGGACCTGATAGTGCAAAGCCTGTCAGTTCTCCAGGTACAAGGCAAAGAGCCAGGAAAGATGAGGATCTTGCCTCTGCCTCCTTACCACAGTTCTTTACTGCATATATCTCCACCCTCTTGGGGCTACAACCTGTCACAGTAGCTCAGCTAAGTAAAGACTGTATACATATCAGTTTATTCCTCACCATGTTGTCCCCATTTCACAGAAGATGAAGAGTCAGAGAAGTTAAATAGTCTGCACAAGGTCATATAGCTAGTAAATGGCAGAACGGGGACTCAAATCAGACTTTCTGTTCTGATGACCTCACCCAGAATTTTGACACCAGGTGGGTTTGGGGTGAGCTCTGATGTTAATGCTCCACCCTTGGGGTGTGTGTGCCATGTTGTAGAGGTTGGAGCACTGCTTGTGATAAAATGAAGTATATTTTACAGACTCTGTTTCGCTGTTTACAAGGTTATTTTCAGGGTCGTCTCTGACTCTCCTCACTTCCCTTCCTAGAAGATTTTTCCTCTTCCCTCACCATAAATGGCATCTCTTCCATGCTTGTCCTTTTTTTCTTTAAAATGTTTTTTTAGTTATAGATGGACACAATACCTTTATTTATTTTTATGTGGTGCTGAGGATTGAACCCAGTGCCTCACACGTGCAAAGCATGCACTCTACCACTGAGCTACAACCCCAGCCCCTCCATGCTTATCCTTTTGAAGGCAGCTGACAGCTGTGTCCAGTAGCAAACATTCTCAAGTGGTTCTGCACAAAAGGACTAGGGTAGCTGGGTTCTTTGTTGACCCAAGGGTTCTGGGGACTCTAGCAGGACTCCCCCAGTCTTGAGGAACCCAAAATTCCTAATAAAAAAGCTGAATTAGTGGCCTGTCATTGTCCTTATAGGAGCACATCCTGGGTGAACCCAAGGATGTATCGGGAGGGCGGCTCTTCGGCATTTCTTCCCAGACTGGAGCAATGCCACAATGTCCTTGGTCCTGGATAGGTATATCTGGCAGTGATAATCTGCAGCAGTGTTTCCATGGCCTGGGCCAGGACCAACCACTCACCGTGCCCAATTTTGTCCTGGTGCCCAGGGATGTCCAATTACTGTGAAGTGAATTAAAAGACCCCTGAGGCTCCTAGATGTGAGAGCTGGTCTGGCTAGTGCTGCCCAGGGCTGCTTAGTGGCTCTCCCAGCCTCCAGAACCCTGCCAGCTATTAACAACACTCCTTGTGATGGGGAGGCTAGAGTAGTGCTGAGATTATTTGTGGAGCTAGGACAGCAGGTATCTAAGAGATGCATGACTCTGAAGTGTGACCAAGCCCACAGGGGGACAAGGTGAGGTAGATAAGTAACCCACATGATTTCTGGGGCTGTAAAAGAACTTCACATTCTATCTTCACCTGCCTGAGTCGCCACCATTAAAAACCCACTTCTTTCCAAAAAGCTGCTTCATTGCACTTAAAGTTGTCAATCTGTCAATCCTTTTGAATGAATTTTAGATCTTTCTCAAGAGCCAATTTTTAATTAGATTTGAGCAATTGGACTTATTCCTCTAGCAGAAGGGTAGAGGTGCTCAGAAAGGCAGGTGAGGGTGTCTAAATTGCCTTCCCTTTTCAGTATCTGGTGGGTTATTGCCCCAGACCTGCTCTTGGCCCAGAGACACTGTGCTCTGGGGTTTTGTCTCACTTCAGGGGCACTTCTGAACCTTCTTGGAGAGACATGGTGGGGCTTTGCTCCCCGAGAGCAGCTTCAGTGTGGGGTCATGGACTGTCCTCTCTCTCCCTGACTGCGCTGCTGACTATGCTCCTGGCACTATCTATTGTGTCGGGGGCGGGAGGGGGGCATTTGTCCCTTCCCTGTCAACCTGATACCTTACCTAGCTCCAAATTTTGCAATCTATTTTCAGATGTAAAATGAGAGGCCAGGGTTAATAAGGAAATGGCCTTGGGCGCTCCCTTGGGTCAAGGCCACACTAGTCTGAACAAATCCTTTACCACTCTGGCTTGAGGCCAGCAGTTCCCCAGTCCTCTAATCTGTCTGGAACCGTGCCTAGTGGGGACTATGCCCCCATTCCCAAACCACATTGGTCCACTCAGTCCTGAGTCCTCCGGGGAGCAGGGGGGCAGAGCTGAGCGGCCGCCCGGAGCTTGGCGGGAGGAGGCGACAGGGGGGAGGGGAAGGTGGGGAGATCCGGCTAGAGGGGAGGCTCCGACGTCTCCTTCCTTCCTGGTTCCTGCAGCAGCTGCTGCCACTGCTCAGCTCTGTGAGGAGGGAGCCGGTGACTCGGAGACAGTGACTCAGAGGCAGAGCGGTGCGCGGGCCAAGGAGCACTGGCGTCCATGGACCCTGGGGTAAGGGGGCTGCGCGACACAAGCTGACACTCCCAAGGAGGGCTACCACCCACCTGGAGCTGGTGGGTCTGCTCCTCTGGATCCAGGGCTGGGAATGGAGGTGGCAAGGGGGTACCTGCCTGGCTCCCCTCGACCCCCTCCTTCCTAATGGTAGAGCCTCCCCCTCTGCGGGCAAGCTGTGAGGGGTCAGGATTCCAGAGGCCAGGACAAGGGCACAGAGATACCCAAACACTGGAAGAGTTTGGGAACTTTCAATGGCAGAATGCAGGAGTTTCCCTTCCGTTCAGCATCCTGCACCCTGGGCCCTTAGCGGCGATCTTCTGGCCACTCTTACCCTGCCACGTCCCTGTCCCCTCTGGGCCTCAGCTCCTCAGGTGCTTACTAGCTCCACAAGAAGGTCCGAGCTGCTTCCCCAGCCTTAGGACATCCTCGCCCCTTCAGTCCCCTCCCCCATACACACAGACACACACACACACACACACACATACTCACACAGCCTCATGCATTATTGATCTCCTGGAGGAGCCAGGATGACCAGGGCCCGTGCCAAGGGCGCCTGTGGGCACTGCTGCGGGACCTGGGCGGACCTTGGCATGTTCTTGGCCACCTCTTCTGCTGCCCACAGTGTCTCCATCAGCCCAGTGTCCTGCTCTCTCTGGGTGGGCGGTACTTCTCAGGAGCCATAGTAAGAGGATAGTGAAGCTTTGGAGGGGACTGAGGTGGGAATCCTACAGGCATGTTTTGTGGGAGGAGGCACAAGGGAAAATAGGGGCTATCTCAGGCCTCAGTTTCCCCAAGAAGAAAACAGGAGTCCAAGAACTTGCGGGTATGGAGACCAATCGGGGTTTGATGGGTGCTCTGCAGGGTGGTAGTGGCAAAGGAGTCTCCATACCATTGCGCTGGGGGTGGAGGGTTTCTAGAGAAAGAGACAGCTGGATTGAACTCTTGCCT
The DNA here is from genome assembly GCF_048772815.1 of Callospermophilus lateralis. Classification (NCBI taxonomy): domain Eukaryota; kingdom Metazoa; phylum Chordata; class Mammalia; order Rodentia; family Sciuridae; genus Callospermophilus; species Callospermophilus lateralis. The sequence continues at coordinate 23,643,900 of NC_135315.1, read as the reverse complement.
GTCCAGTATCTGAGTCCCTCTGTCTCTTCTTAGAGCCTCTTCCTTCACTTCCCTGCTTTACCTCTGATTCCCATCCTGCAGGGAATCCTGCCAAGAAAGCACCTAGTGTTTCCAGGAGCCCCAGGATGTGTGCCCAAGCTGGGATTGGGCACACTTCTTATGGTTTTCTCCCAGCACCAACCTGTCTGCAGTGTGCTGGTTCACCTCTCTAAGCAGCAGCCATAACCAGAGGGTGTAGGCAGGGGACCCGCCCAGGGTGGCATAGGAACAGATGCAGGGTGTGGGGGAGAAGCATGGCAGGTGAGCCCTTATTCCCAGAGGGCACAGGAGGGATCAGAGGTGGGTAGGTGATAGCAAGGGCAGCACTAATGGGGTCTCTCTTGTTTCAAGGGCCCCCTCAGGTTCAGGTGACATCTTTCCCCTTTGACCTGCTCTACATCCTCAGCAGGGAGTGGCCTCTCCCTCCTCCATGGACTTCCAAGAGAGGGACACCCCCTCACTGGCCGAGAGCACTCAGTCCTCGAAGCCTAGCAGCACGCAGCAGGTCTGAGGGGCAGCAGCAATGGGTGGGCCTACCTTGGGCCCGAGGGGCAGAGGCAATGCAGTGAGCTCAGTAGCTCCCTCCCTCTGCCCTGGACTGCAGGCCTCTGAGCTGTGGGAGGTAGTGGAGGAGCCTCGGGGCAGGCTGGGAGCAGAAGGTGTCAAGCCTGAAAGGCAGGAAGGTCACCTGCTCAAGAAGAGAAAGTGGCCTCTGAAAGGCTGGCACAAGGTAGGCTGTGCAGGGCATGGGGAGGCTGCCTGGCTACGCAGGCTTTTGCACATGGAGGAGAAAAGCCTATGTGTGTTTGCTCTTCTCTGTTCTCTGTCCTCTGGGCCACGCGGTCTTACTTCTCCTGGGCGACTTCACAGAGGTATTTTGTGCTCGAGGATGGGATCCTCCACTATGCGACCACCCGGCAAGATGTGAGTCAGGGCCCTAGCTTGGGTTCTGGGAGGAATCTGCCCCAGGATGCCCTGAGCAGGCAGTGGGTATCTGGAATAACTCAGAGCAGGGTCCAAGTCCCAGGTACACCATTGGCTGAGTGAGCAGCCTCTGGCCAGTTACAATCAGCCCTCTGGATCCTTAGTTCCGCATTCTCTGATTCAACCAACTGCAGATCAAAATACATGTTCTTTTTTTTTTCTCTTTCCACATTTTTTTTATTGGTGTATGATATTAGTACATATTGATGGGGTTTGTAATTACATATTCATACATGCACGTGATATTACAATATAATTTGGCCAATATCACCCCCAGCACTTCCTCCCTCCCTTCCCACAAAATGTATGTATTTTAAAAATTATATCCATACTGAAAACGTACAGGTTTGTTTTCCTGTCACTACTACCTAAACACCAATACAACTATTTACACAGCATTGACTCTGTATTAATTATTATCGATAATCTGAAAATGATTTAAAGTGCATGGGAGCAGGGCTGGTGTGTAGCTCAGTAGGAGAGCACTTGCCCAGCTCCATCCCCAGCACCACACACACACACACACACACACACACACACACACAAATAATAAAGCCCACAGGAGAATGTGCATAGGTTACATGCAAATACTAGGCCATTTTATATAAGGAGCTTGAGCATCCACAGATTTTTATATCATGGGGGTTCTAGAACCATTCTCTCAAAGATACCTTAGGGACAACTGTACTTCTCTGAGCCTCAGCCTCCTCCTCACTAAGATGGGGAGCATGCTCGCCTCCAGGTAGAGCTGCCCTCATGGTAAGGGCATAGTGCACATGAGACCTCTGCATGAGGCCTTGGTAAAAACTACCCAAGAAATGAGAGCGTTCCCCCTTCACCTTTCTCATACTGGCAACAAGGAACTGAAGGCTGCACTCCCAGGTTCTCTGTGGGGAGGGGTCCACCTTCCTCCAGACAGATTCCCAGGGTGAGAATATTTGTCCTTGCTCTGTGGCTTCCTAACTCAGAGTGAGGCTGGACATACTGGAGGGTTCTGTACATAGAACATGATTGGCAAGCCCCTCTGATAGTATGCCCTGGACCTGGGGGTGAATTACTGCCTGACCCTTGAGCCTAGAGTGGTATTAGGGAGATGGTGGCTTTGTGGCCCAGAGACACTAAAACCAGTCCTCTCACCAACCTTCTACTCGAGATCACCAAGGGGAAGCTCCATGGCTCCATTGATGTCCGGCTATCAGTCATGTCCATCAACAAAAAGGCCCAGCGCATTGACCTTGACACTGAGGACAACATCTACCATCTCAAGGTAACATCCTGGGAACCAGGGAATATTATGGCCTTCTGCCTAGCAGAGGTGCTGGGCACGAAGGCATAGGGGCTGAGAGTCTGTGGAGCTCAAGGTCTTTTCCTGATTTTGACAAGAAGAAAGTTGCCTTTGTATCAAACAGCAGACCACCCCTATTGGTTGTTATGTGAACAGGTCCGGGGCTAAGAGCTCAGACAGGGGACTGTGCTTCACCTGCTTGCAAGGGGGCTTTGCACTAATGGGGCACTATAGGGACAGACTCTATTTGCCTATGACCAGAGTCCTTATAGCTCCTGGCAAATTGCCCTCCCTTCAAATATACTCTCCCTTCTCCATCATGTCTGCAGATCAAATCCCAGGACTTGTTCCAAAGCTGGGTGGCCCAGCTGCGTGCCCACCGCCAGGCCCAGCGCCTGGACTTGCCCAGCACCACTCATCGGAAGGTATGATGGGCCGCAGAGTGGATGTGACGATTCAGGGATGGTGGCTCCGGGGAACTGTGAGACCCACAAAGGTGGGCACCATCCTTCCTGACCCTTGGTTCACCCCCACAGGCTCCTGGCACCCAGCTTCTGACAGCAGGTAGCACTTCAGCTCTACCTGGAGTTGGACCTCGGGAGAAGGTGTCTTCCTGGCTGAGGGATAGTGACGGGCTAGACCGCTGCTCTCATGGTGAGGGATCCCTCTCAAATGCTTCTGTGGGTGTGACCCATGCTTTTGGGTCTAGGTGGTATCAGAAGGAGGGGAAAATGGTATCTCCATCCCTGCCCCAGGGAGCCCCAGTCTGATGGGGGAGATGGCCTCTGCCTCCAAGGTGGTCGAGTCTCCTGGAACCTACTTGGAAGAGCCCCAATCTTACAAAGAATGGCGGGGCTTGTGTCCTAGGCCCAGAGACAGACATGGATTCATGACCAGGACTCCTGACAAGGAGGACAGTGAACACCCGTGCAGGGAAGAATCCTGAGCTGTAGTGCCAGGGCAGGGATGTCCTCCAGAATTGGATTCCCGCGGTAGGGAGGTATGGTGTTGGCCTGGAGAGGGAAGTGTGCACCGAGTGAGGAAAGTGGTAAGGCATAGGGCCTATGTGTGGCTAGAGGAGCTGAGGGGTTGTCTGCAGACAGGGTAAAAACTAGGGAGGCCACACCATGGAGCTTTGGGATCTTGAGCAGGGGAGAGGAGCGGTGTCAGGGTCTCCGTGGTGGCTAGTGACATTTTTGGAGGAGAAAGGAAGCTGAGGGACAGATGGGGGGTCTGGCTGGCATTGGAGCAATGTCCTCCTTTATTCTCCATCAGCACTCTCTGAGTGTCAGGGGAAGCTCCAGGAGTTACACAGACTCCTCCAGAGCCTGGAGTCCCTGCACCGGATCCCCTCTGCCCCTGTGATTCCCACGCACCAGGTAAGGATCGGGGAGGAGACAGGGCTTCACCCCCATCACCTCCCTGGGGCGGGGCTCTCTTCCTCTACATTGCTGGAGTTTCCCCGGCCCTCGCTTCTTCCTCTGAGATGTCACTTCCCTGGGGATGGTACCTGGGTGCCTAGCATGATCTGTGCCCTCTTTTGTGGTATCTGCCTCTCCCCGGGCTGCCCCCCTTCCCCACCCTGTGAGTGAAACTTCTCCCTCCTCAACTTGCTAGGCCTCAGTGACAACTGAGAGACCCAAGAAAGGAAAACGGACCAGCCGCATGTGGTGCACACAAAGCTTTGCCAAGGATGACACTATTGGACGGGTGAGGTGGCGTGAGGGCCCCAATTGCTGGGGCGGGATCCCTGGGAGGAAGCTGTCCATCTACTCCCTCTCTTTCACCTGCAGGTTGGTCGTCTCCATGGCTCTGTTCCCAACCTGTCTCGCTACCTGGAGTCTCGGGACTCCTCTGGCTCCCGTGGGCTGCCACCCCAAGACTATGCCCACCTGCAGCGCAGTTTCTGGGCCCTGGCCCAGAAGGGTGAGTGCAATCTAGGGGGTGGTGAGGAGCAGGAGGTAGAGGGCGAGGAGTCTGATGGCCTGCCCTGCCCCCGACAGTGCACACTTCCCTCAGCAGTGTTCTGGCTGCCCTCACCACTGAACGGGACCGATTGAGGGACCTGCACCAGGGTTCAGAGCTGTCAAGGATGGGGGTGAGCCTTGGGGACAGGGAGCTGGTCAGGGACAGGGCTTGAGGCTGAGGACTTCAGGCTTCCAGTCCAACAGCAGGTCTGCGCTGGGTCTGGGGGTTTGGCAGAGGCCATCTCTGCAGAGAGGAGGGTGGCAGGGCTGGGAAGACTTTCTCCTCCCTCACCCTGTCCCCTCACCCTCCTCCTCAGGTCTCTGAGGCCCCAGCTGGGCAGAGGCGCCTCCACTCACTGTCCATCTCCTCAGACACCACTGCGGATTCCTTCAGTTCCCTCAACCCCGAGGAGGTGAGGAGCCAGAGCAGGCTTCAGGCCATCTCCCCTGCACCTTCTTCACTATAGGAGCGAAGGCCAGGGTGTTGGGCAAGGTTGAGTTTTAGCCTGAAAACAAAGTCCAGAAGTCCTGGCTCCAATGTTTTTCACGCAATATGGACACGGCCACCCTTGACCCATCCTTACAGATGTAGTATCCTTTGCTTTGAATTCAGAGTTCATAAGGTGGTGGCTCTCACCTACCATATGACAAAACTGAGACCCAAACAATCAAATTGGTGGGCCCAGGCTCCCACAGTTATGGCCAGGCTGAATAGACTCTGGGACTGGACTCTGTGGGTCTGAATTCGGCTCCGCTGCGTGCCAGCTTTGTGGCCTGAGCCTCACTATCCTAATCTACAAAGTAGAGGTGAAAAATGCACCTTTGCACAGGATGGGTGTCAGTATTGAATGGGTTGATTCAAGAAAACGATTTGCAGCAGAGCTCAGAGTTGGTGGCCAGGAAGTGCATGCAGTTACCATGGAACCGGATCACCTCCCCCAAGATTGGGGTCGGTCCTCTACACCCTCGCATCCTGCACATTTCCCCCTGCCTCTCCTGCTCTGCAGATGACAGAATCAGTGGATGTCCCCATAGTGCTTCCCTCTCAAGGGAGTGTTGAGCAAAAGTGAGTCTTGCCTGGCTTTCCACCATGACCTGACCCTCCCTTGGCTCCCACAGCAAGAAGCTCTGTACATGAAGGGGCGAGAGCTGACCCCCCAACTGTCCCAGAGTAGCATCCTGTCCCTTGCTGATTCCCACACGGAGTTCTTCGATGCCTGTGAAGTTCTCCTTTCCGCCAGTTCTTCAGAGAACGAGGTGAGGGAGGAGGAAGGCCAGCAGTGAGGAGGAAGGGAAATTGGGAAGGTACAGGTGAGTCCAGAGGGACTAGGATCTAGATTCCTGAATCCTTTCTCACCACCTTGGCTGCTATCTCTGGGAACACATCCACATCTATTGGGACTTTGTATGGTTTTGCTCAGAAATCTCTGCTGGAGACCCAGTTTGGCATGTTTTATCCCCTTGGGTCCTCTGACATTCCCACCCTAGTCATCTCCCTGTGACCTCATTTCAGCTTCAGCACCCCCTTGACTCCATCTCCTTATAGTCCAGATTTCCTTCTCTTCTGCCAGGTTCCTTAGTTCTCCTACCCTCACCAGTGGTAGGGCTAGGCACTGTCCCTCCAAGGCAGCTGGGCACACTCCACAATGCCAGTCCTCCTGGGGCAATGTCTTAGGGTTCAGAGCTCTCATCCCCCAATACCTTCTCTTCCTCTTCCCATCAGAGTGCTAGCTGGGCAGATTCTTGCCAGGCCCTGGGCACTGCCCAGCTGCCCGGAGAGACACAGTCTGCCCAGCCTGTCATCTCTTCTGGCCCAGGGCTCTGAGGAAGAGGAAGAATCATGCACTAGCGAGATTACCACCAGCCTGTCCGAAGAGGTGCTGGACCTCAGGGGAGCTGAGCGCTATCAGAGAGGTGCCAGGCGGGCATGTGGATGTGGGGTATGGTGGGTAGAGGAATTGCATTTGCTGTGGCTCTAGGACTCATGGAGAGTCCCTTGTGGTGATGGGTGGGCTAATGGCTTTGGGTGCTGACCCCAGCATGACCCCTGAGCTGAGAAAGTCTAAGCCACAAGCTGGAAAATATTCCAGAAGCAGCTCAGGGTGGAGAGCCAGGCTCAGACTTGGTGCTGGCCTCTGTTCCTATGGGCTGGGAAGGCCTACAAACAGGCCTGGCAGAGAGCAGAAGGTCCCACTTTGCCACTTTTTTTTTTTTTTTGGCACCAGGGATTGAACTCAGGGACACTTAACCACTGAGCCACATCCCTGTATTTTAAGGACAGGGTCTCGCTAGTTGCTTAGTGTCTGAACTTGCAGTCGTCCTGCTTCAGTCTCCCAAGTCACTGGGATTACAGTTGTGTGCCACCCTGCCTGGCCCACTTTGCCACTTTTTATTAGAGTACTTTTGGACCTGTTATTTTGCTTCTTGGAGTCTATTTCGTCTCCTATAAAAGGGACAGAATAGTCTGTGTCTGGGCATTTGCTTCTGTGTTTATAAAAGGGTGTGTGTGTATGTGTGTGAGTATAACTTGGCCATGGTTTCTGGGGCACAGTGTCTGGCAGTGGAATTGTCCCCCTGGGTGGTTTGAAGCCCTGCTCCCTGCTTGAACCCCTGGAAGCTTGTCACCAGTCACCCAGCCCACAGTGGGTGGAGACCCGGGCCTGGGAACTGAGCAGATCTACAACCCAGGAACTCCCCCCAGGGTTGGGAGGCATCCTGTGTGGACTGGTGGACTGGCCTGTGGGCCTGTGCGTCTGGGATGCCAGTATCTAGAGGGAGAGTGACTTGGCTGGGATGGGCCCCAGGAGGGTGTGTTCCAGCGAGAGCTGCAGGGCCCCCTCGCCGCCGCTGCCTGCCAGCCGCCAGCGGGCCGGGGGCTGACGTGAGCCTGTGGAACATCCTGCGCAACAACATCGGCAAAGACCTGTCCAAGGTGTCGATGCCCGTGCAGCTAAATGAGCCGCTCAACACGCTGCAGCGGCTCTGCGAGGAGCTGGAGTACAGCAGCCTCCTGGATCAGGCCAGCCACATGGCTGACCCCTGCGAGCGCATGGTACCTGCCCCAGGGCCACCTCTTCCTCCCTGGAGACCATGTCCCCCAGAAATCCCAGATGGGCTCATCCTTGCTGCTGAAGTTCCATCTCAAGACCCCAGACTTTGCTTGCAGAGAGGGGTGTCCCTTCCCTGGGCCCTCCTCTAAGTCACCAACCATGGTGACACTGCCTCTGCTTTCCTGCAGGTATACATTGCGGCCTTCGCCGTCTCTGCCTACTCTTCCACGTACCACCGAGCAGGCTGCAAGCCCTTCAACCCTGTACTGGGCGAGACCTACGAATGTGAACGGCCTGACCGGGGCTTCCGCTTCATCAGCGAGCAGGTGAGGGCCCAGAGTGAGGGGGCCAGCCTCCAGGACCTGGGCAGGGGAGGACCGTACTTCAGGGTCCAGAAGCTGGGGCCAGTGGGGCCAGGACATGGAGAGGAGCATGGGGCAGGGTCCCTGTGCCGGGCAGGTGGAGGATTCTGTGCTAGGGAGCTGTCAACTCCAAGTGGGAAGTGGACCTGAAACAGGTGTAGAGGGGCATCCTGCAGACTTGGGAAGGCACACCTCAGGGGTGATCTTGAACTTGATCTTGAAGGATGGGTACCTGTGGGGTATGGGTGGGGGTTGTGGGAGACTGGACGTTCCAGTCAGTGTGAAGGAATAGGTGGCACCCCTCAGGAAGGTTAGAGATAGGGCTGGAAGGTTAGAGACAGGCCAGATCCTGTTGAGCCCTGTTGGTGAAGGTAAGGAGAGGTTTGGCTTTTCATTTGTTTCTAAATCCTGAAGACAGTGGGAGTCGTGGAGGATATAAACAGTAAAGTGACTTCTCAGAGCTGCTTGGTGTAAAAAACACTCGGTGATCTACGCTGGTTGGTGGAGGCCATTAGGAGGCCATTAAAGTCATCTTCATAAGAGCTGATGACAGCCTGCACTTGGGCTATGGCATATTAAATTCAAAAACTATTTATGTGCTGCTCTTGACAGGACTCAGTGGTCAGCAAGATATTCTTATGTGTAGGGGATTAGGATGTGGCCAATGAGGGAGAGGGCTGAGGTAGTCTCATCATCGTCATTCAGTGGACTTCCATAGAGAGATGTCCAATAGAACTGGTCAGTGGGCCTGAAGCTCTTCAGAGAGTGCTGAGCAGAGCTAGCAGACTGGGGAGTCACCAGCTTAGAGGGTGGGAGAAGACCCAGGCTCTCCATGGTGTGTTTGGGCAGGAGGGTGGGTGGTCCATGGGACCTGGGGGAAATCAGTAGCTTTCTGAATAAAGGAGGTTTTAGAGAAAGGATGGGGCAGTGAATGGATTACAGAGGCTGTAAAGTGAAGGTTTGAAAAAAAGTAGAGAGGGGCTGGAGTTGTGGCTCAGTGGTAGAGCGCTCACCTAGCACCTGCAAGGCCCTGGGTTCGATCCTCAGCACCACACAAAATAAATAAATAAAGTAAAGACACTGTGTCCAACTACAACTAAAAACAAATAAATATTTTTTTTAAAAAGTCGAGAAAAATATGGGCTATTTCCAAAAAATGCCACCATGAGGGAAAGAGGAGAGAAAGCAAGACCACTAGAGGGAAGATGAAGGGTTGAGGCAATTTGCTTGTTTGTTTAGATCTTAAGGGTTTTTAAAAAGACAGTATCAGGCACCATGGTGCATGCCTATAATCCCAGTGGCTTGGGAGGCTGAGGCAGGAGAATCACAAGTTCAAAGCCAGCCTCAAGCAACTTAGCGAGGCCCTAAGCAACTTGGTGAGACTCTGTCTCAAAATAAAAAGGGGTGGAGATATAGCTCAGTGGTTCAATCCCTGTACTGAAAAAAAAAAAAAAAAAAAAGAAGAAGAAGAAGGTGGTGAACATTTTACACAATACAATAGGAAACAAGTGTTCCTAACCCACGAAGGGGACATCTGCCACTTACATCTTCCCAGAAATGTTTTATACAGGTAGGAGCAGAAATGTGCCGGTCTAGGAAGAGAAGGCTTACTATTTTTTAAGATAGAAGAAACAGTAGATTCTTTCTATTCAGAGAGAAGAAGAAAAATAGAGGGAAAGACAGAAGGTGTGGAAGAGGGAGCGGGAGGGGTGTGGGGCAGGTCCCAGGGAGAAGGGCCTGGGAGGGGCTGGCGGGCAGCCCTGGGCTTGAGGAGTTGTCTTCTTCAGCTCTGTTCTTCCTGGCTGTGGGGGTGTAAGTGTCCAAAGGGGCTGACTTGAGCCTGGGCCCTTGTGGGATTGCTGGGGGATGCGGGGCCAGAGGTAGAACCGCGTCGATTCTCAGCTTCCCACTGAGGGTTGTGTTGGGGGTGAGGTCAGAGGACACTGTGCTGCTGGCATTTCTGGTGAGTGCTGGAAGCAGGCCGTTGAGGGCAGTAGGTGAGAAGATGCAGGGATGGGTGGGAGGAAGGGAAGCAGTATAGGGTTGACAGAGCAGAGCCCTTGGGGACAGGAAAGTCTTGGCCGGAGCCATGGGTGACAGGACTGGGTAGAGAGATGAGGAGGGTGGCTGTGGGATGTTAGAGCTTAAGGTCCCAGATGTGGAGCTATCCCAAGTGAGGACAAGGCCAGGTGTGTCCAAAGGAGTGGGGTGGAAGGGCAGGGTCTGATTAGCGTCCATGGGAGGGGAAGATGAGGGCAGAGGGTCCTCCGGGGGGCTGTTTCCGATAGGGGTGGAGGTTCCGCTGGGCATGGTTGGGGGAATGTTTCCGCCTGAGCCGGGTTTCTCCAGGGCACCATAGAGAGGGTGCCAGGAGAGCTCCCAAGGGGAGTGAGTGGGTGAGGAGGGAAAGCAGACAGGTTCCGTGGGGAGAAAAAGATGTGGATTTGGTGATAGCAAGGATGACGGGAATGAAGAGACCTGGAACTAACTGATCTTCTAGTTCACAGGGAAGTGGGGTGGGGGTAAGGGACATTGAGGGACCCTGATGTCAGGAGCAGACCCCAACCTCCTCAGGGACAGCCTCAAGGGAACTTATTTGCTCTCCCAGGTCTCCCACCACCCCCCAATCTCGGCATGCCACGCAGAGTCAGAGAACTTCGTCTTCTGGCAAGGTGAGGGGGCAGTGCAGGTGAACCTGGGGAAAGGGCAGCCAGGGAGGGTCTGGGACACTCTCTGGCCTTATTTCTGCTGTCCCTTCTCCTTCCCCCAATCCAACTGTAGACATGAAGTGGAAGAACAAGTTCTGGGGCAAATCCCTGGAGATTGTGCCTGTGGGGACAGTCAATGTCAGCCTGCCCAGGTGAGTACTGTGACTCTCAGCAGCTGGTATCCTCTGGGCTGGAGATGGGAATGGGACGGGCATTCAGGACAGGAAGGACGGTCTGTCTTGAAGCTGCTGCTGCTGCAGGTGGCAGTGTGTGCAGGTTTGACCCTTCTATGTGCAGCAGCTGCCATAAAGGAAGGAAGGGGAGGGAGAAGCCTTAGGACAGTAAGGCTGGGAGGGCCCATGGAGTCCTCTGACTCAGTATCTTTCACAATTTTTGACCTTGATATAGTGAGAAATGCATTGAGACTTCAAGCCAGTAAGTGCATGCACACACACAGAGGAACCTAAAGGGATGTCCAGATCGATGGGTCACAAAGCACATTTGGAGCTGTGGCACATGCCTGTGATCCCAGTGGCTCAGGAGGCTGAGGCAGGAGGATCGCGAGTTCAAAGCCAGCCTCAGCAACTTAGCAAGGCCCTAAGCAACTTAGTGACACCCTGTCTCTAAATAAGAAACAAAGGGAGGGGGATGTGGCATCATCTAGCTCAATTTATAGGTGGGGTACTGAAGTCAGAAAGAAGGGGGCTTATTCAGAGTGATAGGGAGCCTGTCTGTATTTTTATATGCATTACTAGGCACTGAGGAGCTTCGTAAAGGAGTCAAGTTCACTGAAAGCATTCTGTGAAGGTGACTTTGCTTTTTAGATAAGTCATCTCTCACTGCAGAGCTGGCACTAGGATCCTGGAGGTTCCTTCCACAGACTCAGGTGACCTACTCCAGAGAGACAGGTGACCTCCTGCCTCTGGCCACTTGTTCCCCAGGGCCACCACTCCCCTCCCATGCCCTGTCTCTCTCAGGTTTGGAGACCACTTTGAATGGAACAAGGTGACATCCTGCATTCACAACATCCTGAGTGGCCAGCGCTGGATTGAGCACTATGGGGAGGTGCTCATCCGAAACACACAGGACAGCTCCTGCCACTGCAAGATCACTTTCTGCAAGGTAGACATGTCACCTTGACCGTTCCTGTTCACCCCCAGCAGCTTCTTCTTTTGTGGTTACCCTGGGTAAGGTAAGAGACACCCCCTTAGGACCCCATCTTCTCCACCCCAGGCCAAGTACTGGAGTTCCAACGTCCACGAGGTGCAGGGTGCTGTGCTCAGCAGGAGTGGCCGTGTCCTCCACCGACTATTTGGAAAGTGGCACGAGGGGCTGTACCGGGGTCCTCCCCCAGGTGGTCAGTGCATCTGGAAACCCAGTAAGTGAGATGGTCAGGGAAGGCTGGGCAGGGGTGGGGACACCTGTGGCACAGTCCACTTGCCCAGCCCCTTGCCTCCCCTCCAGACTCAATGCCCCCAGACCATGAGCGAAACTTCGGCTTCACTCAGTTTGCCCTGGAGCTGAACGAACTGACGGCCGAACTGAAACGGACACTGCCGTCCACGGACACGCGGCTCCGGCCTGACCAGAGGTCAGTGTCAGTCAGGGTGTCCCTGGAGCCCCGGGCCCACTCCCCGCTGTTAGGGCCTTGGCAAGTTCAGAGCTGGTGCTTCAGAGTTGCCTCAGGGAAATGGGGTCTGTTTGGGGGACAGAGCTCAGAGCTGGGAAGGAGACAGAGGCCTAGGCTTTGGGAGTCCCTGGGCTGGCAGCTCCACTTATGGCCATCTGGGTCATCAGGTACCTGGAGGAGGGGAACATCCAGGCCGCAGAGGCGCAGAAGAGAAGGATCGAGCAGCTCCAGCGAGACAGGCGAAGAGTGATGGAGGAGAACAACATTGTCCACCAGGCCCGCTTCTTCAGGTGCCGTGCTGACCTCTGCCCCTCTCTATAGCCCCTTCCCACTCAGGGTGGGGTAGGGCAACCTTGGGATGCAGTGCCTCAGGGCCCTGCCTTTGTTCTGCTGGTCCCCCCCCCCCGCCCCCGCTCACACCCATGGCCCTCTCCCCCCGGCAGGCGGCAGACGGACAGCAGTGGCAAGGAGTGGTGGGTGACCAACAACACGTACTGGAGGCTGCGCGCCGAGCCGGGCTATGGGAACCTGGATGGGGCTGTGCTATGGTAGCCCTGGCTCTGGGGGCAGGAGGCCCTGGTCCTCACTTCTCCTGCCCCCACTCTCTGCCACGGACACATGGGTGAGGCCGGGCTCCCCCTCACTGCCCTTGAGACCAAAGGGGACGCCCTGGCTCTGGCCCTCTCCCTCTGCTGGCCAGAGGGCTGCAACTCAGCACACGCCCGGCCCCACTGTTGGGGTAAGAAGCAGAATCCATGCTTCCCCAGTCTTGTTGCCTCAACAACTGGCATGTGCGACCCTTCTCGCTCTGTCACCCCCTTCCTTGTCCCCCTTGGAGTGCTTGGAGGAGACTCTAGGCTCCCAGGATCTGCTCCCCATTTCAGTGCCTTCCTAGGACACAGGGGACCCCTTGATGCCCCCCAGGCTTCCTGCGCCCAGGGCGCTGGCCCCAGCTGCAAGGTTCAAGTGAAGGAGAGGAGACAGCTTTTCCTTCCACCTGCCCTGTCTCCAGCATCTTCTCCCCTTGCCCTGGAGAAAGTCCAGCAGGGTCTCCTCCAGTTTCCTGTGGCTGGTCCCTGGCCATCCCTACCCTCCTGCATCCTCTCCTCCCAAACTGCAAAACGCCTGCAGCTTCCAGCTCTTTGGTCCCTGATCCTCAAGTGGTTCCCCTCAGTCTCAGCTCCGGCTCCACAGATGCCCCAAAGTGAATGAGTCCTCTCCAGAGGTGGGTGGGCTGGGGGAGGTGGGTAGTCTGAGGTGCCTGGCCTCAGGCCCACGAGGAGGGAGTGAGCAGGTGTGAGTGTAAAGTTGTGTAGGAGTGTGTGTGTGTGTGTGTGTATATGTGCCCGTGCGTACTATGTCCTGCTTGCAGGCAAGCAGGGGTCCTTAATGTAGTCTGGATGTCCCCCCTGCTGGGTGTCCACCACTGTTACTGCTCATTTTCTTGCCTCTGAGTCAGGTGAATTGCTATGACATTCCAAGCTCCAATAAAGACTGTCCCAGATGTTGGCCTGTGATCTTTCATTGAAAAACATGTGTCCAAGCACCAGAGAAGGCCACTGCAGGTGGTTGAATTGTGTCCCCTCAAAAAAGATATGTTCCTGGTCCCTAGTTCCTGGGAATGTGACACATTTGGAAACTAGGTCTTTGCAGATATAAAGTTACAATGAGGTCATTTGGGATCAGGGTGGGCTGTCATGCAATGACTGGTGTCCTTTTAAAAAGAGAGGAAGTTGGGAACACAGACACACACAGAGGGAAGAGGACCATGGAAACTCAGGTCATGTGGCATGGGCCGTGTGGGCAGGTGGGCACAGGCTGGAGTGAGGCATCTGCAAACCAGGGAACATCAAGGACACCGCAGCCAGCAGAACTCAGGCGGCAGCGTGGACAGGCGCTGGGAGAGAGCCCTGCTCTGAGCCTTCTCGAGAAGGAACCAAGGCTAACACCTGCCTTTGGACCTCTGGCTCAGCTGTGACAGAACAGATGTCTGCTGTTTTACGCCACCCACCGGGTGGAACTCTGTTATGGCAGCTCTCACTGTCTCTTCTACCTCCGGTGTCTCTCTTTGTGCACCTGGCTCAGACAGGGTCCTTTCGGACACTTGTCTGGACTATTACAGTCACTTCCATCCTAATGCTGGCTCTCATGGGGATTTCAAAAGAGAAAATGTGGCTCTTCCTTGCTGCTTTAAATACCTCCGTTGCTGCCCAGGTCCTGGTGGAAAAAATCCAAATCTTCAAGCAGGTAGAAAACTGTATGGTCCTTGTTCCCCTGGTGTGGGCATTTGTTGTAGGGTCTGTGTCCCCCCAACCCCAAGATCGATGAGAGTTCAGGAAGGGAGGGGAGGGTGAGCAGCAGGCTGAAGGTCCACCATCGAGGTCGGCTCAGGCATTATTCCACAGCCGAGTGATCTGGGTCCATAGCCCTTGCCTTTCTGTTCAGATGCTTCCATCTATCATTGGGCTTCTTTGGGGTCTTAAAGGAAAACGTCTGTGAACAACCTGGTCCCCACACTTCATTACTTCTCTCTCAGCCCCTCAGCCTGCCTCACCCCTGCCCCACCCCACCGCAGCCACATCCCCCTGTCCCTGCTCTGGTTTGGTGGGTCTCCCCACCCAAAGTCATGCTTTCTCTGGGAGTGAAAAGAACTGTCATTTTCTTCTCCCTCTCCCCCAGCCAGAGAGAGCCCCCACTCCACATTTCCAGATTAGTTATTAAAGGTATGAAAGTTATGATGAAGCCAGGTGCAATCCCAACGACTCAGGAGGCTGAGACAGGAGGATCTCAAGCTTGAGGACAAACTCAGCAATTTAACAAGACGGTGTCTCAAAATGAAAAAATAAAAAGGAGAGGAGATGTGGCTCAGTGGTAGAGCACCCCTGAGTTCAATCCCCAGTACCAAAAATAAAGAAATGAATATTAAAAAAAAAAAGGAGCTTGTTGGTGTAGCATCCCTGAATTAAATCCCCAGTAATATGGGGCTGGTGTTGTGGCTCAGTTGGTAGAGTGCTTGCCTCATGTGCACAAGACCCTGGGTTCTGATCCCCAGAATCACATACAAAAAAGAAAAATAAAAAATCAAACGAAGGTATTGTGTCCACCTACAACTAAAAAATAAATATAAAAAAAATCCCCAATAATGCCAAAAAAAAAAAAAAAAGTCAAAATGAACACACTTGTCCAGACGACACTCATCAAAAATAATCTCAGTGCATCTTCAAACCAACCAAAACCTATGCACATTCAGGATCTTTTAAAAACAGTGTGCACGACGGATCCTGGCCATCCCCTCAGAGCAACGCAGCACCTGACAGCAGCTCGTGTCTGACTTCTATGTATTTTAAGACCTGAAGTTTGAAACAGATCAAATCCCAAAGTTGTTTTTTCCAGTGGAGACATGAGACCAGAAGCTCCACTGCCCAGGAACCAAGCCCTCTGTGCCTTGCCCCATCTAGATCTGCATCCTCTCCCAGCCCCGCTGCCCAGGTGTCAACATACCGTTGCAGGTCGGGGTGGGAAGATAAGATTGTCGTCACCTTGCTGGGGACCAGCAGGGGAAGAAGAGTCCTCTCCTTTTTTTAATACTTATTTATTTATTAGTTGGACACAATATCTTTATTTATTTTTATGTGGTGCTGAGGATCGAATCCAGGGCCTGGAATGTGGTAAGCGAGCGCTCTACCACTGAGCCACAACCCTAGCCCCAAGGAGAGTCCTTTTAGAAGAACTGTTTTCTTAATACCCACCCTCATCCCGCCAGGGTTTGGTGGGCCATTGCCACTAGGGGGGGCTCAGGACTGGTGTCAGAGCTCCTGCCAAGGTGTGAATGGCACAGGGTGATGTGGGTGTAAAGGGCAGTGATTGCCTCCTGGGTGCTGGGAAGACCAGAGTGGGTGGTCTCAAATCAGTGCTCTGAGAAGGAGGCCCTATCTCAAGTCCATGTCGACCTAGTCCAGATGACCTGGGACACAGTGAGACCTCCTGTCTTTGCTTGGAGGACATGGAGGTATGTGGGCTTAATGACTATAAATCTCTTTTTTTTTCATATTTACTTTTTAGCTGTAGTTGGACACAATACCTTTAATTAATTTATTTATTTTTATGTGGTGCTGAAGATCAAACACAGGGCCTCGCATGTGCAAGGCAAGCGCTCTACCACTGAGCCACAACCCCAGCCCCCCACCCCCACTATAAATATTGACTCAGCTTGGAGTATACCAGTGCACCAAGCCAGGGCCCACTTCCCCGGATGACAAAGGACAGAGCTTGAAAGCAGAGGCAGTGAGACCATCAGGGACCCCTATGACCAACAGAACCCCTTCGGTTTGAGGGAGTAAACCTCCTGGGGGAATGCCAGAGTCAAGCTAGCTCTCAATATTATGGGGTCAACAGACATTACCGAAAACTAGGAGTTGAAAAGTGAATCTATCTTCAAGGCTATGGGAGAGAGAACACACCTGGAAACAGGATGTGGGGAAGTCAGCCCAGCCTTCTCAAGTTAAGTGGTCAGAAGACTTCGAGAGTCTCCTCAGATGAGAAAGGGCAAATGCATGTATAGAATAGTCCCCAAAGTCACCTACAGTTAGCCTTTACTTTATTAGCATAGTAAAAAATTGCACCCTGAAGTGGAGACTTAAGATGGTAATGAGACACACTTCACATGAAGAGGTGTGATGAAGAGCCCTGACCAACCAAAACCCTACTCCATATGTGGTGACATCAAGACACTTGGGTCCCTGCCTATCCCACAGCCCACAGCTGCCTTTTTTTTTTTTTTTTTTTTTTGGCATTGGGGATTGAACCCAGGGGCACTTAACACCAAGCCACATCCCTAGCCCTTTTATTTTATTTTAAATTTTGAGACAGTGTCTTTTTTTTAATATTTATTTTTTAGTTGTAGTTGGACACAATACCTTTATTTCACTTACTTATTTTTATGTGGTGCTGAGGATTAAACCCAGGGTCTCGCGCATGTGAGGCGAGCACTCTACTGCAGAGTCACACCCCCCGCCGGAGATAGGGTTTTACTAAGTTGCTTAGGGCCTCAGCTAAGTTGCTGAGGCTGGCCTTGAACTTGCAGTCCTCCAGTCTCAGCCTCCTGGGCTGCTGGGATTACAGTCATGTAGCACCAGCCCTGACTGTGGATGTTCTCTTTTGGGGCGGGTACCAGGGATTGAACTCAGGGGCATTCCACCACTGAACCACATCCCCAGTTCTATTTTGTATTTTATTTAGGGCCTCACTGAGCTGCTTAGCTCCTTGCCATTGCTGAGGCTGGCTTTGAACTCGTGATCCTCCTGCCTCAGCCTTCTGAGCTGCTGGGATTACAGGTGTGCAGCACCGAGCCCTGCTGTGGATGTTCTTTATGAGAACAGCCTGACACATAGCACTGTGTCTCCCTCTGGCTCTAGCAGAAGTCCCAGTAAAGACTTGCCTGTGTATTCATGCTTACTTGACTTGCTTTTGTTTCTGCTGACACTGAGTCAGTTACTGTCTTCAGTATCACAATCATCGGGGGCAGAGGGAGGAAGAGGCACGAGGTATCACAGTCCTCACCTCATTTAATTTGGACCTTCCACCACCCCAGCAACTGCTCCAGATATGGATCTATTTTTAATTTAACTATTGAACAGCTGACAGGGACATCGGAATTGCAAGATTAGTTGCAATTAACCCTCAAATTCTCTGCATCTTCTGAATAAAAGGAGGTGTGTGTGTGTGTGTGTGTGTGTGTGTGTGTGTGTATAATAAACCAGAGAAGGAAGCGAGCACTGAGTCTGTGGAGGGGCCGGGCATTCATATTCCCTCTGAGGGGAGGTGGGGAGCAACCTCGAGGCTGGTGTGGAAAGAAGCAGTGCAGGGTGGAGCAGCCTTTAGCTGAATGGCAGGGTGCTGAGGTGTATAGGGTACCCATCCTCTCTGTTTAGGGGAAATGGAAGGTAGTGAGGACAGTGGGGTTGGGGGACTTGCAGTGCCTGAGTAGCTGCTGAGGACTGAAAGGTCTTCAAGTCTGACCTCAATTTCACTGGTGGCTTCAGGGGCTGGAAGAGGTTGGCCCTGGGAGTGGGGGTTCTAGGGTGCTTCCCATGTTTCATTATATCATCACATAGTGCTCAGAATCTTGGAGTTGCTGAAAGATACATCCAAACCTTCAAAGAGGGGTTGGTTCATATGGCCAAGTCCAAACCATTAGCTCTATGGTGCCAGAACCCTGGGCATGCTGGGCCCTGTTGATTCCTAATAAGAGAAGCCTGTCCTGAGAATGAAAGGTGGATAGGCAGGCTGGGCTATGAAAATGTGTGAGTAGAAGAGAAAGGAAGAGTTAGGGCAGGAGCAAGAAGGAGAAAGAAGAGCAGGAAGTGTGTCTTAGACGAGGTGGTGCAATCCTCCAAGAATCCTGAAGAGGGCGCCTGAGGCCCTCGAAAGGACCAGTTCAGTCACTTCCTGAGCACCACCTGGCAGGTGCCTGCTTCAACCATCTGTTCAGAGTGTCAGGCTCCCAAGCCCGTGGCCATGGCTGGGGTGAACTCAGCAGTAATAATTGGCAGCAGCAGATACTATTTACAGCCCACATTCCTACCAACTGCTAGTCACTCTACCATTACCCCTTTAATGACTCAGAAAATTCTCATGAGAGGGGAAACCCCTGTTCTGGGAGACTTAGGTGTCCCCAACCCACTTCCAGAAGCTGCTTAGATGGTCTGCAGGAAGGTGGTCAGGACCTCTCACTGCAGGTAACAGACTCACCAGGACAAGTTGTCCAGGTCCTCCACCCCCTGGAGCCTTTAGGTGTTTTCCTAAGTTGCCCTGAACGTCTGTCTTGCTTCTGCGTCCTCAGAGCCAGCCCATCACACACTGGGGTGGGTACCCCTCAATTTAGCCTTTTTTTGGAGGGGTGCCAGGGATTGAATTCAGGGGCACTTGACCACTGAGCCATGTCCCTAGCTCTATTTTGTATTTTATTTAGAGACAGGGTCTCACTGAGTTGCTGTAGTACCACACCTCTGCTGAGGCTGGTTTTGAACTCTCAATCCTCCTGCCTCAGCCTCTGGAGCTGTTGGGATTACAGGTGTGCACCACCCCACCAGGCTCAATTTAATCTTTTTCTTTTTAACGGGGGCGGGGGGGGGAGAGAGAGAGAGAGAGAGAATTTTAATAAATTTTTATTTAAAAAAAATTTTTTTTAGTTTTCAGCGGACACAACATCTTTGTTTATATGTGGTGCCAAGGATCGAACCCAGACCGCACGCATGCCAGGCAAGTGCACTACCGCTTGAGCCACATCTCCAGCCCTCAATTTAGTCTTGAATCCCACTTTGGACTTCCAAAGAGAAAGGCAGATAGAATAGGAAACAGGAAGAGCATTACCCTTAGATACAGACAGAACCCCTGTCAGGCACTCTGCATTTCTACTCTTGTCTGGGGTTCTCCAAATGTCAGGGGTTGGCTGGAGAAGATTCCTGTGTGCTTCTGAATGGGGGGAGCATAAGGGGGGAGCATACGTGTATGTATGTGTGATTTGGAGGTGGGGACATCTATTATGCCCTCCTGGGAAGGATAAGAATGGGAACTTGAAAGAAGGTATCCATTATGCCACTACTGGTTTAGCAAAGTCATGGCTGTTGTGATCTTGTTACGGGGCTGAGGTCTTCTAGGAAACTGAGGCAGTGCAGAGACTCCTCCCCCTTCAAACCCCAGTTCTTGTGATTAAGTCAGAAAGATTTCAGACATGTAACTCAGAGTAACAAGCATGAGTTTATTAGAAAGAATAGAAAAGGGGAAATGGGGACACTCTCAAGGGAGAGAGTGGGTCCTCTTAGAAGGGAGAGGGACAGCACCGCATCTCTTGCCCTCTAGTTTTCCAGGGAAATTTTCAGAGAGTTCCAACCAGGTCCACCTCTTGACTTTTGACTGAGGGCAGGATGACATCAGACTTTCAAGTTCCCACTGCCATGACAATTCTAGGTCACTTTGGCTCATGCTGGTCGGTTCTAATTAGAACCTGTTCTTACAGATTTTATGGTTAGGGGGAATTATCCTTATCTCCCTGAGTTCTGGATTCAGCCTGTGTAATGTTCACAAAAGTCCCTTTTTACTGGCATTTAGGGCCTGCATTTTTTCTGCAGATAACAGGTAGTTTGCTGAGGAATGGACTTCAGTCAGGCAGGGCTGCAGGTTAAAAAAAAAAAAATTAAGGAAAAAAAAAGCATGTGGGGGTCAGCACAGTGGGCCCATTTTATAGAAGTATTTGTTAAACTTATGTTCCCACCACTTGAGTCTCTCTATTCCCTATCAGTCTCATCTAGGACCCCTGAGAATGAAGAAAAGAGGGGAGGTTGCAGGGGGGTCCCATTAGACTTCCCTCCCTACTCCTCTTAGCAAAGTCCTGTAGGCTTAGGGCAGCCTCTTCCTCCATAGGAGCACCCTGGGCATGAGTCATCTCTGGCTGTGCTGCCCCCCACTCTGGGGAACACTCCCCACGCAGCAGCCAGTCTTCCAGGAGAGAAACAGCAGAGTTTAGAGTGTGGGCCTGCAGACTCCAGCTGGGGCCTTCAATTTCCCAGTATTTTTGTCAACAATAGGAAGATACAAAGCATCTCTAAAAAGGTGGGGAGCTCTGGGCATTGGCGGAAAGGGAGGAGCAGCATCCCTCATCTCTGAGGTCCCCTCACCATCAGCTGCTGTGACAGAATACCTTCCTTGTGTCCGTCAGCTGACTGATCCCACTACCCCGTTAAGGAGCCTGGCTTGGGGAGTCCTGTCCCACCCGCCCCAGACATTCAAGACAAGCAAGCTACAAGGGGTCAGAAACTTCTGGAAGGACAGGAAGACCCAGATTGGCAAACATGGAGATCAAGGAGATGTGGACACCTGTCCCCAGGCATCACCTTCAGCGCGCGCTCTGGGGCCCACAGGGAGTGGCCCAGGATGGGATGTGGCTGGGGAAATGCGGACCGCGAGATGCCTGCGGGCGGCCAGGTGGGGACACGGCCTCCAGGAGCAGCAGAGCAGGGCCTGGCCCCTGGCCCCTGGCCCCGGGCGCTCGCTCGGGTGCAGCAGGCCGGCTGGCCGCGGGGGGGAGCCCGAGAACCAGAGACGCCTGAGGAGGGAGGGGCGCGCCGCGGCCTTGGTCGCCTGTGCCCGCAGCGGCGCTGGCCCGGGCTTCCCTGGGCTGCCTGGCTCGCGGCGCGCGCGGAAGGCGATCGTCGGTGGCTGTGCCCGGACTCAGTCCCCCGCCGGCGGGACACCTGGCTGGGACTCGGGAAGGAGCGCGCCTTGAACCCGAGCCGGGCGCAGGTGTAGCTGCGTCTCTGCGTTTTCCTTCTGCTCACGCAATCTAGGTCCCCTCGAGGACATCAGTACCGGGCGCTGCAGGGCCCGGGACCGTGACCTCAGCCTGCACCCCTCACCCTAGAGAGTGAGCGGGTCCGGGGCGCCCCAATCCCACATGGCTTCTCGCACAATTTTGTCATTATGTCCAGAGGAAAGGGACCTCAAGAAGCCTGACTGTGGAAGGACGCACGGGGCCGTTCTAAGAAGGAAGCAGAAGAGAAATTGACTTGAGGAGGCGTGGGACTTGGAAGCCTGGAGGGAAGTGACAAGAACAGGCAGGGAAGCGCTTCTCCCCTGATGGATGAGTGACAGAGGTCATCACACAGGTGGTCGATTTCTCCTTATCATTTCTTTATTGTTTTAAAAAACGAAAGTCTCTTTTGCTGCTGATAGCAATTAATGCATGCTCATCGTGGAAAAGTTTTCAAAAAACAAAAATAAGAAGAAAATAAACCTTGCCTGGCATAGCGAAGAGGCAATAAATAGCATCTCCTTTTAGAAAAGGAGTTAGGATGTAGAAGAGGAGATAGTTAAGTCAAAGAGATGTAATAAGACAGATACAGCTGTAGTAAAGCATTGTTTCACATGCTGCCCTCTTTGGTGACATGTCTGTTTAAAAACTTCTGCTCATTTTTGGTGAAACCCAACTTAGCAACTTTTTAACTTCATGAATCCAGATTTTTGGTGTTGTCTCTAAAAAACTCTTTGCCTAGCCTAAGGTCACAAAGATTTTCTTCTTGCACTCCTAGATTCAATCCCCAGTGCCAAACCAAACTAAACTGCAACATTAATTAATTAATTAGGAACAGACTGACCGGGTGTGGTGGTGTATATCTGTACTTCCAGTGACTTGGGGCGCAGGGGCAGGAGGATCACAAGTTCAAGGGCAGCCTCAGTAACTTAAGGACACCCTATCTCAGAATATAAAATAAATAGGGCTAAGGATGTAGCTCAGTGGTAGAGTGGCACTGGTTCAATCACCAGCACTACAAATTAAATTAAATTAAATTAAAAGTAAATAAAGATAAAATAGGTACAGACATTGGGCCACAATATCCAATAAGATTGGTTTGAGTCGGGTGTAGTGGCATACACCTGTAATCCCAGCAGCTCAGGAGCCTGAGACAGGAGGATCCTGAGTTCAAAGCCAGCCTCAGCAGTGACAAGTCACTAAGCAACTCAGTGAGACCCTGTCTCTAAATAAAATACAAAACAGGGCTGGGGATGTGGCTCAGTGGTTGAGTGTACCTGAGTTCAATACCAGGTACCCCCCGCAAAAAAAAAAAAAAAAAATTAGTTTGAAGTGAAAGCATAACAAAGCTTTCTGCTATTCCTTATGGCCTTATAGAAAGGCCTCATGAGGAGTCAGTCCCCTTCCTGGAGAAATCAATCCCTCCCCAGATGAGAGAGAACAAGGTCTGCCATTTGGTCAGATAAAAGAATCCTTCAACATCCCCTCTCCCCAAATCCTGTATCCTGATGCCGTCTCCTGTGAGACATCTGGGGACTTTTCCTGGAGCTCTAAAACCTTGGAGACCTTAGGACTGGCTCCTTTCCCCTTCGCATAATGTCCTGGATATTCATCCAGGTGCAGCACATGATAATAGTTCATTCCTTTTCCTTGCTGAGTAGTGTTCCAAGGTATAGATGAATCACAGTTTGTTTCACCATTCACCCATGAAAGGACATTTAGGTTTTTCCCAGTTTGGAGCTATTATAAATAAAGCTACTATGAACATTGTATACAGGTTTTCGTGAGAACATAAGTTTTCATTTCTCTGGGATAAATGTTCAGGAGTGAGATTGCTGGGGCCTTTGGTGTTTGTTGAATTTTATTAAAAAATGCAAAACTCTTTTCCACTTTGAGATTTCTTAAGTTTCTTTCCTTTTGCATTAACTTGTTCATTTCCTCTCAGAAGACTCCAGGGAGAACAATCTTTGATTAGATTATCACTGATCTCATTCTCAGGAACAGGGTTAACATCTCAGAAATGACAACCTATGTGGGTTTTCATTTTCCCAGGGTTTCTAAGCAATTTGCTTTTATTTTCCTATTAGGGAAAAGTGATCATCTTATAATTTAAATCTATAAAGTATCACATAAGCCTTTCAGAAGTTTTTTTTTTTTTTTTAAATAGAGATGAAAAAAGTGAGTCCCAAGTCCATAACCTGTGGCTAAATGATTTTTCTTTGTCAAGTTACTGAATTTCCTTTAATTTCATGTTCCTCTTCTGTAAACTGGGAAAATTATTTACCTGAGAAATATTTATAAAGAATAGAGGGGGAAGTCTTGTAAAATGTCTGGGACACTCATTGTAGGCACCAAATAGAATATAACTGCTATGACAGTGAATAACCCCCCTCCAGTCCTGGATTTAACTCTAACTTCAGGTACCTAAGATGTAACAGCTGAACACTTAATTAGGAGCAGACTGGGCTGACACCTGCTGACACTTGCTCAGGGACTTACTCTGAGTGAGGCCCCACTCTAGGGGGGATGTCAAATCTGACCTCAGGTCTGGAGCAGGTCTTCTTAGCCAGGAGCCCACTTCATAGGACCCACCACTGTTCACATGCAACTTAAATAACTTACATCTCTACAGCACTATCTTGGGTATGGTCTAAAAGTGCTTCACATGACAGATGGGAAAACATCCCAGAGAGGAAAGAGACACTCTGGGAGGGAAGCAGGCCCTAAATTTTTTTTTTTTTAAATTCCAAATCCTTGTGATAACATGTCTGGTACACACTATGACTCCATTTTACACAAGAGAAGAGCAGAAATCAAGACCCTGGAGTCCCAGGCCAATGATCCTCCCAGCCTAGGACATCTTATCTTTCTGTGTTGTTATCTGTCTTCTTGTCTTCTCACCAGAATACAAGCCCTGGATGGTGGCTCTTGCCATCCCCAAGGGCACAAACTAGGTTCTCTCAATTGTGATTCTAAGTGTCAGAAAATTTACTGAACCCCCTTCCTGAATTAGGCCCAGAGACATGTTGCATGATGTGATTCAACTGAGGCTTCCCAAAGGATTCTGGCCTGGAGGGCAGGTTGGGGAGTGGTTAGAGCCAGGGCTGGGAGGGTTTCATAGAATACTGCCTCTACTGGCACAGGGAGTGAGGGGCCCCCAGGTGCGAAATACTGAGAAAGAATTAGGCTCATAGCCAGGGCCAGTGGCATAGGACTGTAATCCCAGCAATTTGGGAAGGTTGAGGCAGGAGGATTACAAGTTCAAGACACAGCCTCTCCAACTTAGTGAGGCCCTAAGAATTTAGAGACACCCTGTCTCAAAATAAAATAAAAAGATAAGGGATGGGGTTGTGGCTCGGTGGTTAAGTATCCCTGGGTTCAATCCCTGCTGAGAGAGAGAGGGAGAGAGAGAGAGAGAGAGAGAGAGAGAGAGAGAGAGAGAGAGAGAGCGCATTCAGGGCTGGGTCTTTGGACCTCCGGAATGCAATGGGGCTGCTGTGGGAACCAATTTCTGCTCCCCAGGCAAATCAGGATCCCTGTTAGAAGGGGCCATTCCCTGCTTCCCTGCAGCTCCACAAACACCCAGAGCCCACTACAGATGGCCCTGAGCTAGCACCTGCAAACTCAGAGGTCTGGATGGCCAGTGCTGCACCTTCCTCCACTCGCTCCCTACAACCGCCTGCGCCCTTGTACCCAGCTCAAATATCTCCAGTCGGTCCCCTCCTAAAAACTGCAGAGGAAATACGGACGCGCGCGACAGGGTGTGCGGCAGGCGGTCCGAGCTCGCTCTCTCTGCAGGGTGAGGGGTGCAGGCTGAGGTCTCGGTCCCGGGCCCCGCAGCTCCCCGTACTGATGTCCCCGAGGGGACCTAGATTTCGCAGCTACACCTGCACCCGGTTCGGGCTCGAAGCGCCCTCCTTCCCGAGTCCCAGCCAGGTGTCCCCGCCGGCGGGGGACTGAGTCCGGGCAGCCACCGACGATCGCCTTCCGCGCGCACCGCGAGCCAGGCAGCCCAGGGAAGCCCGGGCCAGCGTCGCTGCGGGCACAGGCGACCAAGGCCACGGCGCGCCAGCTCCCTCCTCAGGCGTCTCTGGTTCTCGGGCTCCGCCCCGCGGCCAGCGGGCCTGCTGCACCCGAGCGAGCGCCCGGGGCCAGGGGCCAGGCCCTGCCCTGCTGCTCCTGGAGGCCGTGCCCACCTGGCTGCCCGCAGGCATCTCGCGGTCCGCATTTCCCCAGCCACATCCCATCCTGGGCCACTCTCTGTGGGTCCCAGAGCGCGCGCTAAAGGTGATGCCTGGGGACAGGTGTCCATATCTTCTTGACCTCCTTGTTTGCCAATCTGGGTCTTCCTGTCTGTCCTTCCAAAAGTTGAATGTCTGAGGCGGGTGGGACAGGACTCCGTGGGATCAGTCAGCTGACGGATGTAAAGAGGTGTTCTGCCTCAGGGGTTGATGGTGAGGGAACCATCCTCTCCTTTTGGATCCCATCTTTTGGGAGGATGGTGATGGACCTTAGATTTCACTATTGTCTTCTTGCCTCAACTAAATGGTTAGGTAATTTTTGGAATCATGTTTGGTTCCCGCCTACAGTTGGCTTATCTCTCTTGCCTTCCAAATTCTGATTCTGTTATATGCAGAAGTCAATCTGCCACTCCATCCCCCTAGTTGGGTGGCATCCTTTCCCCAATTTATCCATGAGGAAACTCATCCTCAGCAGAAAATGGCAGAGACAGGCCTAAGAATCCAAGTCTTCCGTAGACATCATCGCTCTTTCCTCTGCACCCCGCCCCCAACCTGTGGGAGCTGTGAGAGGAGGCCTGAAGGGCGTGTGAGTTATCCTGCCATATCTGGACCCTCCAGGCCTACATCCCTAAGGGACCAGGCTGCAGGAGGGGCGGTCTTGAGCCTGTATTGTGAGAGGGAGGGTTTGTGTGACCTACCTTCCCAATCTTTTGCCTTCTCTCCTCTTTACTAGGGGGAGCAGTAGGGTCCCTTGTTAGTCATGGGTTTTCTGCTGAATCAGGCACTGAGCCTGATGGCACCACCTCAATACTTACCCTTCTCAGACGGATATCTTCTATCCCACCACCTGTCTCCCATCCCAATTTGGCTACTTCTGGAAAACCAAAGGTAAGGACCAGAGCTAGACTCAGGTGACCCAGCCCAGACTGTGGTCAGGTTCAGGTAGCTGGGGAAGCAGGAGGTATTGGAAAGGAGTCTAGGGTGGCTTAAGAGTCAGATTATGAGGGCCCAAGAGGTAAGACTAGTGGAGGGGCCTGACCCCCAGGGATGTGATGGGGGTGGGGGGAGGTAACCAGCATATTCAGATGTGGAGGAATCTGACACCTCCTCTCCCACTATCACAACAGCCCTCAGAGTGGTAGATTTGGGGACAGTGTTAAAATTTGGGGATATCTGAGTCTTTTGGGGGTATAAAGGTTATGTTTTGGATGCACAAAGCCCAAGTTTGGAGATGGATGTATATGAATTATTGATTATCACTGGGCAGCACTTTCAGCCATCATCACACATTTGTGGCTTTGCTTGATCCTGCTTTGATAAAGATACCCAAGTACCCTAGCACAGTGGTGCACACCTGTAATCCCATCAACTTGGGAAGCTGATGAGTGAGGATCTCAAGTTCAAGGTCAGCTTTAGCAATATAGCAAGACCCCCAACTACTTAGCCTGTCTCAAAATAAAAAATAAAGCTGGGCACAGTTGTGCAGTGTTGCACACCTGTAATCCCAGCAGCTCAGAAGGCTGAGGCAGGAGAATTGTGAGTTCAAAGCCAGCCTGAGCAACTGTAAGCCACTAAGCAACTCAGTGAGACCCTGTCTCTAAATAAAATGCAAAATAGGACTGGGGGTGTAGCTCAGTGGCCAAGTACCCGTGAGTTCAATCCCCAGTGCCAAAAAATTTTTAAAAATTTAAAAAGGGTCTGGAATGTAGCTCAGAGATAGAGCACCCCTGAGTTCTATCTCCAGTACCAAAACTAAACTAAACCAAAACAAAAATACTCAAGTACAGTAGAAGGAAGAGAAGTCCTAGCATCCCACAGGGCTCCATCCTGTGCTGTTTCTTGTTTTGTTTTGTTTTGTTTTGTTTTGAATAGGGATGCCCTCTTGTGGATACCTGAGGTATTTCACTATATCTTTTCTACCTTCAAGAAGTTCCACCACCATTTCTGCTCCATCCTTATTGCATTTATAAGCCCATGAGGGGTCCCTTTATTAATGGCATAAAGGATTCTGGTGTTCTGAGATTTGATTTCAACACACAAAAACCCTATTATTGTGTAAACAAGCATTTCCACAGCAATTATTCTGTGCTTTATAAATCATTCATTTATTCCTCACAGCCACCCTGTGAGGTAAGTCCTACGATCACCTCTATTTTACAGATGAGAACATTGTGAAACAGAGAAGTTAAATGACTTGCCTAAGTCACATGGAGAATCCGGATTCCAGATGCTGTATTGTTAAGCCCTCCCCCATACTGCCTCCCACTGGCATGGGAAGCCTCACATGATAACAGTCACAGCTAAGGGACATGTGTACACACAATACAGAGACTGTCCCCAGGCCTCATCCCTGACTTCCCCAAAGCTTACCCTGTCCCTCCCCAGGATGACTCTGTACACACACACACACACACACACACACACACACGTGGAGGGTAGAGAGATGTCCAACAGCCTCCCTTTTCTTATTGGTTCTTTTTGTCCCTTCTGGGATGTGGAGATGCAGTAGGAGGTGCGGCTGCTTCACATCTGACTTCTCGGGGCAGCCAGAGTGTTCTGGGCCAATATGGCTCTATCACCAAGGAACCAAAAGCCAGTGTAGACGCAGGCGGGTCAGATGACTGCCTTTTCACTTCACACCCTCTGGGCCTGGAGAGGGTCTGGCTGGGTGGTCATAAGATCCACCTCTCTTCTGAAACCTGAAACCTGGGGGTGTAAAGCGCCAGGAGAGCTCCCTTTCCAACACTTGGGGAGAAGGAAATGAAGCCTTTTCCTGAGACCACCCACTCACCCCATGTTTGCTGACGATGTTCTGTGGGTGTGTGGGGACAGGGCCGCAAAGGTGGATCAGGAGCAGATCTCTGTCCTATGGGACCCTGTTTAATAGAGGAAGGACGGATGAGTCAACAGTGGCTGATTCAGCATGCCGGGCACAGGCGGCGGCAATTACTGCAGAAAAGGAGGCTGAGCTCCTCTGGGGCAGGGCAGGGAAGGCTTTGCAGGACCTGCCCTTGAGGTGGGTCTTAGAGAGTGGGTCAGGTTTAGCCCTGGGAAGACACGCGTATTGCAGGTGAGGCATGTAGTCCCCACAGTCTGAGCAAGCAGACAGGTTCTGAGACCTGTGAGCGTTTATCTGGCTGTAGCCAAGGCTGCCTGGAAAGAGGACAGGAGAGTCACCAGGGGAGTGGGGATCAGATCACCAAGGTCTCACCTATGGGGATGTGGAGTTCAGCCTTGAAGCTTCCATTCAAGCAAGGATGCAGTCACCCTCTTCAGAGAGCAGGATGAGGAGTCTTGGCAAGCTCAGAGGGACTAAGAGGTGGGCAAGAGGGACAGGAGATGGTCCACTTCGATTCTTAATGTTTATATTAAACTTTAATGGAATTCTCTATTAGTCAGAGCTCTTATGCCCAGCAGAAACCCATGGGGACCAACTTAAATAAAAATTATGTTGGCTCCCATAACTGGTAGGACACTACAAGAGTCTCAAGGATCAAAGGAACTGGAGCTCAGGACTCCAGGCCAGCAGGACCTCCTCTTTGCTGCATCTCTTCTCCTCTTGTCCCTGCTTGGATTTCTTCTGCAGGTTCCTTTCACAAGGCAGGGAAGAGGGCTGTCCCAGCCCATGCCTCTGTCACCTCAACTAGTAATGTCAGTGTAAAGAGGACCTTCTTCCAATGTCTGTATATTAACTGCCAAGAAGGATCTGCTTGGTCCCCTTTGGGTCACTGAGATCTTTCGGTCTAATCATCACTGTGGCTGGGCACACGGGATGCTGGGATGAACCCGCCCAGGGTCCACATTTTTAGAGGAGGCAGAAGCAGGAGATACCACCACATCTCACAGCTCCTCAAGACCATGTGGAGTGAGGGAGGGGTCCCCAAAGAAAAGGGGATAGAGTTATCAGGAAGGGCCTGGGAAATGGGCTGGCCAGTGAGCAATGGAAGCTGCCCCTTCTATTTTTATCTTTTGGCACTGAGGATTGACCCCAGGAGCACTTTACCCCTGAGCCACATGCCCAGCCCTTTTATTTATTTTTTTAAGACAGGGTGTCCCTAAGTTGCTAAGGACCTTGCTCAACTGCTGTGGCTGGCCTTGAACTTGTCATCCTCCTTCCTCAGTCACTGGGATTACAGGCGCATGCCACTAGGCCTGACAGGAGCTGCCACTTCCTTGTGTCAGATGTTCTGCTATAGGCTGGAGATTCGGTCTCTACCTTCAATACTCCACAGTGCAGGTGAAGGATCTGATGTTTAGTAAAGGAGGAGGATGGGACGCAGTCACTCTCCAGAGACAGTGGGAACTCAGAAAGATGGGCATGCCACCCAGAGGAAGGCAGAAAGAAACCAGGACAGACTGGGTCAAAAATGCCCCTCCAGGGGCTGGGGTGGTAGCTCGGTAGCACGTGTGGGGCACTGGGTTCAATTCTCAGCACTGCATACAAATAAATGATTTTTTTTTTTAAAAAAGAACAATTTAAAAAATGCCCCTCCACTGAATTATGGAAGATGAGAAAATTAGCCTAGCCAAAAAAAAGAAAAAGAGGAAGTTCAGAAGAGGCAGTGAAATGTAGAGGCACAGATCTTAGAGGCTTGGGATTCTGGCTTGGGAAAGGGGTAAACTGTCTTGTGATTCCAAGAGAGGAACACAGGAGGAGTTTGCGATTGAAGCAGAGGAACTAGAGAGTTCAGATTGACACGGGAGGGGTGAGGGGAAACATGTGGGTCCCTCAGATAGAGATACCTGGTAGATGACTAGATTATTTTGGATCTAGAGGTTTAGAAAAAGGAATAAATGGTGGAGATAAATTTGGGGTTCACCCAGCAGGGTAGATGGTGTGGCTCAGGTGAACAGAGTTGTGGAACACCCATGTTCACTGAGCAGGTGAACTCAGAATCTGAGGGTGCAGGAAGGAGGCTGAGAGAGGCGGGTGCAGGGGAGCAGCAACCGTGACACAACGGTTTGTGCTTTCTGGTCCCAAAGGCCCTGCATATGTCATCCTCCCTCCTCCTTTGTAAATTTCCAGGGGAAAGAAAACGTTACCTTCCAAGAAATGAAAATCAGGTTGTCAGCAGCAGAACCTGATGCAAATCAAACCTTCAAAAGAGCAGAGGGTGGGCTGGGGATGTGGCTCAAGTGGTAGCGCGCTCGCCTGGCATGCGTGCGACCCGGGTTCCATCCTCAGCACCACAAACAAAGATGCTGTGTCCGCCGAAAACTGAAAAATAAATATTAAAAATTAAAAAAAAAAAAAAAGAGCAGAGGGTGAGTTAAGACCACCAGTTGTCCCCGACACCTGTTCTCTGGTTCTTTCTTAGCAACGGAACCTTGAATTCGTAACTGGCCGCATGGCATCCAGAATGAAGTTTCCCTTTCCGGCCTCACTTGAAGCTAGGTTTTGCCAACATGGTTAAATTCCAACTGCCTCTTCCTTCTTTGCACTTTCTTCCATTCTCCTGGCCTCACTCTGAGGCCTTCATCATCTCATCATCTTGGACCAGGAGGACAGCGTGGTCCTAAGTGATGCAGAGGAGAAAACTGGAAGAAGCCTCATCCCCTTCAGTCTTTTACATAAGTTGAAGCCACTGCTATTTTGAGTCTCTTATTTACAACTAAACTCTATCCTAACTGATATTGAGAGGAAATTATACCCAGCCAAAATATCAATCAAGTATGAGAATAAAACAAAATCAATTTGGAGTAGGCAACCATCCAAAGAGAAGTCAGGAAACAGATGTTCAAGTACAGTGTTTAAAGCCCTTAAAGTAAATAAGTATGTAACTGACAGGGATTGCGGGGAAAAGGGGAACTGTGAAAGCAAGTTAAATCCATCAACTTTCATTGCAGGGAGTCGAGAGATACTGCTTAAAGTTAATAAATTAGCCACAGAGAGATAAGTATATTTTCTAGCACTGTCAGGAAAGCGAAAAAGAGAAGTGGTTAAAAAATTATCACTTCTGCCAGGCATGGTAGTGCATACCTGTAATCCCAAGGAGCCTGGAACAGGAGGATCGCAATTTTGAGGCCAGCCTCGCAGCTTAGTGAGACCCTCAGTAACTTAGTAAGACCCTGTATCAAAACAAAAAATAAAAAAGAACTGGGGAAGTGGCTCAGTGGTAAAGCACCCCTGGGTTAAAACCCCAGTACCAAACAACAACAAAATTTACCACTTTTCAAGTTTACATTACATTTACTTTACAATTTATTTATTTATTTTTTTTTACCTCGTGTCCTGAGGAATGGAGCTGGCCTTCTATGGACTAAGACCTCTGAAACCACCAGCTCTCAAATAAACTTTCCTTCCTCTACCATGGTGCTGGTTGGGTCCTTTAGTCACAAGAGCGTAAAAGTTGACTAAAACAATGGTTCTGGAGACTGGGAAGGCCAAGGGCACAGCAGTGGCATCTGGCAAGAGCATCATAACATGGTGGAATGTGAAAGGGCAAGCAAGTGCATGCAAAAGACAGCAACAGAGGCCAGGCTTACCTGACAACAACCCACTTTCATGATAATTAAGCCATTAGTGTGAGAAAGATATTAATCACTCCTAATGACCTGATCATCTTGTAAAGGCTCCATCTCTCACCACTATCACAATACAATCCAATGTCAACGTGAATTTCAGAAGGGGTCAAACCACATTCAAACCATAACAACTTATAATTATATTTTGTGATTTATATTTCTAAAAAGAAAGGGGGAGCTGGATACAGTGGTGCATGCCTGTAATCCCAGCAACTGGGGAGGCTGAGGCAGGAGGATCACAAGTTTGAGGCCAGCATCAACAACTTAGTGAGACCCTAAGCAACCTAGCAAGACCCTGTCTCAAAAAATAAAAAGGAAGGGCTGGAGCTGTGGCTCAGTGGTAGCGCGCTTGCCTAGCATGTGTGACGCACTGGGTTCGATTCCCAGCACCACATACAAATAAATAAAATAAAGGTCCATCAACACTAAAAAATATTAAAAAAAAAAAAAAAAGACATGTGGCACAGTGGTTAAGCACCCCTGGGTTCAATTCCCAGTATATAAATGGATAAATGAATAAATAAATAAAAAGAAAGAAAGGAAGGATGTAAAGTAACAGTGGTCCAGAGTCTAGAAAATGTGCCCCCAGAGGGAGACGGACAGGGAGGTCAGTTGTTCCACAGTAAATCTGATTGCTTCTGATTTTCACCACTGGGTTTGTCTCATCCTTTATCCACAGGGCCAGACCGGGGAGGAGTTTAAAGTCCTGCTCAAATGCCCCACTTCCTATTGGCAAAGCTTGAGTTGGAATGACCTTAGGGCTGAACAGGCAGAGGCCCCCTTTTTGCCAGGGTCAGAATTTCTCTGGTAATAGGACTCCCTTAAATCCCTCTTGGCTTTCTGCCATTGCAATTCCTGGGGACGCCATGCACGAGTGACCATTGCCAACAATCTCCCTTGGTCATGAAATTTGATTCTGATCCCCCTCTCTAGTGGATTCTGCCTTTTAGCAAGAGATCTGGAGGCTCCACTCTATGTCCAGATGCTAGGTTCAGCTTCTCCCTTGGCATATGAACACCTCAGGTTCACAGATTAGGACACTGAATTTCCTTTGGGGAGGGGCTATCGTACCCATCCCATCCCACTCTCAGCCAGGATATTAAATATATTTCATCTGAGATGTCTTATACCCCCAAATCTAGGGACATGCTGATCAGTATATTCCCATCACCATAATCAAAATGACTGGTGATGAACACATGGTGTTTGGCAGCCCACTTATAGCAAATCTCAGGATTTTTGCTGAGAATGCTGAGATGTGGACTTGCTCTTTCTTACTGGTATTGAACAAGGAAGCTTGTAATCCCTGGAACTCCTGTCAACCCTGAATGCTGTTGGGATTATAAGGAGAGAAATACAGACAACAAAAACAGGGGGCTGAGACAGGAGAACTGCAAGTTCAAAGCCAATGTCAGCAACTTAGTGAGGCCTTAAGCACTTTAGGGAGACCCTAGTCTCAAATAAATAAATAAAATAAGGGCTGTGGCTCAATGGTAGAGTGCTTACCTAGCATGTGTGAGACACTGGGTTGGATTCTCAGCACCACATATAAATAAATAAAATAAAGATTTATTGACAACTAAAAAAATATTTTAGGGCTGGGGGTGTGGCTCAGTGGTAGAGTGCTCACCTAGCATGCACGAGGCACTGGTTTCCATCCTCAGCACCACATAAATGTAAAATAAAGATATTGTGTCCACCTAAAACTTAAGAATAAATATTTTTTAAAAAAATATTTTAAAAATCAAAAAAATATATTTTTTTCAAAGGTTGGGGATGTAACTCAGTGATAAAGTGCCCCTGGGTTCAAGGTTCCATGCCCAGGATCACCCCCCCCCACCCCCATTAGTTGCAGAGCAGACTTAATGAATGTTAGCTGCAGGGTAGCCTGGACACTGGGCCCCCATCCGTCTGGTTCCTTATCACTTGTTTGCCTCAAGGCTGAACACTCGACCCCATTCAAGGCTGAACACTCGACCCCCACCTGTCTGGTGCTAAGGGTGTCAACTTAGCAACTACTGTATGATCCAGTCACTGTAAGTCAACAAGGCAGCTTGCAGACCCAGAGACCCCATTAGATTTTGGCTATAAAAACTCTCTACTGGCAGACCGTCCTCTCTCTCACTCTCTCTAACCTCCCCTTCTATCTCTCTCTCTCTCTTTCTCTCTCTGTCTCTCTTTCTCTCTCACTTTGCTTTATCCCTCTCTCTCTTTCCCTTCTCTCTTTCTCTCTCTCTTTTTTTTTTCCTCTTCCTTCCCTGTTAATCAGACACTGCCGCAATAAATATTTCTTGGTCGCTCTGAGTGTCGTGGTCACTTTCCTTTTACCCGCTTCAAAATAAATAAATAAATAAATAATGTGTGTGTGTATGAATATAAATAAATAAATAAATAAATATATATATATATATATATATATATATATATATATATATATGAAAAAGGATCATTTCCTTTGGCCCCACCTAACTTAACTTTAGCAGCTTCTGTGGACCTAGATCATTGGCAAGAAGCAAATCAGATCTTTCTTAACAAAGCTAAACTTCTCTGGTGATTCAGCTTAAAAGAAAGATTCCTGTTGCCTGACAGAACTTTACTGAAGACCACAGAAGAATGTCATGTTCCGTATCTAATATTTTTCCATCAAGTCTCTAATAACTCCAGTACCATTAGGCACAAGTATGAGTCCTAAGATATGGTCAAGATTCTTTTAGTTGTAAAGAAAGCAACTCCACTCAAATTTAAATAGGATGGGAAAGGCAGGGGTGTATTAGAAATAGAGACAAAATACTGTTAGTCTCTCTCTCTCCTCTCTGTTTTTTTTTTTTTTTTTAAGAGAGAGTGAGAAAGACAGAGAGGGAGAGAGAGAGAGAATTTTAATATATATTTATTTTTTTAGTTCTCGGCGGACACAACATCTTTGTTTGTATGTGGTGCTGAGGATCAAACCCGGGCTGCACGCATGCCAGGTGAGCGCGCTACCGCTTGAGCCACATCCCCAGCCCATCTGTTTGGTTTTTACACTCTGTGTTTCAGGGATTTTTTTTGTTTCTGCTTTTGTTACCAGGGGTTGAACCCGGGGCGCTTAACCACTGAGCCACATCCCCAGCCCTTTTTATTTTTTATTTAGAGACAGGATCTCTCTAAGTTGCTTCCGGTCTTACTAAATTGCTGAAGCTGGCTTTGAACTTGCAATCCTCATGCCTCTGCTTCCTGAGCTGCTGGGATTACAGATGTGAGCCACTGCGCCCAGCAGTTGCAGCTTCTTAGTCTACCAGTATAGAATGGGTTTTTCTGTACATATAGAGAATATTAGCTACAGTGACATCCAATACCCCAGAATTGTGGTTGACAGCTCCATTACCAGAGAAGAAACAAGTCTCTTCCTCTTTAACTACAACCATAAAAATACCAAAAAGGGCTTTGTTTGTCTTGGGTCATTTACTCATGTTTCATGCAGGAGCATAGGATGTTATTATTGAGTTACGCTGGATCAGATATGTATTCCTGTGACTGTTACCAGAAGAAATGGGGGGAAAGTGCATGCTTAGTAGAGGAAAAAAAATAATAGCCACTGGAAGAATTAATGAGAAGATTGAGTAAAGTGGCCAGATATAAGATAAATGTATATCTTACATCTGGGGACTCTATAGGCAGAAATAATTATTTGAAAGTGCTAGCCTCCTCAGGAGGCTGAGGCAGGAGGATCATGAGTTCAAAGCCAGCCTCAGCAAAAAGTGAGGCACTAGGCAAATCAATGAGACCCTTTCTCTAAATAAAATACAAAATAGGGCTGGGGATGTGGATCAGAGGTTGAGTGCCCTTGAGTTCAATCTCCAGTACCAAAAAGAATAAATCTAAATTTCAAGCTGGGCATGGGTGGTGCCTGCCTGGAATCCCAGGAGGCTGAAGCAGGAGGATTGCAAATTCAAAGCGAGCCTCAGGCAATAGCAAGGTGCTAAGCAACTCAGTGAGACCCTGTCTCTAAATAAAATACAAAATAGGGCTGGGGATGTGACTCAGTGGTCAAGTGCCCCTGAGTTCAATCCCTGGTACCTAAGAAAAGAAAAAATAAATAAAAAGAAAAAGAAATTTTAAGAAAATTTTGAATCTTTACTGGGCATTGTAGCTTGTGCCTGTAATCCCAGAGACTCGGGAGGCTAAGGTAGGAGGCTCCCAAACTCAAGGCCAGCCTGGGTCACTTAGTCAGACCCTGTCTCACAATAAAATATAAAAAAGGCTGGGGATATGACTCAGTAGTAGAGTGCCCTGCAATCAGTCCCTAGTACTGGGGGGGGCGGGGGGAAGTGAGTCTTCATATAAAACACAAAATACAACATGAATAAACATAACAAGACTTTGGTTTTAGATGGTATGACTCAAAATTCTAATGTGGGTACCTCCTTCCAATTAATCTGTTAATGTAATATCTTAATTAAAATCCCAATAGGGTTTTTCAAAGGGAATTTGAAATGCTAAGTCTAAAAATTTCATCAGGAAGATAAGTTCATGGGCATAATCAAGATCATTTTTTTTAAAATAAAAAAGTAGCAAAGGAGGAATTATTATCAAATGTAATTTGATAAACATATGGAGGTTCCTCAAAACATAATTTAAAATTACAATAAGTAGCTGTGGAGTAGCCAGGCAGAGTGGTGAGAGCCATTGATTGTTCCAGCTACTCAGGAGGCTGTGCCAGGGGGACCCCTTAAGTCCAGAACCTCAAGGTCAGCCTGGGCTAGAAAAAATCAAACAAATATAAAGTGTGCTATTGGGAGCCGCTGCACCCGGTGGTGAGCTCTTGTCATCCCAGCGGCTCGGGAGGCGGAGGCAGGAGGATCGCAGGTTCAAAGCCAGCCTCAGCAATTTAGCAGCAGCTAAAATCTAAGCAGCTCAGGGAGACCCTGCCTCTAATAAGATACATAATAGGGCTGGGGATGTGGCTCAGTGGTCTAATGTCCCTGAGTTCAATCCCTGGAACACGCCCCCACCGCCAAAAAAAAAAGTATGTTTATGGGAATAGTTCAAATTCCAGGTAGCTGAAGTGATGAAGTAGACACATGTCCCCTATACCTCCTGACAAGCACAACTAAAACCCTAGACATTACATGTAAAACAAGCACTGGAAGACTCTGAAAGGGGCTGGTTGTGGCTCAGTGGTAGAGCGCTTGCCTGGCATGTGTGAGGCACACTGCAAATAAATAAATAAATAAATAAATAAATAAATAAATAAATGTATTGTCTCCATCTATAACTTTACAAACTCTTTATTAAAAAAAAAAAAAAAGACTCTGAAAAATGAGAGAGAAGAAGACTGGCTTAGGGATCCTGGACCCTAAACTGTGACATAGTGGTGAATTCTCAGAATTCTCTTTTTGCCTCATATATCCCAACTGGGGGATGGGGAAGACAGCTACCTAGAAACATTAACAAATACTGAACCTCCGTTAAAGAAAAGAAAAGAAAACCTTGAAAGCCCGCTTTCTCTACCTAAAGGGCCAAAAAAAAAAAAAAAAAAAAAAAAAAGGAAGGCCTAGCAATGCAGAAAACTTAAAACAATAGCTACTCAACTGGAGCTGAACAACACATTAAGAAACTCGTGATCCCATGGAAATCAATATGGAGGTTCCTCAGAAGACTAGTAATGGAATCACCAACTACAGCATTCCTGGGTATTTACCTTAAGATTTAAACTCAGGGGGCTGGGGATGTGGCTCAAGCGGTAGCTGCTCCCCTGGCATGCGTGCGGCCTAGGTTCAATCCTCAGCACCGTATACAAAGATGTTGTGTTCGCCGATAACTAAAAAATGAATATTAAAATTCTTTAAAAAAAAAAAAAAGAATTAAACTCAGTCAACCAGAGACATGAAAAATTGTGCTCCACTTGTATAATATGAATTGAATTGCATTCTGCTGTCATATATAATTAGAATAAATAAAATTTTTAAAAAAGAATGAAAGTCAGTATACTATAGCAATACATCCATAGCCATGTTTGTAGCAGCCCCATTCATATTAGCCAAACTAGGGAATCAGCCTAGGTGTCCGTCAAAGCATGAATGGGTAAAGAAAATGTATATAGACACAATGGAGTTTTACTGAACCATAAAGAATGAAATTGTCATTTGCAGGAAAATGAATGGATCTTCAGAACATTATAAGCAAAGTTAAGCCAAACTCAGAAGGTCAAAGATCATATGTTTTCTCTCATATGTGGAAACTAGAGAGGAAAAAGGAAAAGATCTCATGAAAACTGAAGGGAGATCAGTAGAATAGAAGAAAAGGGGAGGGAGGGGGGAAGGGAAAGATGAAATACCACCGGAGAATGATATTGGCCAAATTATATTATATTGTGTGCATGTACAAATATGTAACAACAAATCTTACCATTATGTAAAACTATAAGCACCAATTTTAAAAAACAGGAAAAAAGAAATGTCAGCTATTAAAAAAAAAAATTGAAAGAAGCTATGGCCTAACTCCAAACACGCCAGCAAAAGCTAAGGGGTGATTTCATGCTGACTAGGCTTAAAAAAGGCACCAACCTTCCCTTCCCTGCTACCACCCAAGTGAGTGGTGTTAAGGAAAGGACCACGGTGGCACATGCCTATAATCCCAGCAGTTTAGGAGGCTGAGGCAGGAGGATCCCGAGTTCAAAGCCAGCCTCAGCAAAAGCAAGGCACTAAGCAACTTAGTGAGACCCTGTCACTAAATAAAATACAAGATAGGCTGGGATGTGGCTCAGTGGTCGAGTGCCCCTGAGTTCAATCCTTGGTACCAAAGAGAGAGAGAGAGAGAGAGAGACTTTTGTCCCCACTGAGGTGATTCCCCTGACATTGTCAATGAGGCCAATGTGGAGAACTCTACTTCCACACCATTCGACCAACTTCATAATGAGAGGAATTGGTATTGAAAATTCAGGCTGAAATTAGTGTCATATCTCCAAAGATTGGGACACCTGTACAATACATAACCTCTACTTGTCCCCACAGGTGAGCTACCTATTCACCCTAAATCAAGAGGTCCACAAGCAAAAGAACTACATTTCTTTCTTGTTTGAACTACTATGTTTTATGGTCTCTTTGTTACAGCAGCTGAACACACATGTATGTACATACATATACATACACACAGACATGTGTACCCACATATACATGTATGTGTATCATATATGTGTATATATATACTGCATATGTAGATGTGCATATTTTTAGGAAATAAAAGGGGCTGAAAAACAAGTTAGATGACACACCATGAGAAATCAATTGGCTCCAAAAGTGAACGGAGATACTCTTCTATAGAACAGCGAATCTGTTGCTTTTTCTTCTTTGTGGTACTGAAGATTGAATCCAGGGCCTGTCACATGCTAGACAAGCATTTCGCCTTGAGCTGCCTCCCCAGACCTTTTTTTTTTTTTAATTTTTTTTTTTTTTTTTTTTTTTTAGTTGTAGATGGACACAATATCTTTATTTTGTTTATTTATTTTTATGTGGTCTGAGGATTGAACTGAATGCCTCACACGTGTGAAGCAAGAGCTCTACTGCTGAGTCCCATCCCCACCCTCTCCCCAGAGGGGAGTTGTAGGTGGACATAATTCCTTTATTTTATTTATTTATTTTTATGTGGTGCTGAGGATCGAACCCAGGGCCTCGCCTGTGCTAGGCGAGTGCTCTACTGCTGAGCTACCACCCCAGTCCCTCGACCTTTTTTTTTTTTTAATTTTTATTTTGTTTACTTGAAATCCTCCTGCCTCCGGCTCTCATGCTGTTGATTTTGTGGTACTCATATATGCTAGGTTATACTGCTGACTTTTTTTTTTTTTTTTGAGATGTTGATGGACTTTATTTTATTTGTTTATTTATATGTGGTGCTGAAAATCGAACCCAGAGGACTGGGGATGTGGTTCAAGCGGTAGCGCACTTGCCTGGCATGCATGCGGCCCGGGTTCGATTCTCAGCACCACATACAAACAAAGATGTTGTGTCCGCCAAAAACTGAAAAATAAATATTAAAAAAATTCTCTCTCTCTCTTAAAAAAAAAAAAAAGAAAGAAAGAAAATCGAACCCAGAGCCTCATACATGCTAGACAAACGCTGTATCACTGAGCCATGACCCCAGTCCTGCTGTTGATTTTTTTAAAAAATATCTTTTAATTGTAAATGGACACAATACCCTTATTTTTTTATTTTTAATGTGGTGCTGAGGATCTGACGCAGTGCCTTCCACATGTGAGGTGAGTCCTCTGCCCCTGAGCCACAACCCTAGCCCCCTCCTGTTGACTTTGAAGAAACCAAATTTGCCAGGCATGGTGGCACATGCCTGTAATCCCAGTCACTCCCAAGACTGAGGCAGAAGGATCACAAGTTTGAGGCCATCCTTAGCAACTTAATGAGACCCTTTCTCCAAATAAGAATAAAAAGGTCTGGGGCTGTGGCTCAGTGGTAGAACACCCTTGGGCTCAATCCCCAGTGCTGAAAAAATAGTCAACAGCATGAAAGAAAAAAGACAGGTGTGTGTGGGAGGGTCTATTGCATATTTTAAAAATTTTAAGGGGAATAACAACCAAATGAAATATGAGATGTGGGATTTGTTCAGATTCTGTGCAAACAAATCAATTGTGAAAGACATTTAGGGGACAGTTAGATAAATATGAATAAGAACTTAGGGGACTGGGGTTGGGGCTCAGTGGTAAAGCACTTGCCTAGCATGTGTGAGGCTCTAGGTTTCTCAGCACCACGTATAAATAAATAAAATAAAGTTTCATTGAAAACTGAAATATATATGTATTTTTTAAAAAAGAACTTAGTAAGTGGACATATTAAAAACTGCTGATTTTATATAGTGTGATAATGGTTTTGTGGTCATTCAAAAAGTGCTTGTTTTCAAGAGATGCAGGCTGACATATATGAACGTGATATATAATGATACTCATAATTTACTTCAAAATACATCTGGAAGCCAGGTGTGGTGGCGCACCCCTGTAATCCCAGCAGCTTGGGAGGCTGAGGCAGGAGGATCATGAGTTCAAAGCCAGCAATTTAGTGAGGCCCAAGACAGGGCCTATTTCAAAATGAAAAATTAAAAGAGGCTGGGGATATGACTCAGTGGTTAGGCAATCCTGGGTTCAATCCCTGATACCAAAAAACAAAACAAGGGGCTGGGGATGTGGCTCAAGTGGTAGCGTGCTTGCCTGGCATGTGTGCGGCCTGGGTTCAATCCTCAGCACCACATACAAACAAAGATGTTGTGTCCAACGAAAACTAGAAAATAAATATTAAAATAATTCTCTCTCTCTCTCTAAAAAAAAAATCTTTAACAAAAAACAAAACAAAAATGAAACAAATGATAAAAACAAATAAATAAATAAACAAAACCCTGGAAAAAAAGATGCAGCAATATGGCAAAATGTTAATAATTATTAAATTTAATGGATTTTTTTTGTCAATTTGAAATTTTTCATAAATGAAAAGTTTTAAAAGAACAAAGTTGTTACTGAGGACAACATCCATGAAAGACTTCCTGACCCTGCTGACATTCCGGAACTTCCTTGGGGAATGCCCCCTGGTCCCTGCCAAGCTGCTATCAGCCTCACAGATTTGGTTCCCATCTACATGAATCTCACTCAGTCTTTTTTCTTTTAAAAAGGCAACTTGCTGTCCAATGTCACAGCAGCCATCCAAAATATATGCCTACACTTGTTTGTTGACCTGAAGCCCTAGGTTTCCCTGGTGGGTATTACTCAAGAGAAGTAGGCAGGGGGCTGGGGCTGTAGCTCAGTGGCAGAGCGCTTGCCTAGCACATGTGAGGCACTGGGTTCCATCCTCAGAACTGCAGAAAAATAAATAGATAAAATAAAGGTATTGGGGCTGTGGTTGTGGCTCAGTGGTACAGCCTTGCCTAG
Organism: Callospermophilus lateralis; assembly: GCF_048772815.1. Taxonomy (NCBI): domain Eukaryota; kingdom Metazoa; phylum Chordata; class Mammalia; order Rodentia; family Sciuridae; genus Callospermophilus; species Callospermophilus lateralis. Next base: position 23,601,901 of record NC_135315.1, on the reverse strand, counting down.
CATGTGTGAGACACTGTGTTAGATCCCTGGTACCACATAAAAATAAAAACAAATAAAATAAAGGTCTTAAAAAAAAAAAAAGGTATCGTGTCCATCTACTAAAAAAAATATATATATATTAGAGAAGTTGGCAGAACTTGGATACGAACCTCCACCTGAGGCTACAGCTTTGATTGGTCAATGATCAGCACTCAGCTTCACAAGCTTTGCTACTCCAATGGATCCTGCACCCTCATGCTTCAGCAAGACCTAGAAATGACAGAGCCGACTGTTGTTTTGGAAGGAGGCAGGTACCGGGGATTGAACTCTCAACCTCTGAGCCACATCCCCAGGCCCTATTTTGTATTTTAGAGACAGGGTCTCATTGAGTGACTCTAGCACCTCACCTTTGCTAGGTTGGCTCTGAACTCACGATCCTCCTGCCTTAACCTCCCAAGCCACTGGGATTAAAGGGGTGCGCCATCACACCGGCTTAGAGGCAACCTTTTAGTTGATAGAAAATAATTCCTTTAAGGGCAAAATGAGTATGTGCCCCCATCCTGCACCCACACCTTCATAGTCGGATATTACTTTGCGATGAGCTGGATACTTGTCCCCCGTCATAGGAACAGAATGAGTAGCCTCTTCATCCTCTTACTCACATGATGTGGTTTGATTGTCATGACTAGGAAGGGAAGTCTTTACTGAGATGCTCTGAATGGTCTCAGGCTCCCACTCCAAACTAAAGGGAAATTGTTGTCAGCAAATGGGGGCTGGGGGGAGCAGCTCCAGGAGACAGGCGGAAAAGTTCAGTGGGATGTTAAGAGGAACTGAAACCAGGAAACTCTCTTTCACTCTCACTCTTGTTCTTGCAGTCACTCACCCCTCCCTGTATTTTATTCCTGTATCTCTTGCATATCTTCTTTATCTCTTCTCTCTGCAAACTACATTCTCTGCATTTTCGTATAATTAGCTGCCCTATTACAAAGACAGCACAGTTCATGCACCCCAAATTCAAGCACTGCCCCAGACTAACTAATCACTGGAGATCCCAATTCTTTCATGTACCAACTCCCACTCCAACAAGCTACGATGGGGCGTGAGATGGAGCTGGGTCATATTATACAAAAATGAGGCTTACTGCTGGAGGGAAAGGGTGTGGACACAGAAAAGAGGAATATGGTTTAAAGATAGAATATCCATTATTTTATCCCCAAAGGGTAAGAGTTTAACTATTTACTTAACTAATATATAGCTAATAGTAATAGTAGCTAACAGTATATATATATAATCGCTGGGATTACAGGCCTGCCCCACTGACCTCGGCATGAGTCTTGAGTCATCCCATTATTAACATTTACAAAATACAAGTATATAGTAATATATATTATAATATATATATATAATATTTATTTATTTATTTTATTATCTCATTTAATATTTATTTATTTATCTCATTTAATTATTTTGCCTTTTTTTTGGTGTGTGTGGTGCTGGGGATTGAACCCAGGGCCTTGTGCATGTGAGGCAAGCACTCTACCAGCTGAGCTATATCCCCAGCCCTACTTTTCCATTTTAATATATATAAAAAAAAAAAAATCCAGAGAACTGTTCAGCATCCTAGATGAAATTAAAGAAATCTATTAGGAAAGAATGGAGAAATAAAGATAATGGGCCAGGATCAAGGAGAGGTAGATAAGACAAAATTGAAAAGGAAACTAAAATTCAGCAATATAGTTTGAATTCCCAATGAAGGCTCTAAAAAAGAATATGATTGAGCCCTGTATAGTGGCACACACCTGTAATACCAGTGACTTGGGAGGCTGAGGCAGGAGGATCACAAGTTCCAAGCCAGCCTTAGTAACTTAGCAAGGCCCTAAATAACTTAGTGAGACCCTGTCCCAAAAAAGATATAAAAAGGGCTGGGGATATGGTGCAGTGGTTAAGTGTCCCTGGGTTCAATCCCTAGTATAAAAAACAAAAAACAAAAACCATAACTGAATTGAGGGAAATCCACTTAAGCCAGTCATGATGGTACATGCCTACAATCAGTGATTTGGAGGCTGAGGCAGGAAGTTTACAAGTTTGAGGCCAGCTTTTGCAACTTAGAACCTATCTCCAAATAACAATTTTAAAAAAGGGCTGGGAATATAGCTTAATGGTAGAATGCCCCTGGGTTAAATTCCCAGTAAAACATACTCCCAACCCCTCAACACACACAATCAGTGAGTTAAAAGATTGTTCTGATTTGGCCAGATATCTATACCACAATTTCTCCTTTATCACAGAAGGATACTTTTTTTTTTTTTAATACCTTTATTTTATTTATTTATTTATTTATTTTTATGTGATGCTGAGAATCGAACCCAGGGCCTTGCATGTGCTAGATGAGCTCTCTACCGCTGAGCCACAACCCCAGCCCAGGATACTTGTTATATAAAAATATGAGCATAGACAGGACTGGGGATGCAGCTCAGCAAGTGGTAGACTTGTCTAGCATGTACAAGCACTGGATTCAATCCCTGGTACCATTAAATAAATAAATAAATAAGAGGATGAGCATAGATGGTTGTGTTTTCTTAAATGTTTCCTAAAGCAATTCTTATGCCTCTGTTCCCTACTTGGAAGAACCACTGATAACCTAGGAATAAGTAATTCAGACAAGCTGGGTTTTGCTGAGTCTGAGAAAGTATTAGTGTTTAGTATCACACTCTGAACAGAACAGTTACTTTTAAACCCGATTATAGAATCTTCCCATTATTATTTTTTTTTTTTTTTTGGCGGGGGTGGTACCGGGGATTAAACTCAGGGGCACTCAACCAGTGAGTCACATCCCCAGTCCTGTTTTGAATTTTATTTAGAGACAGGGTCTCACTGAGTTGCTTAGCACCTCACTGTTGCTGAGGCTGGCTTTGAACTCGAGATCCTCCTGCCTCAGCTTCTTGAGTCGCTGGGATTACAAGCCTGCCCCACTGACCTAGGCATGAGTCTTGAGTCTTCCCATTATTAACGTTTACAAAATACAAGATAATAAAAGATAGCTGCAACTATACACACTCACAAAGAGATCCATGAAAATCGTAAGTATAGATATTTAGCCTTCTGCATCACTGTCTCCTTGGAGATTCATCCTTCTGCCTCAGCCTCCCAAGTAGCTGAGATTGCAGGTGTGTGCCACCATGCCCAGCTCTGAAAACTGATTTCCAAGAGAAACTGAGGGTAGAGATCAAGTCAAAGAGTTACAGATGTCCCTGAAAAATAAATACCAACTAAATTGAAGTAATCAGAGGTAAAATTAAAGAAAACTGGGGCCAGGGTTGTGGCTCAGTGGTAGAGCACTTGCCTAGGCACTGGGTTCCATCCTCAGCACCACTTATACATAAATGAATAAAATCAAGGTCCATCAACATCTAATTTTTTTTTTTAATTAAAGAAAACTTTCCTGAAATTGGTAAAGAAAAAGAGAGGGAAGGAGAGAGAAAAAATGCCAACCCATGAGTACTGAAAATATTTCCCAGGTTCCATACAAAATCACCGAAGAGTATTTAGGTTAAACTTTGTACATTGGTATTAAAATGATAATAAAGAAATTTTTAGATATATATAAACACAGGAGCAAAGAGAAGAGCAGAAGGAAAAGAAACATGCAATAAATTTCAACAAACGTAAAAAGCAGAGGAATTAAGCAAAATCGAGCTACAGCCTCAAATGCCTACAAAAAGGATCAATAATAAGTGAACTGATCTATTCCAAGGAAATCCATTAAGAAGCTCAGGTCTTGGGAGTGTCAGGCCCAGGCGAAGGGGCTAAACATAGTAGATTGGCTAGAAGACTGAAATCTGAGGTGCATCTGGCTGCTCCCCACACTGAGCAACCAAGGGAGTCACCATGCCAGGACCACCACCTCCCAGAAGCCGAGAGTGTTCATCTCTGAAGAAAATGAGAACAGGCGTGGGACTTTAGGATATCAAAGACAGTGGCTGGAAGGGGAGGCAAAACTGAAGGAACATTGAAGTGAAAGTTTGCAAGACCTCTCATTTTCTCTTCTACCCCACCCCTAGAACACTGTCGGCTACTGAGAACTTTGTTAAGTCTCCTCAGGAGAACTGAACATCCCCAGATATTGATTCTTGGTGTTGTTGGGGACGACAGGGGACTCAACATCGTAAGCCAGCTCCCAGTGTTGGGGAGTCAACCAGCTCGCTGAGAGGAAGTGTGCCCACAGGTGTAGCAATGGCTCATCCTGATGGTGTAAGTACTCTCAACATGGACAATTACAAGCTACCAACATGATGTCACTGAATGCAGTTGAGAAAAGATGTCACATTCAGGTTTTTGCATACTGGTATGAGCCAGCTCCAGCACAGAATTGCCAGATCTCCTGCCTGATGACCCTTTCAGGTCACCCTTATGTCAACGAAGCCCACTGGTGTTTAGATAAACCCCTCTACCATATGCACACAAGAGTGCAAGGGACCTACTAGTGACTTCTCATTAAACACGAGCCAACAGTCAAGGATCACCAAGTATTTGAGTAAAAACACCAATTTGAAAGTGAATCTGAAATAAATAAGAAAAAAAAAAAAGGAACTTTGAGATGGGAGAGCTATTTCAAGAAGCAAAAGAAAAATTTCCCCTACTAACAAATATATTTAGAGATATGAGAAGACAATTTCCATTCATAAAATGAGTGCAGAATTCTCTACAAACATTTGGAGATAAAGAAGAAAATAACTCTTGGAGAAAAAGGAACACTTCTACACTGTTGGTAGGATTATAAATTAGTACAACTATTATGGAAATCGGCAAGAAGATTCTTCAAAAGACCAGGAATAGAACCACCATATGACTCAGTTATGCCACTCCTTGGGATTTACCCCAAAGAACCAAAGTCAGCATACTACAGAGATTCATGCATACCCATGTTTATAGCAGCACAGTTCACCATAGTGATTTTTCTTTTTATTTCTCTAAATAAAATATTTAAAAAGGGCTAGGGGTGTGGCTTGGTGGTTAAGCACCTCTGGGTTCAATCCCCAGTACCAACAAATAAAAAAATTAACAAAAAATAAAAAAACAAAAACATAAGAGCTGAGCTGTAGCTCAACGGTAGAGTGCTCTTGGGTTCAAGCCCCAGTATCATAAATGAATTAATAATATAAAAAAATCAAGAAAGGGATAAATGCAGAATCCAGTATGCTGTTTTTTATGAGGGAAAGGCAGAAGATAGGATGGGAGAATATCTAGGTAGTTAGGCTAGTGTTTTTTTTTTTTTTTTTTTTTTAGCTCTTGAGTGTTCTGTAAAAATATCTTTCTCACCATCTACGAATGAATGGATAAAGGAAATATGGTATATGAAGATTCATTCAGTCATAACAAATGAAATTATGTTATTTGCAAGAAAATGAACAAAACTTGAGAACATTATGTTAGACAAGAGAGACTCAAAAGGTCAGAGTTGCATATTTTTTCTGTCCTATGTGGAAGCTAGAGAGGAAAAAAGGAAAAGAAAGATGGAGGCGATCTCATGAACATTGAAGGGAAATCAGTAGAGGAGAGGAAAGGGACCAGAGGAGGGAGGAAGGCAGGGAAAGAGGAATGGTATTAGGGATAATGGCCAAGTTATACTGTTCTATCCTGTGCATGTATGAATATGTAACAATGAATTCCATCAGTAGGTACCATCATTATGTATAATGCACAAGTATAAAATATGGGGGGAAGGCTCTTAGAAATTGAAAAAAAAAATAAAATCAATTTTAAAATCAATGAAGAATCAGAACATAACAAAAACTTTTTAAGAACAGTAACAAAATGAAATGGATTATAAAGTTAGGAGATGAAATTAGAGAATCAACCTAGGATTTCCAGCACATGATTAAAAGGAGTTGGGGGAAGGTGTCATTAAAACTCTGAGTTTCTAGTGGTGCACAACTGTAATCCCAGCTGCACAGGAGGCTGAGGCAGGAGGATTGCAAGTTCAAAGCCAGCCTCAGCAATTTAGTAAGGCCTAAGCAACTCAATGAGACCCTGTCTCTAAATAAAATACAAGTACTGGGGATGTGAGTCTGTGATCAAGTGGCCCTGAGTTCAGTCCCTGGTACTAAAAAAAAAAAAAAAAAAAAAAAACAACTTTAAGAAAATAAAAATTTGGGGGCTGGGGTTGTGACTCAGCAGTAGAGCATTCACCTAGTATGTGTGAAGCCCTGGGTTTGATCCTTAGCACCGCATAAAAACAAATAAATAAAATAAAGGTATTGTGTCTAACTACAACTAAAAAATAAATATTAAAAATAATAAAATAAAGTAAAAATATTAGCAAAAGCCTAGAAGAACATCATTGCAATACAAATAACCAAGTTATGATTGCTATCAAGAATATATAAAGAACCAGAATCATGGGAAGAAGAAATGAAAAATCATTTCACAGACATATGACTAGTAAACACATAAAGAGAGACTCAACCTTGCAATTACTGAAAGAAAAGAACTCAACAGCCAAACATGGTGGCACATCCCTGTAATTCCAGCTATTCAGGAGGTTGAGGCAGGAGAATCATAAATTTGAGGCCAGCCTTTGCAATTTAGCTAGATCCTGTCTCAAAATAAAATATAAGGCCAGGCATGGTGATGCACAACTATAATTCCAGGGGCTTGGGAGGCTGAAACAGGAGGATTGCAAGTTCAAAGCCAGCCTCAGAAACTTACCGAGGCCCTAAGCAACTCAGCAAGACCTTTTCTCTAAATAAAATATAAAAAAGGGCTAGGGGTGTGGTTCAGCGGTTAAGCACCCCTGGGTTCAATCCCCAGTACCAACAAATAAAAAAATTAAAAAACAAAAAACAAAAAACATAAGAGCTGAGCTGTAGCTCAATGGTAGAGTGCTCTTGGGTTCAAGCCCCAGTACCATAAATGAATTAATAATATACAAAAATCAAGAAAGGGATAAATGCAGAATCCAGTATGCTGTTTTTTATGAGGGAAATGCAGAAGAAAGGATGGGGGAATATCTAGGTAGTTAGACTAGTGTTAGGTTTTTTTGTTTGTTTGTTTGTTTTGTTTTAAGCTCTTGAGTGTTCTGCAAAAATATCTTTCTTACTATTAAAAGTAACTTAGTTTAAAAAGAAGAAGAAGAAATAGGGCCTAACCTTCATCATGTGGGATTAGGCCCCAACTTCAGTAGTAAGTCTCCTATAGCGCAAGAATTAAAACCAAGAATCAATAAATGGGAAGGAATAAAACTAAAAAGTTTCTTTTCAACAAAAGAAACAATCTGGGGCTGGAGATGTGACTCAAGCGGTAGCGTGCTCGCCTGGCATGTGTGCGACCCGCGTTTGATCCTCAGCACCACATACAAACAAAGATGTTGTGTCTGCCGAAAACTTAAAAAGTAAATTAAAAAAAAAAATTCTCTCTCTCTCTTTAAAAAAAAAAAAACAATCTGTGAGGTGAATAGAGAGCCTACATCTTGGGAGCAAATTTTTACCCCCCGCACATCAGATAGAGCACTAATCTCTAGGGTATATAAAGAATTCAAAAAGCTAAGCACCAAAAAAAAAAAAAAATAATAAATAACCCAATCAATAAATGGGTCAAGGATCTGAACAGACACTTCTCAGAAGATGATATTTTATCAATCAACAAACATATGAAAAAATGTTCATCTCTAGCAATTACAGAAATGCAAATCAAAACTACTCTAAGATTTCATCTCACTCCAGTCAGAATGGCAGCTATTATGAAGACAAACATAAGTGTTGGCAAGGATTTGGGGAAAAAGGCACACTCATACATTGCTGGTGAGACTGCAAATTGGTGCAGCCAATATGGAAAGCAGTATGGAGATTCCTTGGAAAACTGGGAATGGAACCACCATTTGACCCAGCTATCCCTCCTCTCGGTCTATACCCAAAGGACTTAAAAACAGCATACTACAGGGACACAGCCACATCAATATTTACAGCAGCACAATTCACAATTGCTAAACTGTGGAACCAACCTGGATGCCCTTCAGTGGATGAATGGATTAAAAATGTGGCATATATATATAATGGAATTTTACTCAGCAATAAAAGAGAATAGAATTATGGCATTTGCTGGTAAAAGGATGGCATTGGAGAAGATAATGCTAAGTGAAGTTAGCTAATCCCAAAAACCCAAATGCCGAATATTTTCTCTGATTTAAGGAGCCTGATTCATAGTGGGAGAGGGAGAGGGAGCATGGGAGGAATAGATGAACTCTAGATAGGGCAGAGGAGTTGGAGGGAAAGGGAGGGGCAGGGGATTAGCAAGGATGGTGGAATGTGATGGACATCATTATCCGAAGTTCATGTATGAAGACACAAATTGGTGTCAACATACTTTATATACAACCAGAGATATGAAAAATTATGCTGTGTATGTGTAATAAGAATTGCAATGCTGTCATTTATTTTTTTAAAAATCAATTTAAATTTTTTTAAAAATTAAAAATTAAAAAAAAAAAAGAATTTAGTGCTCAGCAAAGTTGTACATGCCTATAAACCCAGGGAGTAGGAAGGTTAGGACAGGAGGATTGCAACTTTGAGGACAACCTCAGCAATTTAGTGAGACCCTGTCTCAAAATAAAAAATAGAAAGAGCTGAGGATGTAGCTGTGAGTGGATCACCCCTGGGTTCTATCCCAACACCCCTCAAAAAAGTAACTCCATGAGGCTAGGCAAGTGCTCTACCGCTGAGCCACAACCCAGCCCCTATTGTGTCCATCTTTAAAAAAATCTTTTAAAAAAATAAAGAAATATCTCAATCATTTTTTTTTAAGTTTTTTTTTTTTTTTTAGTTGTAAGTGCCAACAGTTTCCTAAGAAACAAAATAGACTGAACTGGGTTATTCAGGTTTTCATTGCTGTGATTACAAAACCCGACAAGAACAACTTAGAGAAAAAAGTCTGGGCTCAGTTTCAGAAGTTCAGCCTATGGTCAGCCCAACTCTGTTGCTGGCAGGCCTCGGGTGAAGCAGAGCATCATGGTGGAAGAAGCATCATGGCTTAGCTCACGAGTAGAGGGAAGGGGGAGGAAGAGGGAGAAGCCAGGGACAATATAGTCCAAGGCCATGCTCCCAGTTACCTACCTCTTTAGCAGCCTTGCCCCCCTGCCTACTGTTACCACTCAGGAGTACATTGACATGGTGGATTCTTCAGATGGATTAAACTGCTGGGTGAGGTGACAGCTATCATGATCTCACCATTGCCTAAAAGCCCCACCTCTGAACTTTGCTACACTGGGGATCATGCTTTCAAAACATCAGCTTTTGTAGGGGTGGGGGGACATTTTTAGATGTAAACCATAGCACCAGCTTAATACCATTAACCCCAGAAAGTGTCAGTCAAGAATAGAGGCAGAGGAGAAAAGGATGAGAGGACTCCTAATGCTCCTAATGCAGTTCACAAAAGTATCGGTTTCCAAATCTAAAGAGGGTGGAGCAAGTGTGTGTCCTTATCTTTTCCTTCTGACTAAAAGGTGATAGAAATGGCATCTGGCAGGCTGGGTGCAGTGGGTGGCGCACACCTGTAACCCCAGTGGCTCCGGAGGCTGAAGCAGGAGGATGTTAAGTTCAAAGCCAGCCTCAGCAAAAGCAAGGCTCTAAGCAACTCAGTGAGACCCTGTCACTAAATAAAATACAAAATAGGGCTGGGCATGTGGCTCAGTAGTTGAGTGCCCCTGAGTTCAATCCCAGGTACAAAAAAAAAAAAAAAAAAAGACAAAGAAAAAAAGAAAGAAAGAAAAGAAATGGCATCTGGTAGAGACCAGGAAAGGAGAAATGTGAACTGAGACAGAAGTAAAGTTTTCCCTGCTCCAAAAATAATTGTAAGGATAAGCCAAAGGCCATGTTATGGTTCCTCATTAAGATGGGGTACACCCTGTACTGGGGCAAAGCAAACATTATAACTTCAGCCTCATAGTATTTTTCATAAACCTCTTTCTTAACCTTAAAGTGTTCTTTCAGGAACAAATTTTTGTTTTTAATTTTGGGAATGTCTGCCCAGAATAATATTTTTTATGTGAGGAAAAATTTATCTCAAGTTCAACAATTCCTTCATTTCACTTGAGTTTGGGGATTTTGTTTGTGCGCTTGATTTTTTGTGTTATTAAATTCTGTTAACTAAAATTCAATAGTTTTCATTAAGAAAAAGCATTCTCAGTATGATTCCAACTCTATACAGTACTTCTATATAGCTCATCTAATGCTAATGATAATTCTTTTCCTCCTATGGTACTAAGGATTGAACCCAGGGGTGCTTTACCACTAAGCTACATCCCCAGCCCTTTTTACTTTTTTGTTTTGAGACAGGGTCTCACTAAGTTGTTGAGGCTGACTTTGAACTTGCCATCCTCCTGCCTCTGGTCACGGGCTCCTGGTTATTAATAATAATTCTTGATGGGTGATGAGACTTCAGATAATTTATTGCTGTCTCTACACCTTTCTTCATTGCTTGAATTCTTTTCTCAAAAGCATGTATTATTTTACAAACACAATTCAGTGTATTTATAGAGACAGAGAGAGCTAGAAAATGATAATAATGATGGCTTACACAGGAGCACTTCCTGATTATCAGGCACCATTCTTAAGCCCTTTACTTGCATTACTTTGAATCACATGAAATTGCCAATAGTTGCTGTTCTCGACCTACATAAACAGCAGTGCCACATAGCCCAATTTATATTTATTCTAATCCTTGAACAACCCTAGAGTTGTAGAAATGCAAAGAGAAATCAGGTGTCACCACGGCCTGCAGAACCCCCACCCCACTTAGCCCTGTGCCCTGCCTGGCCCTCACACTCCTCCTCCCCAGGCCAGGCTCACACACAGGCAGAGACATGCCTCTCTATCCCAAGATGCCTTAAGAGGCAGCATCAACCATTACCTGAGTGCGGAGGGTAAGGCATGTAGCCTTGCTCTAACTCAGCCTATCCCCTGAACGAGGCCACTTCAGGTTTCTAGCCAGTACCCCAGAAATGAAAACCCACAAAAAAGGTATGCTAGACCAGCCATCCCCAGATGAGTCCCCCAACCTGGCATGGAAGCAGGACACACTTAAACAGTTTCATGTTTATTTTCAGAAAGTGATGAACACAAAGAAATACATCGAGACACCACTCTCTGTGCAATAAATAGCTTTCCCCATCAAAAAAAAAAAAAAAAAAAAAGACAAGGAAAAAGCACGTGCACATACAACCACCACAAACAGGACCTCGCTTGGCAAGATGTGAACTGTCCCCCGCCCCAGCCCCTTCCTCTCTACTGCTCTGTCTTGTCTCCAAGCAGGTGGGGCCCCGGCCAGCTGCCCATTCACCTGAGTCCTCTCCCTGGCCCTGGCTGGGCAACTCCATGTGTCTTTATTTTCAGATCAGGGATTAATACACTCACAAATAAAGCCACTGAAAGCGACTCCACAAAGAAGCAGAGCTGGCCTTCCCCATCTGAGCCTCCCACCCCACCAGAAGCCACAAAGCTCCTTTGTGTCCAAGACCTTGTGCCTGTTTTCTGTTCTCCATGGGACCAACAGCGAGAAGCAGCACCAGGTACATGACCGTATTTTGGGGCAGAGGAAGGAGCAGGCGACACTCCTCTGACATTTCATTGTGGAACAGGAAGTGAACCCCAGAATCCTTATGGGCCCACCTCTTCCCCAACTATATGGAGAAGGGACCGAGGGAGCCGGGGTCTTCTCCACCCTGCGTCTGTGATGGGGTCGGTTGGCACCCTCCAACCTACCAACACTGGATCTGTTCATTTCTCCCCGTCTTGGGCTCAATTTGGAAAATAGCTATAAAACTGGCTTTCGGCTTCCTTATCAAAAGGAGAAGGGGCCCCAGCAGGAGAGGAGCTGTCACCACTGGAAGGGTAGGGGGACACCCGCCTCCTCTTAGAGTCTCCTTCGCCCAGTCCTGAGTCACTGGGCTCTGGCCGGATGGGGGTGACTTCGGTCCACAGCGAGGGGGAGCCCTGGTCCTCTGGCCCCCGCCCCTCAGAGGCTCCTGAACCAGGTTCCATGGGCAGAGTCCGCATGGGGCGAAACCAGCCAGCTGGGCCCATCTTTGGAGGGTACTGGGGAGCCACAGGCCAGCCAGCTCCAGGTGCCAGGACCTCCTGGCCTCGATAGTAGGACACGGTGGGCCCAGGGGCGGAGGGCAGGAATGCGGGCTTCATGCTGACTGCTCTGAACTCAGCCTCATAACTGTGGTCCCGGGGGGCCCCCAGCCAATATGGCTGGGATACCATATCCTTGGCCTGGCCAGGAAGCTCAGGGTAGAAGCGGCTGGGGACGGGATACTGGTTGGACAGGAGAGGTGAGTAGGGGTCTCCTCCAAGCAGTTGACAGTTGGGTCCAGGCGGGGAGGGGACGCTGGTGTCAACAGATGCATACATGCTAAGAAGAAAATTGAAAGGAAGATATGAGTCACAAACACAGCCAGTCACCTAGGTTCCGCCTGGTATACCACGTCCTTTCCCTGACCCTCCCTTCCTTGGTCTGCCCACCCTCCAGCACCCTCCCTACCCTCCAGGGCAGAGAAAGCACTAATCTAGAGTTTCATTTCTGGAGGGACCAAAAGTGAATTGAACTCGGTGGCACTTACGACTCAAAGTTCTCCCGGAATCCTTTGGCAAAAGGGTTATTATCAATTTTCAGCTGAGTGATCTAGAGAGAGGGGAAAGAAGAGTCACCCAAAGCTTGAGTCTGGAGCCTGAGAACTTCCAAAATCCCTCCCAAGGAAGACTACCAGCCCCAGTGCTGTCCCTCTGCCCTATCCCAGGCTCAGGCCCCCATGGCCTGGGCAGCCTCACCTCGGCGTTCTGGTAGGCGGTCACCGCAATAAACTGGGTTTCTTGGAAAGTGAAGATATGTGTGTTGGAAGCGTTGCAGGCAGACTCCGGCTCGCTGTCGTTTACCTCCACTATGTGCAGCCGGGGCTGGTACTTATGGAGGGACTGCAGCACGATCATCTGAGGAGGGAGTCAGGTGATGGTGGGTGGGGAGGGAGTTTGATGAATCCGCTCCCTCTGCGGTGGCCTTAGGTCTGGATGCACAGCCCTGTGGAGCCCTCCTCTCCCATCAACGACTGGCCCTACCATGAGACTAGAAGGGCTCTGAGGTCATCTTGTGCCCTCCCCTGCCCTACCCCCAGGTAACTTCTTTCAGGTCTTCCAAATCCAGTTGCCTACATCTTTGGGGCACCAGTTCTAGACTCCCGCGCCATTCATTTCCCATTCCCAGAAGTCCACTGTGATCAAGAGATTAGCACAAGAGGGCCTTTTTGGGATAAGTGCACAGGATTTCTCAGTATGGAAATACTCTGTATACATACCCTGGGATACTGGGACTGACTCTAGGCCCATCTGAGTGACAAATCATGGCAGCCTGGGACTCCTTGAAGAGGTCCCCAGGTTGGCTTGGCCTGTGTTGGCCTGAATGTGACCCCCACCTAGATTCAGCTTCCTCCCATCTCATCTTCCTCCCCACATGGATGGGAAAGAACTAGAATTGAGAGGAAGGAAAGGGACTCTTCCAGAACAGAATCCCCCCCCACACCCCTCCTGTGGTCTAGGAGGTAGCAGATTCCAGGTGGGTGGCTTCCAGGGTGGAGGTCCTACCTGGGTCACGTTATTGGAGGCTCCCTTGTTGTTGGTGAGCTTTAGTTTCCCGAATGAAACTTCCTGGCGCATCCAGTGGGCTCCAGTGTTGGGGGAATCTGGGTGGACGTACAGACGGTTCCCTGTGGACAGTTAACCTCTTAGGTAAGCAGGCCCCCAGGGCAGACCCTTGGTGATGTGGAGCTTTCCCCGCTCTGAAGGGGAGAAGAATATAGGGAAAGTACCAGACAGATCAGGGCAGGGGGACAGCTGTGGCAGAGAACTGAGCAGGGGACAAGCTAGGACAAAATAGAAAAGTGAAGACAAACACAAGATAGAGCGGGGTGGGAAGGGATGTGGAATTCAGTCCTCCACGCCAGGGACAATGGCTTGGGGATCCACCAGGGGGCGCCCGCTCTTGGAGAAAAAGCAAGCCCACGGCTCCCTAGGGACACATACCTGGCATGCTGCCCTCAGCCTTTCCACACTGCACCCACTTGCCACTCTGATACCGCCAGTGATGCTGGTCCACCAAGACCACATCCACAAACATCCTGTAATGGCTGGTGGGTTCCAGCCCAGCCACAGTGAATGACAGAAATGGGAACATCCGCCTGCAAGAAAGAGAGCGCCCGAGGATCCATCAGCCCCCGCTCTCTGCCAGTCACCTGTGTGCACCTGGGGTGCTGGAGCCAGCCTCCACCCGCTCACCACAGCCAGCAGGAAAGGGTTCAGTAAGTTTGCCAGTCAGTTGTTAAATACAACCATAATTAAAATTCAATTGTATAAATTTACAATTAAATACATTTGATGAAAATCCAAGGTAACCCATACTGAGAAATCATCACTTCCCATTACTTTACTAACTCTTGAGGTGACTTATGCCTATTGTACCCATGCAGTGAAGGTACAGAAGGTGGCGTGCTGCGCATCTCCCCCCAACTCCATGTTCAACTACCTACATTGGTGGCATGAAATCAGCCATAGTAAAATATTTATATGAGGATCAACAAGTATAGAGTTTGCTTTTTTTGGTGGGGAGGGGTACCAGGGATTGAACTCAGGGGCACTTGACCACTGAGCCACATCCCCAGCCCTATTTTGTATTTTATTTAGAGACAGGGTCTCACTGAGTTGCTTAGCTCCTCGATTTTGCTGAGGCTGGCTTTGAACTTGCGATCCTCCTGCCTCAGCTTCCCAAGTTGCTAGGATTATAGGCATGTGCCATCACACCCAGCAGAGTTTGCTTTTCTCTCTCTCTCTCTCTCTCTCTCTCTCTCTCTCTCTCTCTCCTTACCTTTCTGCAGGGGGGCAGGGATTGAGCCCATTCTCACATGCTAAGCAAACTCTCTTCCACTAAGTTATACCCCCAGCCCAAGGACTTTTTAAAACATTTTCCTTTCAGAGGTCTCTAACCTTAAGGTGTTTCCTAGGAGGGGCAAAGCCGTAATTTATAGGCCATTCCCAGCAGGTCCTTGTACCTCAGTCCCCATCCATCCTCTCCACTGTGACTCTTCCCACTCTGTGCAACGTGCTCCTAGCCCCAGGGCACCCACCCACAGGCCGTCCTTGTCCCACACTCCTGGGCCTGACATCTGTACACGTAGTACAACCTGCCCCAGGCCTGGATCTTCAGAGAAGCAGCTATCATCCTAGGTGGACAGGAAGCTTCCCAACCCCCTGAAAGAAGGTCAAGGTCTATCAAACATAAGTCTTCATGCTCAAAATCTTGGTTTCCCAGGAAAAGCAGAGGAAGTTAGGGGCTGGGATGCTGCAGTATCCCCCACCGTGCCAGAGTAAAGATTCAAAAAGCAAACCGTCTCCTGCCACCCCTGTCTCTACCACTTCCACCATCACTACTCCCATCATCACCATCGTTCCACTACCACCCCATTGTCACAACCACCGTCACCCTCACCACCATCTCATCACTACAACCACCACCAACAGCACCATCGGGACAGCTGCCACCTCCATGATCACCATTCCAACCACGCTCCCGCTAACCACCACCTCCACCATCACCACAACACCACTTCACCTTCCCAAAAGACACCACCTCTGGGGGCGCCAAGGCCATCCATCACCAGCTTGAATGGATGAACCTCTGTCTTCGAACCCAAGCAGGAAGAGCAGGGCTGTCAGAAGCGCCTTTCATGCCCACACACCTCCTCCTCCCATGGAAGTCCTGTAGCATGAGGTTTCCTGGCCGCTGAGTCAGGAAACCTGGGGAGGGAAAGTTCCAGGGGTCAAAGTACACTTTGGGGTGGGTCCTAGTCCCATAACCAGAACCCTGACAATCTTGGGAAGGTCTCCTAGGAGGCTGCTGTCATATTCCTGTCTTCCCCAGACCCCTGAGCTGAGAAAAAAGAAATTTCTTGGCCCCATAAGCTTGGAAGAGTTAATTCCCAAACTAAAGCTTAGTTTTCTTCACCCATAAAATAACTCCTGTTCATTTTTCCTTTGAAAATTGTTGAGAAGCTCAAAAAAATATGAAACTCAGCTCATTTCTCTCCTGTCCAACCTCCATCCCACCTTCTCCTAGGCCCAGAGTTCTCAAAGCTCCCTGGCCTTGGAAGATCCTGAGCAAAGAACAGAGACCTGGTTCCAGGCTCTGGGCCCCAGGGGCTCAACAGGCCAGTTGCCTGGAGGAATCAAAGTTGAGGGATTAGGCATTGAACAACCTGGAGAGAGAGAATACTCTGAACACATTGCTCTCATCAGTTCAATATGCAGTGGTGGGAAGGTCACTCAAATATTTCCTATATTGTAACTGGTTCCCTAGTCAAACTTGTAGGAATAAAGGAATCGAAGAGAACATTTTTATTTTTAGTGCTGGGGATAGAATCCAGGGCCTCACACATACTAGGCAAATGCTCTACCACTGAACTATAAACCCAGCCCAGAAATCCACTTATTGAGCCTCTACTTATACACCAGCCAGTTCATCAAGCCAGTCCTTGAGATATAAAATGTTGTTTCCAATTTTATATTTGAAGAAACTGGGGCTTGGAGAAATTTGGAGACAGCCCCCCCCCCCCCCCCGTTTTGTTTTGATAACAGGGATTGAGCCCAGGGGTGCTTTCCCACTGAGCCACATCCCCAGCCCTTTTTTATATTTTACCTAGAGTCAGGGTCTTGCTAAGTTGCTTAGGGCCTCGCTAAATTACTGAGGCTGGCTTTGAACTCACAATCCTCCAGCCTCAGCCTCCCAAGCTGCTGGGATTACAGGGGTGTGTCACCACGCCCAGCTTCCATCATGCTTTTATTACAAATAGCCGGAAATGGAGAATACACAGATGGCAAGCAAAAGGGAGAGGAAAACGGAGGTCCTGGTTTCACCCTAAAAGTGCAGAATCACCACCAGTTGGAATCTCTAAGTCACCCTCTAATTTACATGACACTTGTCTGGAAGGAACCAGGAATGGAGAATGGGTCTGGTACCACACTGAGCCCACCAAACCACTTACCATCCCATCCTCAGAGGACAGAGTCCAAGACCACAGTTCCTCTGCTGCCCCTAAGAGCCAGCCTGCCTCAAGATGGTCCACAAGGTAGCGGTTACATGCTCCACCTCACAGTTTTCAAATGCAAATTAAAATAACAAGTAAACAGAGTTTTTGTCAGTTGTGTTTTTAAAGATTGATAGCATCTACTGCTTAGGAAGCTGCAGGAAAGAGGATCCTCTCAGAAACTACTGGGGTATAAACTGGGATCACCTTTTAAGAGTGTATTCTGGCCAGGAGTGGTGGAACACACTTTTAATTCTAGTAGCCCAGGAGGCTGAGACAGGAGGATGGCCGGTTTGAGGCCAGACTCAGCCATTTGGTGAGGCCCTAAGCAATTTAGTGAGACCCTGCCTCAAAATAAAAAATAAAAAGGGCTGAGGATGTGGCTCAGTGGTACAGTGCCCCTGGGTTCAATCCCCAGTACAGAAAACAAAAACAAAAACAACAAAAAAAAGAGAGTATTCTGATAATGCCTTGTACTTTCCAAAATATCAAATGTGCTCAGGCTTCAAGGCCTCATTTCCCACCAACCTCAATTCAACATAATAGAAATCAGCTAGCCACTGGCAGACAGCTGCACCAAAAAGCAAAATGGAGCAGGCACAGTGGTATGTGCCTGTCATCCCAGAATCATTTGAACCCAGATGTTTGAGGCCAACCTGGGCAACATAGGCAAGGTCCTCACTTAAAAAAAAAAAAAAAAAGAAAGAAAAAGAAAAGAAAAGAAAGAAAGAAAAGAAAAAAAAGTTGCTTGTATCTGCCCCAAGAGAAAGGAAGCCAGTCAGCCTAACAAAAAGCAGTCTTAAGCCTAAAAAGATTATTTTGTCTTATTTTATTTTATTTTGTGGTGCAGGGATGCACTATCACCAAGCTCATCGCCAGCCCTCTTTATTTTTTATTTTGAAACAGCATCAAGGTGGGCGCAGTGGCGCACACCTGTAATCTCAGTGACTCATGAGGCTGAGGCAGGAGGATCACAAGTTCAAAGCCAGCCTCAGCAATTTAGCAAGGCCCTAAGCAAATCAGTGAGACCCTAATAAAACATAAAAATAAACAAGCAATGGGGATGTGGCTCAGTAGCTAAGTGCCCCTGGGTTCAATTCCTGGTACAAAAAAAAAAAGGCTTAATAAAACAGCATCTAAGTTGCTGAGGTTGGCCTTGAACTTGAGGGTCTCCTGCCTCAGCCTTCTGAAGACCTGGAATTACAGGTTTGCACTACTGTGCTCTGCTTAAAATTTTTTTTAAAAAAATTGAATTTAAGATCCAAAAAGTGCTGGAAATTGGGAATGTGAAGAAAAGAAAATCGCAACGTTTACCGGGTTAGAAGGGACCATGTGGGACTGAAATTGTTGTTTTGCCAACTCCTAACTTTCCATACACAAACGCAAATGCAAATTGAGCTACTTAACAGCAGAGCTCCCCAAAGTTATCTTAATTATAATAATCAACCAATCACACCCAGATAAGTGGGGATTACCAGCAATTAATACATACCCACACACCCACAGAGACCCGGCCTCTCTCCCTCTACTAAGAATGTCTACCATCAGCTATTATACACTTGCCAGCACATTCACAACACACACACTCCACATAGAAACCCAAGCACAAGTCTGTGTGTGGCACTAGCAGGCTGCCCAAAGTCTCCACAAACCCAAAAACTTAAACTTAAAAATGGGCCCATCCGCCATTTTGTTCTCAATTCCCCGCTCCAAGCCCTACCTGAGCTGCCTTGACCAGGCTCCCCACAAGGATTCATTCTCTGCTCCCATCTATTTCCACCCATGGGTGACAGTATGACTGCTGCTGGTCCAAACCAAGGAGTAGGGCTAGAGTGGGTGGGAGAGGGAGGATCTGGGACGAAGTGAGTCAACTCAAGGCTGAAATGCTGCAGGGCTGTGGGTAGGCCTGGGGTGGAAGAATTTTTCAAAAAGAAAGAAGGCTGTGGGTGATGTGGTGGTGACTGGGAGGTCACTAGAATCCACAGGGGGACAGGCCAGCTTGGCAAAGCAGGAGGACAGAAAAGAAGCTGTTCTCTGAGCCCAAAATTTGGAAGCTAGAAGAAATGGTCACAGACTTCCCAGATCACCAGAGTCCAAGCTGAGATATGGGGCCCTTGCTGGGCTGGTGGGACTGAACTGGGGTGGTGTGTCTTCTGTCTCCCATCCTGAGCATGGGGCCCTGAGGCCTGATCCAAAGGGAGCTGTGAAAGGAAAAAGTGAGGAGCTACTGGGACCCAAAGGAGCCCCTTAGAATAAGTCCAATAATGTGAGAATGTAAAACACACCAACTTGCACATGTTTATGAAATGACAAAGGAAGCTGGGTGACATTTAGTTATTTATTTTCAAGTTTGCTAATGGTATTGTGTTAATTTTTTTTTAAGATCCATTTTTTACAAATGTGTAGAGAGCCTACTAATTACTACTATGTTACTAATACAGCTGTAGACAAGTTGGAGTGAGTGGAGATAAAGAAGAAACAAGCTGGGGACAGTGGCACATACCTATAATCCCAGCTACTCAGGAGGTTCAGACAGGAGGATTGCAATTTCAAGGACAACCTCAGCAATTTAGCAACTTGTCTCAAAATTTTTAAATATTTGAAAGGGCTGGGGATGTAGCCCAGTGGTAAAACACCCCGGGTTTAATCCCCACTACCACAAAAAAGAAAAGGAAACAACAAAATTGGACCTGTACTGACGACTCTTGAAATTGGATGATGGGTACATTTTTCAGTCTACTTTTGTATATAGCAGGGTTGTTTTTTTTTTCTTTCCTATAGTACTGAGTATTTAACCCAAGGGTGCTTTACTGCTGAGCTACATCCCCAGTCCTTTTTTTTTTTTTTTTAAGAGAGAGAGAGAGAGAGAGAGAGAGAGAGAGAGAGAGAGAATTTTAATATTTAATTTTTAGTTTTCGGCAGACACAACATCTTTTGTTTTGTATGTGGTGCTGAGGATTGAACCCGGGCCGCACGCATGCCAGGCGAGCGCACTACCACTTGAGCTATATCCCCAGCCCCCAGCCCCAGACCTTTTCAGTCCTTTTTCTTTTTTATTTTGAGACTCAAGTTGCTTACAGCCTCACTAAATTGCTGAGGTTGGCCTCAAACTTTTGATCTTCCTGCCTCTGCCTCCCAGGTTGCTGGGATTACAGGCATCCACCACTGCACCCAGTTTATAGTGGGCTTTTTTTTAATATATATTTTTAGTTGTTAATAAACTTTTGTTTTATGTATTTATATGCGGTGCTGAGAATCGAACCCAGTGCCTCACACATGCCAGGCAAGTGCCCTACTGCTGAGCCCCAGCCCCAGCCCCTATAGTAGACTTTTTCATAATTTGAAAAAAAAAAAAAAATGTAGTGGGCATGGTGGCACATGCCTGTAATCCCAGTGACACTGGAGGCTGAGAGAGAGGATTGCAAGTTCAAGGTCAGCAACTTAGCGAGACCCTTAAGAACTCAGTGGTGCCCTGCCTCAAAATAAAAAATAAAAACCGCTGGGGATGTGGCTCAGGTTAAGCATCTTTGGGTTAAAAAAAAAAAAAGTAAGTTTAGTACGTGCAAAGCCTTTGGTTCCATCCCCAACACACACACACACACACACAAAAAAAAAAAAAAAAAAAAAAAGAAGAAGAAGAAGAAGGAAAAAAAGTCTATAGATTTAAAAGGGAGACCAGACAAATGAGAATAGATGGTGATCCGCACTTAGAAAATCCCCCTGAAGGACAGAAAGACACTGGTCCAGCTCCAGCCAGATCCCTGAAGTTCTGGCCGATGCTCCATTCACCCCAGCCCTCCAGACTGGAGCTGCAGAGGCCTGACAGTGCCATGGGGAGACCCTGGCCAGGCCTCGTTGGGAGACCTTGCCGACCATACAACAAGGCAGAGGGTTAGGAGGCCCCACTTCTGATCTGCTGTGTGTTGGGGTGCAAGCACTAGCTATCTGTGCACTTCTCAACAATAAAATGGGGAGACTGCTTGGCCCACCTAAAGACACAGTGAAATAATGGAAGTGAAAATACTCAGTGCATCAAGAAAGGCCTTCAGACTGCATGGGTGGCCGTTTTTTACTGGTGGCTATGGGGGTTTGAAGAAGGAAACCCAGGCAGATTCCCTCTGGGCTCTGGTGCCAGCTCTGCCAGCAATGGGTGTCTGTGTAACCTCTGAAGTGTCTCTTGATGTCTCTGGGTCTGTTTCCCTGTCAGTGCAGTGGGAAGGTTGTACGCATCTTCTGGTTCCTTGCAATTCAGACGCATTGGGATCAGAAGCCAGGGACACTCAGAGAGAGAGACTGGGGTTGAGAAGATGGAGCATTATCAAAGGCTGAGCCATAATAGAAAGTGCCACCTTTCCTGGGTTCATCTCAAGGAAAGAGGCCCAGCTCAGCAATTTAATGCCTGGTCCCTCAATCCCAGGGCACTCACAGAAACCGTCTGGAGGGAAAATGAAGATGTTCTAGCGGTGCCTAGATTGAATACCCACCCCGGGGCCCTGCGTGGCCTTCCCCCTTTCCCTCCTAGGCCTCACTCTTGGTATCTACTCTTCAGCACCTCAACCTGGGCCCCAACATCCAGGCCCACCAATGACACAGCCTCTGCACAGGAGCAACTGGATGGTTCCCCCTGCCCCTGCCCTGGGAAGGGTGAGTCCACCTTTCAGACACGCAAGGCCCACTCAGGGTGTTGCTTACTAAACAATCACCACACAAACTGCAAGTTTCTCTTTCTTTCCTCACTCAGAGGCTCTATGCGGAAGCAGCACCCTCAACCCCTAATCCTCATGCTGGATTCAGGGGTTCAGGACCATGGAGCCAAGGGGCTCCCCCATCCAAGGGGCTGAATTAATGACTATCTGGGCAGGGGAGTGAGCAGGTTTTCAGGGGCTAGTCCCAAAGGGTGACACCTGCATGGGCCCTAATTGAGTTTCACCTGCTTAGGCCCGGGTGCCTATGCCTAGAGGGACCTGTACCCCCAATAAGCTTCACTGTCCCTCTTCTTCTCCCCCCCCCCCCCCAACACACACACTCAAGACATATGATCTCAAAGTAAGGCCGGAAAGGAAAGTTGGCCAGGGCTTCTCCATGTCACCAAATCCCAGCCTCCCCCCACCCCCACCAGCACCAAGATTGCCCCAGCACACAGCAGCAAAAAAGTGAAGTGGGTGGCTGGACACGGCCGACCCAGGAGAAAGAGGGAGAAGGCCGGGATGTCGATCCCAGCGATCTAGTTTCCCACACTGAGGGGCTAAGAGGAGCCTTGCCCCGCAGGCTCAGTCAGAGTGTCTGCTTCTCTCTGTTTGCTGCAACCCCCAGTCAGGCAGAGGGCTGGGCAGGGGCGCGCACCAACACTGGATGAAGCCAGAGGTACCTCTTCCCCTCCACCAAGGTAACTTCTTGCGCGCACACATTTCCTTTTTGAGTTCTCTAGCTGTTGGCGAAATTCCCCGGGCTAAACCGACCCCCTAAGAGCTTTCCCCGTCCTCACTACAACCCCATCCCCTGCCTCCTCAAGCTTAAGCCAAAACTGCAAAGAACACGGACACACTATCGATGTCTAACCAGGGGAAAAGAAAAAGAAAGAAAAAAAAGTCCTTGTTCCGGCCCAGACACAGAGGCTCTCGCCCGCTCCGCCCCGCGAGCTAGCGCTGCTCACTCACCGTCCCTGCTTGGTAATGATCATCTCCGTTTGGTGCTGATTGAACTTGGACCACAACAGGTGGTTGTTGAGCGCGACTCTCAGCTTCCCCGACACCTCCAGCCCCGCAGGCAGCCCGTAGTCTTCGCGCGATCCTGGGTAGAGCCCAGCCCGCGGGTCCGGGGCCGGGTAGCCATCCCCGGGCTGGTAGCTCTCCGTGCCCGCCGGCGGCGGGAAGGGTTCGCCTGCGCAGGGGAAGCCAGCCGCCTGGGGTCGGGGCGGATAGGCGTAGGCTCCGAGGAAGCGTCCGGGCGGAGCCGGCACCAGGGCGCCCCCGGCGTAGGGCGCCCCCAGGCTGCCGCCCCCACGACGGTCGGCCGCGTCCGGCGCGCCTGGCTCCGAGTAGAAATAGCGGTGCTGTGGGTCGGCGCCTGGCGCCCGACCCTCGTCACTCGTCGGCATCGGCTCAGTGCCCGTCAGCATGTCTCTGCAGCCCGGCTCCACGATGCCCATCCGGGGCGGGCTGGGCACCTTCCCGCAGCCGTCGAGGACCCGTCCCTCCCCGCGTGGGGGCAGGCGAGAGGGACGCGGGGGCTGGGGCGGCTGGGACTGCTGGGGCGGTTGGGGCGGCTGGGGGCGGGAACGGGGGCGGGGTGGGGGCCCCACCGGAGCCTGGGCTGGGGCGCCTGGCTCCCGCGCCCGCGTTTGGCAGGCGCGAGGCAGTTACCGGGCTCCCTTTCCAGCGGGCCGCTGTCACTAGCGTCGCGCGGCCTTTGCTGTGGCTTTATGAACCTCTCGGGTCCCCCACCCCACCATCTCGGCCCCGCCCCGCCTCACCCCGCCCCCTCGTGGCTAATACTCTGGCGAATCCTCCGCGGTTGGCCAGGACTGGAGGGCCCCCTGCACAGTGCAGATGAGCGAACCCCAGAGACCTGAAACTCTGCTTGTAGACCTTGCCCTCTGGCAGAATCAATGCCGCCACCTGAAACAACTGTCCATTTCTCTCCCCTCAAACTTCGGGGACATTTCACTCATCCTTGAAAGCTCAGCTCAAGAGACCTCTCCTACAGAAGCCTGTGAGGATGGCCAAGATGGGACTAGCTGGACATTTTCACCCCATTGGCAGGCTCCAAGCTGCCTCAACATAAATATTCAAGAGATAGCTATTGTGCCCAGGCTCTGTGCTAAGTGACTTTGCCTGAAGCTGTTTCCCTCCTTTTCCAACCAGAGGCCGGGGTGGCCTCTGTCTGGGCATCTTGCTCAGAAGCAGACCTAGAACTTGGTGGGCAGCAGGGTCTTTAAAGGGGATTGTCTTCTCAGCCGCCCATACCAGGTTGGCACAGCCCTGGACTCTGCTGAGCAGGGCTAGGCTGGTCAAATCTGCCCCCCCCCCCAAAAAAAAAAAAAAAAAAAACTCTCAAACGTGGGCGCTGGAAGCAGTATTAGGCTACCAGGGCTCAGAGTCCCTGCTTGTGACTCGTGTACACATGACCTGGACAAGTCACTTCCCTTGCCTGAAAATCATCCTCACAGGTCTCAACATGGACTGGGGAAATAAACACATCTGCTTTTGCAAGTGGGGTGCCGTGACACCAGCCAGTATCAGTGTGTAGCACTTTCCAGTCTGGATGGAAAGCCCTTGGAAGAGTTCAGAGTTGGCAGACAGGAAGGAAGCCCAGCACATGCTCTGGTGGCCGCCTCAGCTGATGGCTACAGAGGTGGGTCTTTTTTGATTTTTCTTTTCTGCTACTATAGGCACACTTTTTAACAAAAAGTATTCTTTCTTTCAATGGAAATTAGCACTATTGTGGGTTGTCCTGTGTATAAGGATATTAGCTATACAGAAAAGCAAAAGCTTTATGTAGCAAAGCTACATAAATCTTTCCCAAACATTAGCCCCCAAAGGCAAACAGAATTAACATTTTGGTGGGCATCCCTCCAGGTGTCACTCCTACACAAGGTCTCTCTGTCTCTGTCTTCTGCACACACACAAATACATAACTTTCTATAAACACTGTACATGATGTTTTGTAGTGTTTTTTTTTTTTTTTTTTTCACTCAACAAGGTGTCATGGAATTTTTTTTTTCAAATCAACATGTAGAGATTTACATTTTAAAGAGCGTTTTGAAAACTAAAACAGTTTCATCATGTTAAAGGTTAACCTCTCCTCTCTCCCCCATTCCTGCCAGCCCTAATTCTCCCCTAGGGGCCAGCCCCATTTCTATATTTTTGTCCCAGCCCAACAGGACTTCACCCTGAGGGGCCCATGGGAGCTCTCTGCTCCCAACTAGAGCTGAACCAAGAGGCAGGCTGGCAGGCGAAGGTGAAACTGGGGACCCCAGGAGGCGGGCATGACCCAGGGAAGGTGGGGGAGAGAGAATCAACACATCTCTTGAGGATGGAGACCGGATACATGACAGCACCAGAAACCCAGGTCTGGTCTCCTCCCCTGCCCTTTACCCACATTTCTCCAAGCCTTGAGGAAGGCGGAAGCTTCTGCCTGCTGTTCGAAGTGGGGCAGCATAGCTTGAAAGAGGGTGACCTTGCCCTTGGCCACTTTTTGTAAAACATTAGAGATTTCCGTAAGACTCACCTGAATGATTTCCCCAGGAGACATGAGACTGTGGAATCCTGCCACTTCTTTGGGGGGGGGCACTTTTACTAAGTGGTTGACTGTAGAAGGCCAAATGGAGTCTTGTTGCTCCTCCTCTCTCCCTCTCCTCTTTTTCAGGTCAAGTGGTCCATCCTCCTGCTTCTGAATAGGATGACCTGACTTCCCACCCAGCTTTCCAGAGTAGGAGGGGTTATGAATCTCAGAATCAGGAGGCCCTGGGAACATGTCTCTGGAGGATAAGGGGAACTGGAGTGGTCTCCCTATAACCTAATGGGCTGTAAGAGGGTCTTACAGCCTGTCTCATTAACCCCAGATTCCTCGCCCATCTTCCTCCAATTTCTTCCACCCAAAAAAGAAAGTGCTTGTGAAAAGCGGG
The DNA here is from genome assembly GCF_048772815.1 of Callospermophilus lateralis. NCBI lineage: Eukaryota > Metazoa > Chordata > Mammalia > Rodentia > Sciuridae > Callospermophilus > Callospermophilus lateralis. The sequence goes on along the minus strand of NC_135315.1, from coordinate 23,576,174 downwards.
GGCTGAGTGGCCCTGGTGTCACCACTGCCAGTCCCGCCCCTCTGCCAGCTTAGGTGAGAAGAACCCTGGCAGTGACACCTCCTCTTCCTGCTGCCACCTCACCCCCTTCCCAGGCCCCAGGGCTGGAAAGGTGGGAAAAAAAGGAGCTAGGAGACAAGGCCCCCTGGGACCTCCTCACTTCTCTTCTAGAACCCCATCTGCTCGCTGAGCATCCAAAGGCCGGCCCCAGTGGGGTGGGAAGGAGAAACACAGGGTGGGGCCTGGGAGTGGGGAGAGAGTCTCCAACCAGCATCAGACTCTAGGAGACAGGCTGGATTGCAAATATGGGGAATAGAATGACTTACCAAAGTCACACACCCCATTTGTGACAGAGTTAACCTTGTACCCTGGTCTCTTGACTCCTGGCCCAGTATTCTTTCTCCAAGAGTCCGGGAGAGTCATAATAATGAGTGAAAGGCCAGGCACAGTGGTGCCCACCTGTAGTCCCAGCAGTGTGGGAGGCTGAGGCAGGAGGATTGCAAGTTCAAAACCAGCCTCAGCAACTTAGGGAGGCCCTGTCTCTAAATAAGAAATAAAAGAGCTGGGGGTATGACTCATTGGTACAAAGCCTTTGAGTTCAAACCCTAATAATAATAATGATAATAATAATAATAATAATAGAAAGCAGAAAAGAAGATTGCCCCTGCACCCCTACTTCGGCACTGGCTGGCTCACCCCGCTGTCCTCTAAAGTGTTCTAAACTTCCTTTTGAACAAGTTGCTTCCTATCAAGATTCAAAAATTATAGGTGCTGCCCTGAGGTCACACGGCACTGCTCTGCCCCTGCTCCACACTGTGCCAGGAAGCTTCTGGAATGTGGATTTCTGGGACTTGCCACTGGAGATTCTGATTCCCAGGCCTGCAGCGGAGCCAGAATCTGCACATTTTAGGGTCTGGGTGAAGCTGGGCACCAGAGGCTCGCAGCCCCCTCCCACTGGCCTCTCCTACCTCCAGGTCGGGCCTGCGGGTCACTGCAGGGTGGTGCTGCAAGGTGTAAGGAGGATGATGACAGTTGAAAAGGGCAGCCACAGGCGCTGGACTTCTTTTTCAACGCTGAGGACCAGATGATCCCCCGCCAATCCACAAGGCGGCTTGAGGGCTGAGGTCCCCTCTGGAGACCTGGAAACCTCCTGGGTGGGCTCATACTCAGCTAGGGCTGAGAGGCGAGATGAGGGGGTTGGGGAGGGGACAGACAGCGGGTGGCGGACACTCAGAGCACAGGGCGCCAGGACCCAGGATTTCTGCCCTCCAGCCTTGGAGGCTTGAAAGGGGGGCGGGTGGAGGGTAAGGTGTATGGGGAAGAGAAAGCAAAGGGAGAACTTCAGAGTGCATTTCTGAAAGAGATTCAGAGATGGAGAGGGACAGGGACCACAAATTTGGACACCCAGAAGGGGACTCATGAGAAATGCAAGAGAGAAGAAAGGGAGAGAGACGCCCCACCTGTGAAAGGGAGGTCCACAGAGGCTGGGAGGCTTTGAGGCACCAAAGGCCATGCAGAGGGGAATGGGGTAGACGTAGTAAACTGGCTGGATTGGAAGCCCAATTCCAACCCTCGCTGGCTGTTTGACTTAGTGGAGTATCTTAACTTCTCTGGTTTCCTTGTCAGTAAATGGAGCTAATTGATCTTCTGCCAGGACTAATTCTGTCTGTAAAGGTTGAGGGGCTCTGTCCTAAGGCAGGAGCAAAACAGAGGAGCAGGCTGAGCTGAACTGTCCCTCTTTCCTCTCCTCCCAGCTACCTGATCTTCCCTTCTTTCCCTCTGACTCACAAGCTTATCCATAAAGGGTCCCTCCAATCCATCCCCCAGTCTCCACATAGGGCCTTGAGCCAAAAGAGAACCCTTCTGTTCAGAAGATGCCATCGCAAGAGGAGACAGGCCTGTCTCTGACGCCTGCATACCATTCCCTGGAGTCTCCAGTGCTCAGGGCTGGGATAAATCAGACCCTGTGGACTCTGGGGTCACAAATGAATGAGGATTAGTCTCCACCCTGAAAGAGGTCCTGTCAAGGTGACCCAGGGGCCATCGTTCTCCAGTCCCTCTGCCCACTGCCCCTCAGGTGTGGACTCACAACACGCCCACCTGTGCACACGCATCATGCCCACACGTGTGAACACACTCGCACATGGAGAAATCCCCGTGGTCCAGTCCCTCAGCCCTACCCCTTGCTCCTGTCCCTCATCCAGCCTCCCAGGGATCCTTGGGGCACCTGACTCTGCCCGTCCACCAGCCCTGAACCCCCACCCCCACCCAGGCCCAGACTGCCAGACCTTCACCAGGCATGGCCGGAACCATCGGATTAACAGCCAGGGAGGGGTAAAGGAGTGACAGCACCTGTAGATGCCCCCCCCTCCCCTGCAGTGACAGCTGCAGGAGTTCTGAGTCCCAGCACCCAGCACCAGGTGGTCAGTGTGAACACAGAATAGAGAGATGATCCCAAGGTCAAGGGCTCCAGGCTCACATCCCCAGGTCGCCCTTGGGAGCTCCGAACACTGCATTGTCCCAGCTAGAAGCCCCTTGTCCTCTGACTCCAGATGACACCTGAGCCTGCACTTCAGTCCCTCTCACCCACCATGGGCATCCTCTCTGATTTTCCATCCTCTCTAGATCTAACTGCTCCACCCAGCTCCTCACATAAGACCCTCACCCCACACACCTCCCCAAGTGGTGTGCAGGGAGACTATGGCTCCCACTTAATGTTTCAAGGGACATTAAGACGTTGGGCACTTGAATACCTCTGTCATCGTGGGGACATGCCAGAGTATGCTTCAGGGAGGCCCTGGGGAGAGGCTGTGCCCCCCCTTCCTGGGGAATCTCAGCAGACAGGCCTTTAATCTCAGACAGGAAGCAGGGTCTGGTTACCAAGTTGGGGGGGTGCCCAGGGCTTTGGGTGAAGGGAGCTGGGGGAGGAGGGAGGGAGAGAAGCCCCGGGAAGGGGATGGAGGGGAGGGAAGACGGGCTGAGGGGTTAACCCTGTGCAGCCGGGATCCTCCCAGCTCCCATCAGGGAGACTCAGCAAGACATCCTGGCACAGCGATGCTCTGCCTGGCCTCCTGCAAAGCCCCAGGACCTCTGGCCAGAGGACAGCAACAGGCCCCACTTGGCCCCCTCTCTTCAAGGCCTTGCCTACTTCCTGTGAGCCATACTATCCTTGTAGTTCTGCGTCCTCTCATATCTCCCCCCCCCCCCCTGTCTCTGCCATCTGTCTGATTCTCCACCTCTATCCAGGGAGCTGTGTGGAGCTGTGCGCATCCTGAGTGCAGGTTCCCTACCCTCCTCTCCATCTCTGGTCTCCACCTGCTTGAGTCTCCCATGTTTGTGTGGGTATTGCCACATCAGCCAGCCTCATGAGGTCTGTCTAGCTCTCTGTGTGTCTACTGCGTGTCTGTCGTCTGTCTGGAACGGAGCCTGTATTTGTGGGTCTACTCTGGCCTGTCTGTCTCTGGCCTGGGGCCCTTTGGCTTGTCCTGCTGGCTAAAGTTGTGGGTGGAAGGAGGAGCTCCTGTCTGGGGTAGTGGATGAGGTGGCCCAGGGATGGACGCAAGAGGAGGGAAGAGGGAACAGCAGGTGCGTGTCGGGAATGTGAAGGCACAGACTTCCTAATGGTGGACAGCCTGGAGACCCCAGGAGAAAGCCCAGGGGTGCACACGGCAGGGAAGGCACCTCGTCATGGGTGGGTTCAGAGTTGCACATGACACAGAAACAGACTAGAATGGAGAAGACCCAGAAGCAGGCGAATCGACAGGGAGCTCTGGGTTCTAATCCTGGTTCCACCACGAGCCCCAGATAACCTTAGGTTCTCTCCTTCTACCACATTTGTCTGCTCTGTAGAGTGAGTCAGTTGGCAGAGACCATTCCCTAGAATTCTGTGAGAGCCAGAGTGACAATGACATCACTAAATTCAGGGCAGGAGGCTGGTTGACCTTTTGTGTCCCAAAGTCTCTTCCAGTCTAAACCAATAGCCTCTGTGCCTGTGATTCAGCACCACTAGGGGCAGGACAGAGGGAAGAATGGAGGTTAGACAGCAGGAAGGACTTCCTGCCACACAGTAGGAGGGTGAGAGGCCCCAGTGTCTCCTCACAGCAGGCCTCCAGGGCTCCTCTGTTGGGACTGGGGTGGAGGGCAAGGGTGGGGGGGCGCTCCGCAGCTGGGTAATTAGCCATCGCTCTCAGGCCCTGCGGGGAGGGGCTGCTGGACTGAGAAACCAACGCAAAGTGACAGGGGTGGTTTTGACACGCGGTGGAGCTGACGGGCCCAGGGGGCCAGGGCTTTGGTTTGGGGGGGAAAATCCTATCAAATGATTAAAAAATAGGTCAGAGGGAAGAAGCCACAGCCGGCACTGGGCCCTTGGTGAGAACGCAAGTAGCTTCCCCAGGGCTGTGGCCTCACTGGGTGGGGGCTGAGGAGTGTTGGTAGAGGCGGGTGAGCAGGGAGTGGGGACAAGACGGCTGCAGGCCCAGGAGCTGGCTTTCTGCCTCCCCGAGCCTTGTCTCATGGGGACATTTTGGAATTCTACCCACCTCCCATCTTCCTCCTCAAAGGCCAGGCCATGCCACCGCTGCCTAACCCACACCGTGTACACCAAGTCTGTCCCAGAAAATGCAAGACTATTGGCCAATCTGGAAGTTCTTCTTACCTTCTAGCCTTAGGTTAGCCTTCGGTTCCCTTGCTGCAAACGCAGCTTGCTAACTGACCCTATATATCAGAATGGATTCACCCACCACCGCGTCCCCTTTGTCATTCTGCCAACTCCGCATCTTGCTGGGGGTCCACTCTGGCCCTTCAACTTGTTCTGGGAGCTTCCTTTTCCCTCCTTCCCTGCCTTCTTTTTTTTTAAGAGAGAGAGAGAGAGAGAGAGAGAATTTTTTAATATTTATTTATTTTAGTTCTCGGCGGACACAACATCTTTGTTTGTACGTGGTGCTGAGGATCGAACCCGGGCCGCACGCATGCCAGGAGAGCGCGCTACCGCTTGAGCCACATCCCCAGCCCCCTTTCCTGCCTTCTTGACTCTTGCAATGAACACCACAGTGGCCTGGGAAAGGCAGAGCATGAGGAAGCAGGAGCCCCACGGTCCCACGGGTCCAGGACGGTTGATGATCTCTGAGCTCTCAGCAGACAGGGGCTCGGTGCCTGGTCTGTACGGAAATCTGAGATGCCTACTAGTGTGGGGTCCCCTCCCCTGTTCTTCTAGTTGTCCTTCCACAGCTCCCTGCACTGCAGCTCAGTCACCTCCCCTTTTTGAATTCACTGGAACTCACCTGGAGACTGGCACCTGCAACCTGGGAGCGGAAGTGAGGCCTGGGACCCCACACCTCTCTCCTCCTGAATCCCAGGCATGGGCAGAAAGCAGCCCAGCAACCGGTACCCAGAGCAGAGGGACAAACCAGTCACCAGGCTCCCAGCAGCTCCATCTCCAGCTGAGTGGGCACCTGGGTTCCCGTCACCACCATGCTGGGCAAGCACCCAGGGCCATGTTGGGTGTGAAAACGGATTGGCTAGGTCTGACCTTGAGTTTAACCCCACTTACCACCCCAGACACAGATCTGCTCTGACACACAAGTCTGCAATTTCCCCGGGAGCCTGATGTCTGCTGCTCACCCCCCTCAGCTACCCAGCAAGTGTCACAAGGCGTCCTGCCAACCTCCTTCCACCAGGGCCATGGGCAGCTGGCACTCTGTGCAGGGCCCCGAGATGGCTCCTGGACCCATGTCTCTGGCCACAGCAGGTAGAAAGCTGGTGCACTGCCTGTCATTTCCTCCTCCCTATGCCTGGCTTTGTTTCTTTTCAATCACTGGCACCAGATCCTGCAGGCCAGGATTTATGGTCACGCAAGTTCTTAGAAACTGGGAGTAGCTGGGAGTGGAGACACTGGACCCATCTCTTTGCACATCTCTCTCTCTCTCTCTCTCTCTCTCTCTCTCTCTCTCTCTCCACACACACACATTGACCTGGGCTCTCTACTTGAGGTTCAGAGCTCCCAGCTCCCTGCTACCCTGAACATATTGCCACATCTAGCTAGTACTTGGTCTCGTCCCTTGCCTCCATGAGCTTCGAAACTGCAAAACCCAAGTTCTTCTCTTTATTCATCCCTAATGCTGCTGGGGGGGGGGCGCATGGGGTGGGGAGCACATGGGGTGGGGAGCAAGGGACAGGAGAACACTTCCAGACAATGCATACTCTTGTGACATTAGACTTCACAGTGGAGTTGAGGTCAACTGGGCTGGGACCCTTATCTTCATTTTTTTTTTTTAAAGAGAGAGAGAGAGAATTTTAGTATTTATTTTTTTAGTTATCGGCGGACACAACATCTTTGTTTGTATGTGGTGCTGAGGATGGAACCAGGCGAGCGCACTACTGCTTGAGCCACATCCCCAGCCCCACCCCCCTTATCTTCATTTTATGGACAAGGAAACTGAGGTCCCACGATGACCAGCCTGTGCTTGGACCATGCCCTGGGCTGAGGCTCCCTCTCCTGTGTCTAGAAGGTGTTACGTTATTCCCATTTCACTGATGGAAAACTGACGCTGAGGGGTGACACAATTTCCCCAGGCTGTCATGTGCCTCCCTAATCTCTCTCCTTACCAGATGTCCGGGTTCAGAGTCCTCCCTCCACTCTGGAGAAAGGCAGGACCATAGCCTCAGCAGTAACCCTGGGGACATGTGGGGCTTCAGAGCTCCTTAGGTCACCTGCTTAGTGTTCCCCTGTGCTCTGGGAAGTCACTCCTGGTGTCCCAATGTCCTCTCTCACCTCTCACCCCAACTCAGGCCTCCTCTTCTCACTCTCCTGCTGTCCTTTCCTGTCTGATGACCCTGCAGACCTGGACCCCAGCCCTCGGCAACTCTGTCTCCTTTATAGAGCAGGAGGGATGGGAAGCAGGGCTGAGGGGCGGAAAGGGGCAGGGACCGGCTCCATCACAGCCAATGCCAGGCTAGGCATGGGGCGGCAGTGGAGGAAAAGGGGTCCAGACCAGAAGGACAAGCAAGGCCTGGTCTCTGGGTGCAGGAGTGGGAGGCAGGGGCAGTCCCCACTTCTCCCCTTCCCCTGCCCTGGCTATCAAGTCCACTGCCAGACTGGTGTTTCTGAGTGGAGGGGAGCCTGGGCCACTCCTAGGAACAGGGGGATGGTGCCAGGAGTGCCCCCTGCCAGGCGGGGCTGCTGCCCTCCCTCTGCCCCCGCCCCAAGAGATTCATCACACCTGCCTCCCAACAGAACCTGCGCTCTCCCCTCCTGCTTCTCACCTTGGGACCTGTGAGCCAGTGGCTAAGAAGTGGGTGGCAGAGCTGGCTGGAGCTGCCAGCTGCCTCACTCCCTCACTGCCAACCAGACTGTCTGCCACTCTGGGGGTTCTGTCCGCCCCTGCTGCAGCCTCAGCAGTAGCCCTGGGGATATGTGGGATTTCAGAGCTCCTGTTTTGGGTTGGGGAAATGGAGGACCCTGTTTCTGGCTCAGAAGCTTCCCTGAACGTGCCATTCGGTCTTGAACAAACCCAGGGAAGACCTCCAAAAGGATCATGCGAAGCCAGGTGTGGTGGTACACATCTGTAATCCCAGCCACTCAGGAGGCTGAGGCAGGAGGATCCCAAGTTTGAGGCCAGTCTGGGCAACTTAGAGACTTTATGTTAAAATAAAAAGGGCTGGGGATGTAGCTCAATAATAGAGTACTCATGGTTTCAATCTCTGATACCAGCAACAACCACCCAAAAAATCATTTGAGGCAGTGCCTTCCTTGCCCCAGGCTGCAAGTTCTTCCTTGAGTCGAACCTTAATCCCTTGCAGAGGAGTGGAAGAGGACAGAGATGAATCGCAGTTTCTTATAAATCTGGTGGCTTCTTGTTCCCCGACGACAATATAGCGGAGGAGCACTGTGGTTCTGGCTCTGAGTCAGGCCCCTTGCCCGGGCGTCCCCAGTGCCATCTCCCTCCGCCCCGCCGGGACTGGAAAATCAGGCTCATGCTTCTGCTCGAGTCAGTGCTTCCCCTGCTTCCCCTCACCATCTCGCTTTCCCCTAAAGGGAGGTGTTTCTTCGAAGCCGGGGAAAAGTCAAGGGGGCAGAGACCTCGCCAGCCACCGGGAGGCGGGTCTTGGTGGGCACGGGGAGGGGGTGGGGCTACCTGCCTTCCTGTCCCTTCCCCCTGCCGCCTGGCTATCTATCTATCTATCGGGGCTCCCAGCGGGGCGAGGAGGGGAGGTGTCATGCCTCTGGTGCGACTGTGAGTGGCACAAGGTGTCCACACATACGTTCTGTGTCCACATATGCTCTCCATCCCTTCCCAGAGGCGCACGATGGGTGGGTAGCCCTCTCCGGGTACCCCTCCTCTACCTTGCATCCTGGGCATTCAGCAAATTCCTTCTATCTCCTTCCATAAAATGACACCCCACCAGCTTTGGGGGGAAAGGCTGGGGGATTCGGGAGTTTAAGAGGAGGTGGGTTGGGTACACCCAGAAAAATGAGAAGTTTTACTCCATTTATGTATGATGTATCGAAATGCATTCTATTGTCATGTCTAATTAGAACAAATAAAAACAGGAGGTGGGTACTTCCCATCTCAGAAAACCAGACTGACTCCACTTCCTCCCACCAGGGGACCCCCTTGCGCTCCGCTGGTGGGGGGAGGTCACAGAGGTGCCCTGGAGACCTTCAACCTTCCCACCTGTTCCAAGACTCCGAGAGAGACCCGGTGATCAGAAGCCCGCGCCCCAACCCTGGATAAAGGCTGGAGGGTCAGGGGACGGTCTCTTCCCTTGGGGAAACTGGGGGTGACATGGTGAGAAAGGCGGGAGCCAGCAAGCTATAGGATCGCACGTGCCGCCGCGCCCCACACCCCCCGTGCCTGGGGGTGGGGGAGAAGAGAATGAAGGAGCTGAAACAGAAAGAGAGATGGAGAATGAGAGAGAGAAAGGAGGGAAGGAGAGAAACCGAGACAGCGAGAGTCAGACAGAGAGCGCAGGGCAGCGCAGGGCAGCGCTGGGGTGGTGGCCCGGCTGGGTGCGGGTGACCCAGAGTCAGGGTCTAGGTCTGCGTGCTTTCCCCCTTTTCCAGGAGCACTGAGGATGCACAAAAGGTCAGCGAGGACAGAATTCAAGTTTTTCATGTCGGGAAGGGGAAATCGAGGTTTAGTAAGAGCTAGACAAGTTCAGAGTCACCAAAAACCTCTGAGATCCCCTTCCCCGCGCCCCGGGTAAAGCCCACCTCCTGCCTCCCAGGGGGAATCCGGAGGGCGGAAGATGGGAGGCTGCGGCAAGGCAGTTCCAGTGTCCTCTGTGGGCGGGGCTTGGGGAGCAGCAATGGGGAACAGCACCGGGACTTGCCTTGAGGGTATATTTGCATGGCAAGTGCAGGTCTTGCTTTGAGATGTTACAGATCAATAAAAATGGCAAAACTTTCTAAAGGATGCTCTTATGTAACACAGACCAGGGGATGCTGCCTTGGCGCTTCCATCACCAAAGAAGCGAGAAAAGAGATCAGGCCAGGGGTGTTTTAGAGTCCTAGAAGGGAAAAGGAAAGCATCTGTTCTCGGCCCACCTCCACCTGAACTCAAGGTTCACCTGAGTTATCGTCTCCAGACTCTGGGAGGGTCTAGGAAATTAGAACTGTGGAACTCTATTAGTATGCCAACCAGGCTGAGGGCTGGGTGTGTGCAACCTAGTTCCCAGTGTCTGCACCAGTGCTGCCTGAAAGACCACCCGCAGACCTTGGCTCAGAGAGGGGAGGGGACTGTCTCCAGGGCACACAGCCAGTGGGAGCCAGTGGGGGAATTCCAACCTAGGGTTCTGGTCCCAGGCTAAAGCCCCGGCTTAGCTGCCTGGCCCTACAGAGGGAATCCTTTGTGCCCATTTCTGCCCTCAAGTGGCTCTGCTCCCTCTAGAACAGGAGCTGGCCAAGCACAGTGGTGCACATCTGTAATGCCAGCAAACTCAGGAGGCTGAGGCAGGAGGATTGCAAGTTTGAGGCTAGCCTCAGCAACTTAGGCCCTATGCAACTTAGCAAAACCCTGTCTTGAAATAAAAAGTGAAAAGGGGGCTGGAGTTGTGACTCAGTGGTAGAGCGTTTGCCTAACATATGTGAGTCACTGGGTTTGATCCCCAGCACCACATTCAAAAAAATAAAATAAAATAAAATAAAAATAAACAAAAATAAAGGTATTGTGTCCGTCTACAATTAAGAATATTAAAAAATAAATAAATAAATGGCTGGGGATATAGCTCAGTCGGTAGAGGGCTTGCCTCTCACTCTCAGGCACAAGGCCCTGAGTTTAATCCCCAGCACCACAAAAAATAAAAAATAAAAAGCACTGGAGATGTAGCCTACTGGTAAAATGCCCCTGTGTTCAATCTCTAGTACTAAAAACAACAACAGGAAAAAGAAAAAGAAAAAAGAAAAACCTGCAGCTGGAAGAGGCAGGACCGAAAGCAGACTTTGAAGGGAACCCTGGTGTCTGCCACTCCAGCCCGACTGAACTCCAAGTCACTGGGTGAGGAAGCCCAGGAATAATGTACCTCCCTCCTGGGTAACCTGAGCCCCCAAGCCCTGCCCCTCTGCCCTCCGAGAGCTCAGGCCTTACTTAGCAAAAGTCTCCAAAGAAAACCACTTTTCATCCCTACCTCTGACACCTCTAAAAATTTGGGGGGCTAATGGGAGTGGTTTCCAATCTCCTTAGTCATCCTAGGAAGCCAAGCTGAATAGCGGTGACTGATATCCACCCAACCACAAGCCAATTTTGTGGTTTCAGTTTTCAGAAGGAGCAGCAAATACTCTGCCCTGGCAGAGGTGTGGCCTGGGTCCTGGCCCCCAATCAGGCGGGCACTGCACGCCGAGGCCAAGGCTCTGCACAGTGCAACCTGAGACTCAGGAAGACCAGAATGTCCCCACCTCACAGACTCACCTAGAAAGGACAGGGCTGTAATCGCTAGCAATGCTCCCCCCCAACCAAGCACCTCTGGCAACCTCACTTCATCCAGGGCTAGCCCTTTGCCCTTCCCGCCTCTGCCTTTTTACATTTCCATTTCTTCCTTTTTCTTTCATTTCATTTCCATCCTTTTATGTCATTTCATTTTTCTCTTTCTCTTTCTTTCCTTTCCTCCCACATGAGCGACAGGGAAAGAGAGCAAGATTAGCTCTAAGGAAGCTTCCCACTGAGTAAGAGTTTAGAGCATCTCAGAAATAGAAAATGCCAAAATGTCAGAGCCAAGAGGGAAATTAAAACCACCTAGTCCAGTCTTCTCGTGTTTTCAAAGTGAGGAGCAGAGGCTCTGAGTAGGGAGGGAGTCGAGGTTCCCGTGGTGCAGGACAGAGGCGCTGGCCCTTGGCAAGGCTCTCACCACCTGCTGCACCACCCTGCCAGCTGCGGCTCCTCCCTTTTGCCACAGTTTCCACCAAGGACCAGATCCCTTGTCCTTGTGACCAGGGAGAAGAAAGTAAGGAGGAATGAAGAAGCTCAAGGAGGCAGAAAACTGAGGCACAGTGTGTGAGATTTTGGCAGCACCTAGAATTGCCTTGTCCCCTCCCCCCAGAAGCCTACCTGAATTAACTACAGGTGGTCGCCTTGCATACCTAGGGCCTTGGCCATGGCAGAAAGAGAAAGGAGGGAGCAAGAGTGAAAGGGACATGCCCAAGTGCCAGCCACAACTCCTCGCAGCCCTAAGTGACAGGGAATGAGAAGAGGGGACAAGAGGTGGTGTCCAGATAAGAGGGGGTAGGAGTGAAGCTAGGAAAGGGAGGCACCTACTGGGGGAAAGCTTCCCTGATGAGTCATTGCTGCCCAGGTGCAGCCCTCTGGTGGCTTCCAGAGGTGGTGTGCGAGGCTCACCAAGTGATTTCTACAAGGGATACTGAACCGGGGTGAAGGTGTTAGAATTGGCTCATACCTGCTCCAAAGAGCTGTCAGTGTGCGTCTCTTGGTGCTCAGTGCCATCTTAGCAGTAAACTGGAGAACCAGTTGCTAAATATCAGCACACCACTGGGTATGGTCATGTGTCTGTATGTGCATGTGGAAATGCCATAGGTGCATTGGTGTGCACCATTCCCAGGGTCCCTGTGGTACTTGGCACCCAGCCTTTGGCACTGTGATCCTGGGTTTGAGAGAGGTGGGTACCCTCATTTACCAGGGGAGCGTGCCTCTGCAAGTGGGTGTCCTGAGAGGCAGGTGGGTGGGAAGGGTAAAATATGTGTGTGATTGGGTCTCTCCAGGGTGCACCCCAGGGGCAGTATGACCAGGTGAGTCTGGAGAACAGTGTGGTAATAGCACATCTGCCTGACGGTGGGAAGGAGACCCACCTGTGCCCAGTGTGGGGAAACAGGACAGTGCTGAGGCCACACACACACACACACACACACACACACACACACACAAATCTCTGAGCTCAGAGGACTCAAGGAGTGCTGAGTCCTCATGCCAAGTCCCTCCTTGGTCCCTCCTCTGTCGCTAGGAACAGCCTCCACCAGTCCAGGAGGCAGTGGGATTCAAGGCAGCCAAGGGCTCTCTGATCCCTATGTGACTTGTGTGACCACCCTGGACCTACCATAAAGGCCAGCACAGTGGACACTGTCCTCTCCTTGCCCCTCACTCAGTGGGTGAGCCATCTCCCTCACTCCATCTCCTGACCTGACCCTCCCGCCCCCTCCAGTATGCTCCTGCCACGTGGGGAGAGGAAGACCAGCTCCTACAACACCCACAAGGCCAAGGGTTCTCTGAAGGGGGAGGGGTGTGCTCATTCAATGGGCCTGAGTGAGATGCCTGGGCAGGGTGACAAGCAAGGGTCCCTGCCCCTGGCTGGCCCACTCAGCTTCTCTGCCCCAGGAGATTTGTATTCTCATCCCCATTTTTCCCTTGAGGGCTCTGAGTTAGGTCTAATCTCAGTCTCCCTGCCAAAAAGTCCTGCAGGCCTCTCACTTTAGGCATGGAAGGAGCACGTGTCTGCTTCACCAGAGCTGCTTCCTTCCCTCCCTGCCCATCAGGCTACAGGAGCAAAAGCACAAAACCAGGACAGAGAGAGGGTCTGAGATGAGAGAGGGGTTTCCTGACCTGTGGCCTCCTAACTCCAACCCCTCACCTCCTGGTCTGGCTTGGGGATATCAACATTCTGATGCCTGAACCCACCTTCATCCCTCCTGCCTGGAGCCTTCAGAGCAGAAAGGGGACTGCTGTGGAATATCCATTCATCCTTGGAAATGCGGCCCCTTGTCTTCACAGGAAGAAGTTGTTCTTTTTTTTTTTTTGAAACTGGGGATTGAACCCAAGGGTGCTTAACCACTGAGCCACATCCCAAGCCTCCACCACTTTTAAATAACTTTATTTTGTTTATTTATTTTTATGTGGTGCTGAGGATTGAACCCAGTGCCTCACATGTGCGAGGCAAGCACTCTGTCACTGAACCACAGCCACAGCCATTTTTAAATATTTTATTTAGAGACAGAATTCCTTAACACAGAGAGATTGAATTCCTTAAGGCCTCTATAAGTTGCTGAGGCTAGCTTTGAACTCACAATCCTCCTGCCTCAGCTTCCCAGACAGTGGGATTATAGGCATGCACCATTGTGTCCAGCAGTTCTTCCTAAATTCTAACCTAAGTTTCTCTCTACTTGCAGCTGTGCTCATGAGCTGGGAGTCCGACCTTCTTCCGACCCCAGTCAATCTTCAGGTAAAACTGGATTCTCAAGCAGAGACACAGCCAAGCTCCAAAAACGAAAACAAAAGTCTCTGCTTATCCCAGCATGCTCTCTATCTATGCGTCCTGTCCTCCCGCTGCACCCGGCCACCACAGAAACCCACAGGGCATTGGAGCCTTCATCCCAAAATGAGTCAGGGCCTCCAGAGGGCTGAGCAGGGCTGCAAGAATTTCCCCTTTGTGCCAAGCAAGGGCTTCACTTGATAGCAAACCCCATCCAGCCTCCTTAGCTGACCTTTGGAGGCAAGCTCAGTGGCCCTGGAAGGGCCTCACCCTGGACCCATTCAGGCCCTGAGTTTAATGCCTAAGTATGGAGCTGGGGAGCGGACATGCTCCACACGTGCTCTGTGCCTGCACCACAGTACCCCTCCACATTTTTATTCCAAGACTTCTCCCTTGGTCTGAAGCTGCCGGGACCCCCAAGAGGGTGCTAAGAGTCCAGCTCCAAATCTCCTGGTTCATTCTTTCTACTCTCATGCTCAAGGGAAGAAGACTTTCTCAGGGGGGGAGGGAGGTGCTGGAAGGTTCCAGGACCACTGAAGATGGCTGAGACAGTGAAGGCAGGGGGTGGCCTGGCTGACCCGTGTAGAAGCTGGTGTCCTCCCTGCACCCTGGCCCTGCACTGCATATATTCTCTCCCCCAAAATAGCATCTCTTGAGGGAGAGTGGGGGAAGTTCTCAGCTCATCGTTCACTCCTTCCCACAGTGCGTTCACAACTCTCCCCGCTGTCTCTCGCGACCTGGTTTCCCTGCCAGGTTCTGCCTCCACCCTCACCCCTCACCCTCCCAGGTCCCAGGACCCCTCTGCCAAAGAGAGCGCTTCCTCACCACAGCCACCCTCCTGCCGTCTCTTGTCCCCCAGCTGTGGCTGTCATACTATTCCTTTCCCTCTTTGGGGCAGAAGTCAACTCCGTGCACATAAATTGAGCATCAGATATGGTCATGAGGGTCTATGTAGTAGTCGCAGGGGCATAAATGTTAAGTGGGGCTAGGGGTGCATCTCTATGGTAGAGCGCTTACCTAGCACGTAGGAGGCCCTGGGTTCCATCCCTGGCACCACAATAAGTAAATAACAAGAAAGGCCATCTAACTAACAATCCTGACCCTTTTCTCAAAGGTCTCATGAGGGGGAGGCTCTGCATCTGGAGAGCTCTTCCAAGTGCAGGAGGACTAAAGGCCTCTAACAGGCCTCTCGGCCCCCACTACACATCCCCAGGGATAGGGTCTCACACTAGACTTTTGATTTACCTCATGCCATTTCTAGAGATTTCTAGAATCTAACCACAAGTTGTCCTGCTATTATCTGGACTATTTCCCACAGAGAATGGTCCCTTAATGCTTCTCCCAGACTGGCCAGGGAGGTTTGGCCCCTGGCCTTGGGAAATGGCCAATCTGATGGGGAAGGCAGGATACAGACTATAGGACATTGGCAGAGATGAGTCCCCAGCTGGGCAGCACTGGTCATCACAGTTGCAAGTGGGCCCTAGGAGAGAGCCCTCAGATCGGGGCAGGGTTAAGCGGGCTTAGGAAAAAGGGCAGCGCTGGGGTGTTTGGGGCCAAGGGCAGTGAGAAGCTGGGACGAGGTGTCTGCCTAATGTGAGGGTGGATGAGCAACAGTGGGTGCACTTCCCCTGCCCAAGCCAGCTGTGGGGTGACCTCCTGCCCCTGGTACCGTGGGAGTGTTGGAGGCAGGGAAAGAGTGCCTCAAAGTCAACCCCCCCCCAAGGGAACCACCTCCCCCCTTGTTATTTCTGGCTCCATTTTCTTGGTCAAGAAGGGTGTCAGTGGTAATGCAAATTAGGAGGTGTTGGAGGTGCTGGCCGACACCCATCCTGTCCCCCGGCCCCTCCCCCTCCCTCATGCCCACACTCACACAGCCAACTGGAACATCTGTGCCATGCGCCTGGGGACCCTGCCCTCTGCTCAAGTGGCATGGAGGATTGCTGAAGCTGTAGGTGGGGGCTGAGTTATAACCCAGTCCCTTCCTGCCCTCAGCCCTGCCAGGTCTCCCTGGGCCATGAACATAGAGTCACATGGCATCTGCATAGATGCCAGTGCCACAGACCAGCAGGGACTTCATACCCGAGCCTTCTCTCCCAGGCTGCTGATAGGCAGGGTACAGGCTCCAATCTGCTGGATGCATGGCTCACAGCCTCTGCAGATGGGGGTCAGATCTCAAGAGGCACTTAGGCAACCAGGGGGAGCTTCCCGGGGTGCTGAGAATTTCTCTCACGGTAGAGAAAGTGGAGGAAGGGCAGGAAGAGAGGCAGGGTGCTAGAGGGTTTCACACTTCTCCCCCCACTATCTGGCCTCTGCCCTAGATGCCTTTTCCCATTTCTCCCAGCAATGACCCCTCTTGCACTTGATAGTTCGTCCTTGGGTCTGACCTCAATTCTTCCAAATTTGTGGTTGCCAAATCTGCTCAGTTCGTGTCCTTGCTGAGGGAGATATAAGACTAGGGAAGCTAGTCCTGCTCCCCCTACCTTATGAAGATGTCACTAAGTAACGCCCACCCCCTCTTTTCTTCATCAGTCCTAATCAGCTAGGTAAGGTGCTTCTCATTAACAGGGCTCACCCACACACCCCTCCCTTTGTTGGCGATCTGCTTCTCCTCCACATAGACAGTGGTATGCATGCACACACCACCAGCTTCTGACAGGTGCTGCCCTCCTTGGCTGTTTACCTGACCCAACTTGCATGGGGCCACGGGGATCGGGGCAGGGGTCCTGGGGCCTGGT
This sequence comes from Callospermophilus lateralis, assembly GCF_048772815.1. Taxonomy (NCBI): domain Eukaryota; kingdom Metazoa; phylum Chordata; class Mammalia; order Rodentia; family Sciuridae; genus Callospermophilus; species Callospermophilus lateralis. Next base: position 23,559,732 of record NC_135315.1, on the reverse strand, counting down.
AGCTCTGCTGAGAAACCCTGGGGGGGAGAAAGGTGAGGATGTTGAAAGCTGGCTTTAAATTTGGCATGTGGACTCACGCGGGAGGATGGCTTGGTCTCTGTGAAGTCATCTCCCCTAGCCCTGTCACATCTGGCTTGGGGTCTATGCTGGGGGGAGTGAGTGGGTTTCCCAGGTGTGCCTTTTCCAGACTTGACAGAGGTCTTTCCTCCACCTGGTTAAAGGAAAAATTGCCCCCCCCGTCCAGAAGCCCAGAGATGATCAACCCTTTGCCCCTGTGTTTTCTCAATCCCTCGTGCCCTCTTCCCAGCCTGAGAGCAATGAGTAGCAAGAGCAGCAAGTGTCCTGTCTGATGGCAGTCCTGTGCGAGAGAAGAGGGAGAAAGGTGAGTGTCTCCCCTGCTCCAGCCCCTCCCCAGCTCTTCCTCCCCCGAAGTCCTCTCCTTTTGGGGGCATTAGATGTGAGCTGCAGCTAGAGGACCTGACTGGGGAAATGCTGGCTCTTTCTCCCTTCCCCTCCTTCCGCCCCAGCCCCCAGCAGCTTTCTGCCCTGCACCTGAGCCCTTTCCCAGGTCTCTAGAAATTAAGGAGACAAGCTGACAGAATCTGTACCCTATGTCCCCACGCTCCCCTCACCCTCATGACAGAGCAATTGTCCAGGCTGTGGGATACCTAGGTTCCCTCCCACCTCAGGCACACTCAAGCACTGTGCTGAGGTTACCTGGGTCACCTCTTGCTTATGTTCTAGCTCATTCCCTGGCCATTCTCAAGAACCAGGATCTCCCTTTGCCTGTATGTCCCTAGACCACCTCTTATCCTTTCATACCACTCTAGCATTTCCAGAGATCTGTCGGGTCCCAGATCCAGAAACCTGGGTGCTGCCTTCCTCCATGACAGGTGGCTGAGATGTGGGGACTGTGGAGGGCACTGAGCACCCATGCAACAAAAGCTCTGGAGCCTTCTTTCCTAGGGCTATGAGCAAGTCGCACAGGGTCAGCTGGCCCCACCTTTCCTAGCACTGAGGCCTTGGCTCCAGACAATAGTTGTTTATTACAACAGAGAGGTTGGGGAGGCCACTCAGGACCTTGGGGACCTTGGCATGGAATGGAGAGGGATATCTGCCTGAGTCTAGAGAAAAGTCTCAGGCTGTCAATGAGCAGCCAATGCCCCCTGCCTGCCAGTGTGTGTGTGTGTGTGTGTGTGTGTGTGTGTGTTTTACCTGTGCACATGTTGCTGGGGATGGGACCCGGGGCTGGTGCATGCCGGCAAGTACCGTACCGCTGAGCTACATTCCCAGCCCTCTCCTCCTCAAGCCTTCCCTCAGTCCCTTTTTGAGTGAACCTTTGGCCAAAAAGGAAATGAAAGGCAGTCAAGGCTGAGAATAAGTACTTTAGGCCCTTTTTTGCAGAGGGCATAACCCCAGTTGGGGCAGAAGTCATGAGTTCATGACCCAGTTCTGACCTCCCAGGTGTGGGACTTCTGAGGCAGCAGGGAGAGCAGGGAGGCTGGAGTCTGGCCCCTCCCGTCTTTAACCTGTGAGGACGTGGAACACTAATGCTCTTCTGTGAGGCCCCATGTTGGCTCCTGGAATGCAGTATTCATTTGATGAAGAAACAGTCAGATTATTATTTCTGTGGTGCTGGGATGGCATTCAGGGCCTCCTGCCAGCGAGGCAAGTGCTCTACCACTTCCTTACATCCCAGGTGCCCTCGGGGCTTTAGAGCCTCTCTACTGGCCAGATCCTCTGGGAGGAAAACTTCATGAGCCCCTTGCCTGAGGCTGGCTGGAGGCTTATCTATGTTCTAAATGAACTCCTCAAGCCACTGGTGACCACCTGCATGTCAGCGGCTCCAGAATCGCTCTCAATGTGAGGGTCCCATGTCCTGTCCCCTACTTGCCAGTGCCCACCCTCTCATGGCTGTGGTTCCCTGAGACAGTTTCCAAGACCGCCTGTTATTAGGCACTGTGGCCCTGTCTCAGCATAGAGGAGGCACAACCCCAGGGCAGATGTAACAGGTTAAGTTTTATTTGAACTTTCAACTTGTTCAGAGAGCACAGGGCCCCCCTCCACACTCCAGGCCCCCTTCCCCATGTCCCCTCTCTGGGGAACACTCAGGGTACAATGACATGTGTCTCTGGAGTCCTTGGCCCCTTCCCGGCCCAGCACACCCCTTCACTCCCCTGCACTAAGGAGGGGAGGAGTGTGAGGGGGTGGGGGACCTGGAAGATTTGGATCAGAACGGTACATGCGCTGACAATAGCATCCGCTGCCACCTGCCCAGGGCTGAGGCCTGGGGAGGCCTGCAGTGGAGGGGTGGATTCATTGTGGGCAGCAGGCTCCCTCTGCAAGAGGCTCCCCACCTCAGCTCTGGGGCCCCTGGCCTCCTGCTTACCCATCCTTCTGAGGGTATGACTCTGAGGTAGATTTCACAGAGGGAATGTGGGTCGGTGGGGTGTGGGAAGGGGGTTAGCTCTTTGAAGTTGATCTCCACAGCACCCTGGGCCCATTCGCGGGTTCTGGCCTGGGAAGCAGGCACTGATGACACCCACCAAACAGAGGCTGAGTCACACCTGGGCCCCAGGGCATCTATGGTGTCAGGGGCTCCAGTGAGGGAAAAGGTGAAGAGGAGCATCTGCCGTTACGATCTGGGCCTGAGTGTCAGGGCTCCAGAAGGAGGGCATGGGCCTGGGAGCTGGCAAACGGTCCCTTAGCCTGAAGGTGATGACACAAGACCCTCAGTCTCAGGGTACCCTCTTTGGGCTGGCTTCTTCCAGCACTTCAGGGGCCTCCCTTTCCTCTCCCACCCTCCCTGTTCCCCAGGGTAGGCAGAGGGGGAAGACAGGGCTGGCCTGCTGGGAATGACAAGAAACAAGATGCCTCTTTCCCCCAACAGGAGCCTCAAGATGGTCATGGGATGGAGGAACTGGCATCAGTGTCAGAGCAGGCTCTGGGACCCTACAGGGGCGTAGTACAGTGCCTAGGAAAGATGGGTGTGGGGGAGGAGCTCAGGCAGCTCCTGGAGTTATCCAACACCTTCCCCCTCGCCTAGGCCCAGCTACTAGACACCTTCTTGGATCCAACCCTGTTTAAGAACAGAAAGGCAGAAAAGGCTGGAAGGTACACCCCTGCCCATCCCAGCCCAGGTCCCATCTCCCCAGCAGAAACTGGGAAGATGGAGGGAGCCTCTGCTGACCTCCTGGGAAGAGCCAGAGCTGAGTGGTGCCTGGACCAGGGAAGACGGCACACACATTAACTCGGTAGCTAGTGGAGGTATCTGGGGATCGCAAGGGGCAGGCCCCACCCCCCGCCCCACGAGATTCATGCAGCATTCAAAGTGAGTGTTCAGGAGTGACAGGAGAGGACAGAGAAACAGCCAGTTGGGAGGAGGCGCCCTAGATCTTGCTGTTCTCCAGGTGGGAGTCAATGTGTTTGATGAGGGCATCATCCGGGTATCCGACAGGGAAACCCAGCTGGCAGAGGGGGCAACTGCGGATGTCGGAGCCCACTGTCTCCATCAGCAGCTGTGGGGAGAAAAGGGAGTCACTTGTGGACCCCAGTCCCCACCCATGGTCCCCAAATCCCAGTCTGCCCTTTCCCAGGATCTAAGGCAGGGAGGTCTACAGCATTCTGCAGGGGTCTGGGCACCTTTTCCCCAGCAACACCCCCAACCAGCTCAGCATCTCCTCCCCTATCCCAGGACATAGGTTCCCCAGGAGGTGTGTATAGGATAGTCATTGCTCAGCTTGCCAGGGCATCTGTAGTAATGAGGAACGTCAACACCCAGACAGGTGCCTGGGGTGACTAAGACACAGCTTCTGGATAACTCAAAGCAATGGATAATCCCAAACAATGTTCAACCCCAAAATAATTTTCTGACTGGCTTTGGAATATATTTTGGTTCTTCTAGGTGGCAAAGGTAACTCTGACATTCAGGAAACTCATTATTTCAATAAAATGATGAATCCCTGAGGTGCAGCTAACTGTCTTCTAGGGCAGACAGAAAACAGCAGGGGCTCTGAGGCCTGAGGGAGGGAAGTCCTGTCCCTGTGATGGCCCCTGACCCACAGCCTTCATATCCCCCTCCACAGGTACCAAAATAAGAGAGGTTGCTTGAGTCAGGCACAATGCAAGCTACCTTAGGCTCAATGCCTCCCAAACTCTCTAAGGTAATTAGATATTAACTGCCCATTTGGCAGATGAGGAAATTGAGGATCAGAGGAGAAAAATTATACAGTTCCCACAGCTATTAAATAGTGAAATTGAAATCAAAGCCAGGATTGAGGGCCATACCCTTCACAGCGGCAATAGACAAGTCTCAATGGTGCAGGCCCCAATTTCCCCAAACAAAAAGCTATGCAGAGGGAGGTAAAGGGACTTAAGTCTGGGGTCCAGGGAACAGGCCTCTGCTTATCAGGTGTGAATATTTCGCGTGTTAACACCTGAAGGGCAGGGTCCCCAGGACAGGACGGGACTCTCGGCCCTGCATCTCAAGGTGCGGGCCGCAGGTGTGTGCCCCACTCACGTTGATGGATGGCCAGGACTGCGCGTGCTCTGCGTGGGCATAGGCTGCGGCGGCCGGCGACTCCGGGATGGGGAAGCCGGCACAAAAGGAGGCGCAGCGGATGGTGCCTGCCTCAGGGCTAGGCGGGCTGGCGGGCATGGCCCACTCCTCCTCCTCTGAGGGCTGCTTCTCAAAGCGTAATCGGATGCCCTCGAAGGCGCGCCGCGGGCTCAGCGGTCTGCCGGGGCCGTAGAGCTCGCCGCCATAGGCGCGGGGCTTGGGGAGCGTGGCCGCCTCGGCTTGCAGCCAGGCCGGGGAGGCGCCCGCGTAGGCCGCCCCCTCCGCCAACTCGGAGTAGCTGCGACGACCCTGGAAGCCAGCCTTCACGTGGTGGCTGGACGGCTTGGCGTAGGCGCGCTCGGCCAGCGTCCTCTCCCCCGGCGGCGGCGGCGGGGGCGGCCGGGGCTGTGGGGCCGGGCAGCTGGGCGGCACTGGCGAGCGGCGCTGCGGGCTGGGCGACTGGCACGGCGGCGGCACCGGCGAGCGGCGCTGCGGGACAGGAGATGGGCAGGAGGGTGAAGCCGGCGAGAGGCGCTGCTGGGGCGAGGGGCACGGGGGCACTGGAGAGCGGCGCTGCGGGACAGGGGACTGACACGGTGGCACCGCTCGGGCAGGCGGGGAGGGCGAGGGGCACTGGGGAGCCGGGGAATGGCGCTGCGACAGCGGCGAGTGCCTCTGGCCTGGAAAAGAAAGTAGGGCGGGTTGAGGAACGAAGGTACGCAGGAAAGCCGTCAGAACTGGGTAGCTAGAGGCTTGCGGGGTCCAAAGCCCACCCACTCTCCTCCAGGCAAGGAAGTCCAAGGTGGTACACAGGACTAAGGTTGGTTGCCATAGCCACCACCCCCATCCCCACTTGCCTGCCCGGTTCCGGTAACCTGCCCTGTCATCCTGCCCCATCTCACCGCCACTCCGGGACTGCTCCTGCAATAAGGTTCTCAGGATCCTCCCCTGCAGGGAACTCAACTCACGAAGCCGGCCCAGCTCCTCCGTCAGCTCGGTGTAGGCAAGCGCCAAATTCACCCTGAGGTCAGAGGGCAGGGAGTGGGACAGAGGAATGGGGACAGGGCTCTACAGTTCCAACTACGAAGGAAAAACTGGTTCTGTCACTGCACTGGGTCCCCACTCCAGGACCCTCCTATCCCAACTGCAGGAATTCTCTCTGCCTTTAAGGTTCACCTCAAATGCCATTTCTACCAGGGAGCCTCCATCTACTTCCAGAGACCCATTCCCCAGGCAGAGGCAGTGGTTCCCAGCCTAGGGGCTGGGATGGGGAGCAGAGAGATTGCCAGGGGTCCCCTATTCCCTATGTGCTCCAAGCATTGTCTGTGGCTAGATCATAGCTCACGCAGGTATGTGTGAATGTTTTCCTAATCTCTGCAAAAGCTGTGATGACAAATAAAACACAGATTCATCAAACAGCTGCCCTGAATTTATAGTAGCTTTTGTCACTGAGTTTTTTCATAGCACATACTAAAAGTATAACATGAGCCATGTGCTGGGGGGAGGGGTCTATAAAAAGCATCCTCACCTTTGAAAAGGCTGGGAACTACTGCTGTACAGCCTATCATGAGCCCATTTCTAAGAGAAGACAGAACCTCCTGGTTGGCATAGGTGCCAACTGATAAATATGACTCCAAGTTGGCCCCATTCTAGATCCACACTCTTGCCTGGACCTCAAAGCTGCCTTTGGCTCTTTTCTGCCTTGCACCTCCCAGGACCTCCTCCTACTGCACTGCACGCCTGCAGGGGGCACCCAAATTGAGCACCTCTCAAAGGCTACCTCATTCTAGAATGTTACTGGGAGTTCCTCAAGGGCAAGGATTATATCATTGTATTTATATTATCAGCACCTTGCCCAGGGCCTGGTACCTAGGAAATATTCACTAAGTTGATAATGAACTGAGCCTCTCTGTCCATTTCTTTTCCTTCTTCCCTCTCTTCCTGCTCAGACCTCCAGAGGAGAAACAGAGCTGTAACAGATTCTGGGTTTATTAAGGGACATCTCACCATGTCCTTTCCTTTGCTTTCTATGTCACTCTAACCCAGAACCATGAAAGATTTTCACTCCAGTACCGCTCCTCCACCTCGTCCACTTGGCCTGCTCACCCACAGGGAGCCCCCTGACCTCACAGGAGGCTCTGCCATGGCCTTGGGTCCTGCCTTCCTTTCGGTTCTGGACTTGGACAGAGATTGGGATCTCCCTAAAAGCAGCAATTTGGGTTTATTTGACTCTCCCCACCTCCCCAACTCCAGAACAGACTTCTAGAACTTTGGAAGTCTGAGCTGGAGGGCAGTAGTAGATATCACTCCGTGTGACTCTCCTCCTCAGTAAGGAAGGACCTCTTGCTCCAGGACAGAGATCAGGGAGCAGCCAAAGTTCTCCAGCCCCAAAGGCTATCCCCATCCCATGGCTATGGGGATGGGATGGGGTGAGGGCAGAAGTGAGGCCAGTCTTAGGAGTGCAAGGAAAGATGTCCATGTGTTCCTGTGCTTGTGTCAAATTCCAAAGGGAATGAGGGCAAATTGTGAGTTTAGGGCTTCAGAAGGCAGGAAAAGCCCAAGTGGAGAGGGCAAATAGTGAATGCACTCCTCCAATGACCTGCTGGCTGGCACTCTACTAATTCTGGGACAGGGCTAGAGGGTGGGTGGGGGGAAACAGCCCCTTAACAACAAAACCATCTTCAACCAATTTGGGCCAAAGCTGGAGTCCTGCACACAGGCAGGGAGTCTGAGGGACGAGTCCACTTCTTAGGGAAGATGATTTCTCCCCACCCATCTTCAGAGGGATAAGAAGTCCTAGGAACCCTCACTCAAATCCTGTGGCCTGTGATCCCACCACATCTGGGCCCCCTAAATGTGTCCTGTGTTCCCCCACCTCATCTCACAGGTCTGTGGGAAGAAATGGCATCTCTCCCATGACTGTAGGTCCATGTATGCCCCACATCAAACTGGGGACTCCCCAAAGGAAGTCTCCTTTCAGACCAAGGGAATCTGAAAGCAGGATATATGTGTCTCTTGTCAGACTGGGGCTACAGAAGGGCAGGACTATGCTATCTGTTCCGGGGAGGTGGGACACGTTGGGCAAGGCACTGATAGTGTCATTCTCTATCCAGGCTGCCACAGTTGCTCTCCCCATCCACCTTCCCTGCTGTATCTCAGGTGACAGATACAGGTCGTTGACTTCACACCCCACCTTGGAGATCTCACCTGCCACACTCAGTTCCCAGGCCCCGTCTCTCAGGAGCAACCCCAGTTTCCACCGCCTGGGTCCTGGTACCCTCCTCTCCCGAGCAAAAAAAAAAAAAAAACAGGAAATCCAAAGCAGCAGCCCCTAACTCAGAACGCTCAGCCCCTCTCTCCAAGTGGACACTAGGGGCCTAGGGCAGACTGGTTCTCTCCTCCAAGAGGTCCAAGCCACCCTCACAAAGATCCTGAGACCCTGGGCAGGGTGAGGGTCCTGACCTCCTCCTGATGCCTCATGGCCCTGGGGGACCTCCCTTTTCACTGGGCATCTCTCCCTCCTCAAGATGCACATGCCCAGGCTGCTGAATACGCTAACGACCTGCATGACTCACTGAAAACACTGCCAATTCAGTGGAAAAAATCTCAACTTCACAACACAACCCAAGAGCTGCACACGTGCAACTAAATGCACATCCATTTCCTGGCCCACACCTGAACACTTTTTCCATCACCATGCCTTTGGGAAGAGTGGGTCAGGTGAAGGGCAGCAGATGGCTGCAATACGGTGCTTCTCGATTGCTTAAATTAGGAAAAGTTCTGAGTCTGTCAGAACCTGAGAGGGACCCAAGGAGAAAAAAGAAAACAGATGATTTGTACAGGTGCTGATCACGGGCCAGGCACTGTGCTATGAAAATCATTTGTCTTCACAACAACCCTACAACGTTGCTACTGTTATCACCTCCATTTTTCAGATGAGAAAAGTGTGACACACTTGACCAACCAAAGTCCTTAAATTTTCAAAGTGATGGAGCTATTGGGATGGAAGTTCTGGCCTCCTGGACTCCAAAGTCCAGATTACTGACCACTATACATACACCTCCCAAAGAATCAGCAAAGATGAGAGCGAAAAAGCAAGAAGGCAACAGAGGGGCAAGAAGAGGCTGGGGAACTTGGAAGTGACCTGGGAGCCCTGAGAACTGCCTGGGAAGGGGAGAAGAAGGTGCTAGACATGCATAGAAGTGGAAGATGAGAGTGGTTAAGAGCTGGCTCAAGGTTACATAGCAGCGGTGGCACACAGCAGGGATTCAAACACTTGCTCTTGGCACCTCAGCCCACTAGGCTGGCACCTGCAGAGGAGCCAGAGTGCAAATGGCAGAGCTGGCACCCTCGGCTGCAAATCATTCCACTCTTCATTGACCTATCCTTTCATTCATTCTTTTCACAAGTAACTCGGGTATCTCACAATAAGCACCGCTGTTACTGATAAAGCAACTAAGATCAGGAAGATTAGAGATCTAAGCATCCTCTTTTAGGCCTCTTTCTGCCTCAAACCAGCTGTTGAGACCCTTGGGCTCTCCATGCTGGCTGCTACACTGGAGCTGGTGAGGAGGTAAAGATGCAGCAGGGTCAGAATTCAAGCTAGTATTGGATGACGCGATTAGACCCAAAGAGAGGCTTGAGGTTCTAAAGGAAGCTGGGTTGGGGTCAGACTAAGCAGAGGGTTATGAGCTCACTGATGGTTCACTGTGGGTAGATATGAAGTCAGGGCTAGGATAGGGTAAGAGTCAGGGATGGGTTCAGCATTAGGGTTAGGACTGGGGTCAGAACTACAGCTTGTCCCATGATCAGAATCATCATCTGATTCAGAATTGAAAAAACAGCAAGCCAGAATTCCCAGCCCTTCCATCCCTGCCCAGAGCTGCCCACCACTGCCCCAGCCACCTCACCCTGTAGGGGGAATTCAGGGGCCAAACTTTCCACCACCCACAGGCACACCCAGCATCAGTCTTCCCGCCCGACCGCCCGACCCTCTGGGAGGGGACCACAAGCACCGGGCCAAGCGGACTTGAGGTTGCGGGCTGGGGGAGGAGGAAGTCGCTCTGCAACAAGCCAGTGCGCCACCACTTCCTTTCCGGGCGCCTTGAGTCCTTTACTCTCCTCGACCAGCTATGACTTGTGGTCCCCAGAGTACTTCATGGCAACCCCTGCCAGGTTTCCAGCACAGCTAGATATCTAATGTGCCTAGAAGCTTCCCCAAGTGAAGAGGAACAGAGCAGCTCACTGCAGGGCAGGAACCAGGGTCCCCAATGGCCCAGGACTGTCCCGTTCACGCTAGTTACCCCAGCATAATTATTAATAGCGCCCCCTTTCACTTTCAAAAGTGATCCTATTTGGTCAACAAATCACATGGTGCCCCCCCCCCCAACATAAAGGCCTCCTACAGAATAATCTGACAAGGAAAACCACGAGGTCCCACTGTCCCCACCTGCTCAGACCTGCTTGGCATCTGCACTGCAGTTCCTGAACTTCTCTGCAACTCGTGTTGTTTATGAGAATGAAACGAGATCTTGAATGCCCAGCCTCACCTAGCACCTCACCTAGCATCCTGCTCAGACAAAGAATGAGGAGTCCTTGTGGACAGGCAGGGAAAGGGACAAACCTGTTTTGAGACTTTTTTTTTTTTTTTTTTTGAGACACTAGCTGAAAACTTGGTTTAAGGAGGAGGAGAGGACGTGCAGTTTCCCATCAGGGAGACAGCAAGCAAGAACTGCTCTGGCAGGCCTGGTTGGCAAGCTGGGGGTTGAAGCCCACCAGTCCCTCAGACCGGCTTCAGAGCCCTTCCCAGCTCTCAGGGAGCCTGGAGGCTGCAAGTGCTCAAGGGTTAATTCCTCAAGGGTTAACACCACCGCACCACAGGGGTACCCAGGCTGATGGAGATTTGAAAGAAAGGAAGTAGGGAGGGTGAGAAGCATGAAAGGGGAGGCCCTGGGCCCGCTGGTTCTGGGGCATGAGGCTAAGCTCAGGGTACATAGGGGTCTCCAACTTCCGTCCTGACCCACCCCACACTGCCCTTGACCTCCGTGCAGAGTTTCCATCCTCTCTCTTGAGTTCACACTTCTCCCCCACCACTAACCGCAGCCCACGCAGAGGCTTGTGGGCGGAGAGAGGGGGGTAGGAGGGGTGGACGGAAAAGGGCCCAGGCTACAACACTGAGCCCCCCACGTTGGGAAAAAGAAAGACCTATAGTTTATAGTTTCCCCTCACCACCCATACTGAGTCCCATTTTCTAACTGGGGTCCCTCCCTAATAAGCCCCCTCCCTCACTGGGCCCTCACACCCCTCAGAGGGCCCCTGGAGTCTCATCCCCCTCAGGCAATCCCATGACTCCCCCTCCCCCTCAGCATTAATAACACCCTCAAAAAGTCCCACTCAGGAACTAGAGGGGAGTGGGCCATGGGTTCTGCACCTGCCACCTTGGCTGGGACTCTCCTGGGGTCTTTAGCTCTCTGAGCATCCTAAGAAGCTGGTGGGCTCTGCTTCCACCTTCTCCCTTATCATTGCTGCTGGCCTGTGAGAGACTCTTGGCATCTGGGACAATTTGTCCTGCTGGCCTCTGGCCACCAAGAACCAAGGGGACGAAAGGAAATCTTGCCCCAAGGTCAGACCTGGAAGGTGGCAGCCTGTTCAGGTCTGGGCACCTGTTTACAGGGGGACACTGAGGGCCACAGTTTGTGGACCAGGAGCTAGGAAGGAAGGGACCAGGAACCTTAAGGCTGAGCTGTATCCCAGGCCTGCTCCCCAGCATGGACAGCACCAGGAAGGGGATTCACAGAGGATAAGTACAAGGGAACTGTTTATTTAATGGTTTGCGGTACTGGAGATTTAACCCAGGGGCGCTCTACTACTGAGCTACGCCCTTTTTTATTTTTATTTTGAGACAAGGCCTTGCTAAATTTCCAAGTCTGGCTTTGAACTTGCAATCCTCTAGGCTCCCTGAGTTGCTGGGATTCCAGGTGTGTGCCACCCTGCCAGGCTAAGAGAGGTGTTTAATGGTGAGGAGTCCCAGAGTCAACCTAGCCGCCCTAGTGTTCAAGCCGATACAGAGGCACCTTTCAGGATTCAAGAGAATCCCAAAAGAATAAGATAGACTCAGGAACCATGTCTCCCCCCCCTCAGCTTTTACACCCTAACTCAGGTAATCCAGCCCCAGCATAACACTCCTGGAAAATCCTACCTGTAAATTCTCATTAGTCTACAGGGTCAGGGGAAGCAGAAGGAAGAGGGGGTTGTTGGGAAAGGCAGCCCACAGCAGGTGACCAAGGCTTTCTCAGGTGGGAGGGCAGGAGGTAGCCCTCGGGAAGTGCCAATTACCAAAAGGAGCTGAGTTTATAAGAAACTAAAACTACTGGGGGAGTGAGGACTTCCTCTGAGAATCAGCCTCTGCCAAGTTGGGGCTGTCCAGAGAAACCCGGCCTGAAAGGCAGGCATGCTGGGCAGGCAGAGCCAGGCTGCTGTGGACGCAGCAATCAAGGAGGGCTATGGCTCCGTGAGAACCACAGGAGGAGAGGATGGCACAGCCTCCAAAGCAAATTATGGGATGAGTTCTCTCCACTCAGCACATACCCTAGGGACCCCCACCCCTTCTCTGCCCTTTCCCACCCATCTACCTCACCACCCTTTCACTCTCATTAGTGACTGGCTCCAAGCCAGGAGAGAAACTTGGGGTCCAGAGAGGGGAAGCCAAAGCCACTCTGCAGCCCAGAAAGGCCTGGGACTCAATGCCTGAATGGTCACACTTGGCTCTGCCAAAAAGCCTCAGAGTTCCAGAGCCTTCATTGCTGGTCTTATTAGAAAGGGATCAGACTCAATGACGTGTAAGGGGGCCTGCCATATGACTTCTGGGGTAAGCTGGGCTTCTAGAATATTTGGGTATGTGTATGTCCAGGTCTGGACACATGGGCAAGATGGGCCCAGAGCCCTAGCCACAGCTAGGGCAGACCCTCCACAGGGGCCCTCATACTCCCTCAGTAGCCTAACTGAGGGGTACCACCCAGCAGTCCCACACACTGGGTTCTCACCCTCTCAGATATCACAGCTCCACCCAGGCCCTCACCCCAGGGTGGAAACGGAGATGAGGGGTATCCCCAACTGTCCAGAAGCTGTGAGGAAGACCAGGAGGATGGCTGCTGGGAGGGATGACCCCTGGAGACCTGGAGCTGTGTATGCTGTGTGACAGAGGGTTAGTTCCTGCCCCTTTCTGGGCCTCAGTCTTTTCCTTCAATGCACGTAAGGAGTATGTGCCACTGGCCTCATCTCAGAGGACTTGAGCGGAAGGAGGTTTGAGCTCTATTTCTCAGAAAGTAGGAGAGGAGGAGTTCGGCTGCAGATGTGAAAAGCATCAGGCGCCACCACTGCTGGGTGGCCTTGTGTCCCGCTCTTAGGTCCTCACCAACAGAGCTCCCACACTACTTCCTGCTGCCCTTCTGTCCTGACAGGATTCCAAGGTACCTTCTAGTTCCCCTGACTACTGCTGTGTGATCCCAAGGAAGACCCCACCTCTAAGCCAAGGGTTGCTCCCTTCCAAGACAAGTAGAAAGGGCACAGCAAATCTAGCACGAGGCCATCTCCTTCCTCCTCAATAGGGAGGGAAGAGTACTCGGGCATTGTTCCTGCTATAGAAAAATGGGGCCCCAAAGAGGCCCCTAAACTCACCAGAGCACAAAGAACATAGCAACAAAGTCATTGAGTAAACATCTCTCAGCCCCTGATACCTCAAGAAGAAATGGACTTGGTCCCAGAAGAAGGCAAAAGGAACATCCTAGAACCTGAATACTCCAGAACCCACCTCCTTCCAGGTATGGACACAGAAGACAAGTAACTGAGACACCATACCCCTGAGGCCTGGGCTAGAAAGAAAGGTCATTCAAATAATGCAGAGGGATGGAAAGCAAACCTAAGGGTTACCTGGGATATACCTCCCCAGGTTAAGAGGGCAAGGGTTACAGATGTGACTTACTGATCGTCCCCAACTCTCTTCACCCACGCCATGTCCCGCTCTGACTGGTTGGAGGCCAGATCCTAAGGGGGAAGATCAAGAGGTCAGAGCCTAGCCTTACCCTTTCCTGGACCCCTTCTCGGCCATTCTGTCTGCACTCCTGGACGTCTAAGGTTGCTCTGTGCCCTCTGCCTTTACCTGGGCCCGGGTCTCTTGTAGCTGCTTCAACTCCCCCTGCAGCCGCTCGCATTCCGCCTGGAGCTGCTCCTCCCGGAGCTGAGCCCCCCGAGCTTCTCCCTGGGCAGCCTCCAAGGCCTCTTCCAGCTGCCGACGCTCCAGCTCACTCACACTCGGTGTGGAGCCAGGCCAGCATGCTGTCAGGGGACAGGACAATGTCAGGTTGGACTTAGCTGTCTCGACTGATATCCAGATCCACACAAAATGAAACAGGTGGGGACTACCGAGAAAAGCCAGGACAGATACCCAAGGATGAGACAGACTACTACAAAGGGAGTGAGGAGGGAGGGGCTGACTGCTGTTTCTAACCTGGCTGGAGGCCAGGGGGGGAATGAGATGACCTCTGGAAGACATCCCAGACCAGATTGAGCAGCTAGGATATTCTCCCTGGGCCTCTCCTAACCACAACCTCAGACAGGCAAAGAATGCTGGGTGGGGGCACCCTCTGCTGGCGAACCCAAGAATTGCAACTGGTAGCCAGGCACCTATCAAAAATGGCCAAGTGGGAATGTCAGTGGGAGAAATTAGGGAAATGGTGTTTGCAGCAAAAAAACAGTTGGAAAGGGAAGATGGGATGATTGTGGGAGAAAATTAAGGTATTATAACAGGGTTTTAGGTAAGCTACTGGTGTCCAGTGGTGTCCAAATGTGGGTTTGGCTTGGGGACTTGGGGATTGGGAAGTCAGGGATCACTGAGATCTCACCGTGACCCAAGGCAGATCCCCCTCTCAATGCCAGGTAGTGCAGGTCCAGATCAGCACAGGGTGGGGCAGAGGCAGGCGGAGGGCTCAGGCTAGGGAAGGCTGCATCCCGGAGGCCTTGTTGCTGCCGCAGCTGCTGTTCCAAACCACAGATCTGCCGCAGGTGGGTTTCTACCAGGGCCCGCTGCAGACAGAGGAAGAGGGTTGAGGGTCTGCACAGGCTTGACAGGGACTCCCCACACCCACGACAACGCCATGTCTGTATAATCATCATTCCCCAAACTAGAGCAGAGGCCACCAGATCACACATCCCATACTCTTGCTCTAAGTGGCCATGGGTGTGAGGCCTCTTCTTCCAGCAACTGCAATGCAGATGTTTCTGGCTACTGCCCCTGGCAAGGTCAGAGCGAATATCTCTGTCATTGACACACAAGAATTCTCATAAGAACATTAAGCCTCCTGGACAAGGTGGTGCACGCCTGTAATCCCAGCAACTTAGGAGGCTGCGGCAAGAGGATCACAAATTTGAGGCCAGCCTCAGCAACTTAGCGAGATCCTGTCTCAAAATTTTAAAAAATAAAAAGGGCTGGAGATATAGTTCCTTGATAAAGTACCCCTGGGTTCAATCCCCAGTAATAATACCCACAAAACTTGAAAAAACAAAAACAAACAACACTCAGCCTTGTGTCCAGTCACTGCCACCCTGTAAGGTGTAGGCTTGTTTGTATGTGCAGCTTAACTACTTCTGGGTTTCATCTACCTCATGTGTAAAACAAATAGCAGTACCATGCCTACCTCTTATGATAGTTTTAAAAGCTAAAATAAGTAAATATGTGTTCAGATGTAGGCACAGGGCCTGGCACACAATAAGCCATATGAGCTTTTATGCTTACTAAAGCAAAATTGTTCTTTTCTTTTTTTTTTTTTTTTTCAGCACTAGGGATAGAACCTAGGGTCTCACACAAGCTAAGTAAGTACTCTACCACTAAAATACATTCCCAGCACCAAAACAAAACATTTTTACACAAACACCCAGTTACCCTCATTTGCCCCATTTTTCAGAGAGATGGAAGTTAAATGACTTTACTGCGGTCATAGCTAAGAACTGGCAGAGACCAAGTTTCTTGATTCTGACACCTGCTCACGTGCACAGTCACATGTTGACTGATTCATACACACATCAAGACCCGTCCCAGCTGTCAGACACTTCTGGTCTCCTTTGTGATCACTCATATCACCTCCCAGGCGCAGTGCTACAGGCACAAGGTAGACCCAGCATGAGAGTCAAACATTCACACACAGTGTCCCATAGGGTCACTGCATGACCAAATACAGTCACTCATAAGCTGGATGACACACAGAACCTCACTTGCAAAACCAAGTGGGCACTCAGATACAAGAGGAGTATGAAATGGGGTCACACAATCACAGGGTCAGAATGCTCACAGCAGAACCACACACCCACAACACCTGGCAACACCCTCCAGCACCCCTGCTCCCTGTGCCTCACCATCTCCCCCAACTCTGTCTCCAAGTCGCTCTTCTCCACACAGAGTTTCTCGTAAGCCTGAATCATCTCCCCGAGCTGTTCTTCCTGCTCCTTATTCTTCTGCAACTGGAAAGGCCCAGAGGGCATATCAGAGTCATGCCTATCCTCAAATGAGCTCCCCACACTTCCCACCCCATGCCTACTACCC
This sequence comes from Callospermophilus lateralis, assembly GCF_048772815.1. NCBI lineage: Eukaryota > Metazoa > Chordata > Mammalia > Rodentia > Sciuridae > Callospermophilus > Callospermophilus lateralis. The sequence goes on along the minus strand of NC_135315.1, from coordinate 23,543,581 downwards.
CGACTCCCAGCACTCTATGAAGGGGCAGGAGGAGCTGTAGCTAGTTTAAGTAGAACTGTAGACATCTCTGATCAAAGAAACAGAAGGCCAGAGGCTGGAGTGGGGTGACAGCATGGCAGTAGGTACCAGCAATAGGAAGCTCAGGGAGCTGGGCTAGATGGGGATCAAGGACTCACCTCATGCTGGAACTGGTTGAGCCGTTGCTGCAGACTGACCTTCTCTACCTCCAGCAGGGAGCCATCCTTGATTTCATACAGAGAGAAGCCGTGTTCCTCTCCAAAGTCAGTGATCAGCGGGTACTGCAGGAAGGCAGGTTCTCAGGAGGGCTGAGCTTGGCTTCCTGCCCATGCCTGGGTCTCTTCATGCCCCCAACCCCACAATCTGCCTCAGAGTGTCCAATTTCCCCTCCAGTTCTCCGGTAGGATCCACCACTCCAGAGCAGATCCTTCATGATTGCTGCTGGGTCACATCCCTCAGAGAAGACGGCCCCTCAACCTCTCTTCTGGATACCTGGAATCTCTACTGGACACCCAGTTCCTGCTACCATCCCCCCACAACCCATACTACTACCTTCCTGTCTTGAGATGCTGACCTTGACCTCATAGACTTTGAGGCGGCGTCGGAGGGTGGCATTCTCCCTCTCCAGGCCCCCTAGCCGCTCCTTGATGTCCCCGTAGGCTGTGATGAGGGCAAAGTGGGAGGCAGAGCACATGTCCCCACCCAACGAGGGGTCTCCAGGACCATCCAGCCACACCTCGCTGGGCCCTAGGGCCTCCTGGGTCAGGATACTGATGTCCTCCTCAAACATGGACTCCATGGTAAGGGCCACAGCCCACACTGGGCCTCCTGGGAGAATAGGAACAATGTGGAGAGGAACACCTGGCACTTGTCCTCAGATCACTCATGCTGGCCAGAAGCATCCTGTGGATAGCTGAAAAGCAGCCTGGAAGATTTCTGCCCAGAGTTAAGTGGGGGACTGCCACAGCCCTTTCCCAGATGGCTAAGCCCCATCCTCTCTGCTGCCACTGTCTTGGTGGGGAGGGTGGGGGGAAGAGGGCAGGAATCACATGAAGACTTGCGAGTGGGGGAGCAGTGACAGTTGACAAATAGGGACAAGAAAGCCAGGCCAGCAGGAGGATCCTTGCAGAACCCAGGGAGACCTGTAGATGAGAGGGCCTTCCCAGCATGACACATCCTCAGACCCTTTTCCACCCCAGACCTCACTTCCCCAAGTACCTCACCAAGCAGCTCATCCCAGGCCTGTGGCACCCCAGCTCCTCCCTAAGGAAGGCCCAGTCAGCCTCTGGCTAGCCCCCGCCCAACTTCCCCGCTTCCTCCCGCAGGATCCCAGAGTTCAGGAAAAGGAAGTGCCTCCCCCTCTTGCAACCGTCCAGGCGCTCATGGCCCCTGACCTGGGACCTGCAGGAAGTCCTTGGCCGAGCGTCAACGGCAGCAAACTGGACAAGGGGACTCAAGTGATGAGGGACGTCAATAAAGTCCCCAGCCAGTCCCAGAGTGCCGGCACATAGGGAAATAGGGCGCCCTGGGAGGGGACAGGAATGACTCAGGGCTCCCGAAAGGAGTAGGCAGCGAGGGGGTGCGTGTGTACTTCTCCGGGCCCTGTTTATGAATGTGTGGTGGCTGGCATGTGGGGGGAGTGTGTGTCTGTGAATGAGTGTAGGTGTGTCACCGTCAATGAGTGCTTTTGCGGGGCGAAGAGTGGGGGTACGGAGTTAGGAAGCGGCCGGGAAGCTGTGTGTGTGCGCGCGCGTGTGAGCACGCGTGCGTGAGCGTGTGGGAAGGGTGGGCACGTTCGGGCCGTGTGTCACGTGAGGCACTAAGGGAATGTCCGAGGTGTGTGCGCGCGTTGGAGCGTGTGTGCGCCTGGGAAAGGGGGCTCGGCGGTGAGGCGCGAATTCAGACAGTGGGGTCTCCGACCTCCCCGAGCTGCGCTGCAGAAGCTTAGAGTGCAAGGGCTCAGGCCCAGGCCCCAACAACCCCCCCGTAACCTCACCTAAGTACCAGGGAAACGCGTGTGACTGGGTCTGAGTAAGAAGTGTGTGCGCGTGTTTGTAGGGCTGGCCCCACCTTTAACCCTCTCCTGCCCACGCCATCCCCTCCCCCTACTCTGCTCTCCGGCGCTCACCACACCCCCTAGACCCCGGCCCGCCACCTCTGGCCCACCTCCACTTGCGGGCTCTGTCGCCCGGGCCACCCCACCAATGCTGCCTTCCTCTGCATTCTTCTCCCGACACCCCAGCGGCCCGGCGGCGATGTAAGGCGGCTGGGGAGGGGGTGCCTCTGGCGGCCCGGGCCCCTCCTGCGGCCCCTTTAAGAGCCGCCCTTTAAACCCCTTCAGCTCGGCTGACAGAAATTGTCGCCCCTCCCCTCTCGGGCGTTGAGACCGCGCGGCCCCCTCCCCCACTGCTGGGCGAGCCCCGGGCCCCCGGCTGCCCTCCCGGGGCCGGGCAAGGGGCTCCGGAGGCGGTGCGGCCTGAGGAGCGCCGGCGGACGGGGCCGGGAGAATGCGAGCTGAGGACGCCGAGCTCTTCCCCTCCCCGCCACCCTGTGCAAACTGCCTGCCAACCTCCCGCCCCCTCCCCGGCCTTCCCGCGACCCCCAGGGCCCCGCGCGGGCGCCGATCCCTTTCCCCCGCCCTCGCCCCGGCCGGGGACTCACAGCTGCCGCCGGTTCCTGCTTGTAATCGCAGCGTACCCCCTCTGCCTGCTCCCTCCCCAGACGGGCACCGGTGCCCCCACCCCCCTGGCACCGCGCTCTGCTCCTCGCCCTGTCGCCGCCGCCGGGTCTCTCCCCACCCCCCACCCCTCCCCCTAACCCCCTCCCTCCCTCCCGCCCGCCCCGCTCCTCCTCCGCCGCCGCCGCCGTCTCCTCCGCCTCCTCCTCCCCGGCTGCTCCAGGTTTCTCCAGCTGGGAAGGCGCCCCGGACCCCGCCGCTGCCACCACCACGTGGCGAGGGGCGGCGGCCCCCGCGGTGCGGCCCGGCCCGGCCTGGCAGCGCGCCCGGCGCCCACCCGCTCCCTGCAAAGCGGCCGGCCGCGCGGCGCCCCCCTTCCCGACGCTTCGCAGCGCAGTGTGGCGTGGTGGCGTGTTTTGGGGGCGTCTGCGGACAGTGCAGGGGTGCTGCTGGTGTTTTGCCCGTTTGGTTTGGGGCTGTGTATTTTGAGAGAAAGTGAGGTTGTTTATTTGCATGGTTTTGATCTTTGTTCATTTGAGAAGAAAATTGTTAGACCTGTCTACTCCTGTGCTCTGGGAGGAGGGGGCACTGAACACAGGGTGCAGTCGGAGAGATTAGTTAAATCTGTAACTTCGAAAGTAAGAGTGCACTAAGATCAAATGTTCATTTAGGAAGATGGACATCTCCCCCCCATCACACAGAAGTGTCCACAGGCCAGAGAAATGAAGAAACATCATATTTTACCCTTTCCACAAAGATTATTTGAGCATCTGCCAAACCGCTGGGCAGGAGACACAAGTTTGTTACCCCGCCCCCACTTTCCCACTGTGTGACCTTGGGTAAGTTATTTAACCTCTGAGTTAGATTGGATATCATATTCTACCCTTCACCCTTATTGGGGAAGAACAGGGATCAGGACTAAAGGTACATGTGAATGACTGGAAGGTGTTAATGAGTCATTTTAATTCCCTGGTAGATTAAAAAATGTACAGAGTTAGGATCAACCTAGCCGCAGGTGGGGAATGACCAGGGGAAATTGGAAGACTGTGACTAAAAAGTATCCTCAAGAGATGTGGAAGGAAACCCTGCAAGGAGGCATAGCCCAGGGAGGGGGCTCTTAGTGGGGTCAGCATTTTGTTATAAACGCTGCTGGGATCCTTTTTGATTGAGGGGGGGGGCTGTATTGGAGAGGGAGAGGATGAAAGAAAAGATCTCTTGCATCCTGTGAGCTTTGAAAACGCAACAGCAACTGTCATTTTCACTGTGGGGAGAAGACTGGACTAGGGTAAGCAGCGCCCCCCAGGACCGCCAGCAAGAGCTCTCTTCAAAGGATTTCTCACTGGTTTCCTCCTCCTCCTCCTGCTGGCTTCCCTTGCAGCCTTTCCTGCTGGCTGCTCCCTTTTATAGACCAGAAGGGAAGGCAGGTCAGCCCTTGCCCTCCCAGGCACCAGCTTTCTCTGAGCCATGTGGAATGACCCACCTACCCCCTAGATGTGAAGGCTGTGATGTGTGTCTTCCCCTAATCCAAGGGTGAGGCAGATGTCTCCTTCCTCAGTGCTCACAAGTTCTCTTCTGAAACAGACCAGGAAAGATTGGAGTGTAGGCCAGAAGGTGTGATGGGGTTGTCTCTGAGACCCTCAGTGAGCACCGACTTTGCCACAAACGTAAAATCAACTGACGAGCTATCCCTTCCTTGCTGGAAAAGGCAGTAGGTCCAAGTACCCTCTGAGCACACTTTAGAATGTCATCAGCCCCTGCTGCTACTTGGATGCTTAGGGTATGGCCTAAATAAAGTCACCTGGTGAGATGGAGCCAAAGAGTTCTTCTAACCTGGCAGGTAGGGGGCAAAAACCAGAGATTAGGCCTGGTTCAAGTGCTCTAACATGTCCCTCAGCACCAGATCTGGACCTGATCTCATTATATTCTCCCCATTACTAGTTCTGTTGATCACACCAAACAGGTAAATTTGGGAGCAGGGACTGTGTCCCATACAGCTTTGTATCCTTGGGCACCCTGAGGGTACTTGTTCACTATATGCTTACTCAACAAAGATTTTTTTGAACACCTATGTGTGTTCAACACTGGAAATGCTGTGATGAGCATGTCTCTCTTGACCTCATGTAGCTTATACTCAGAAGGGTCAGAAAATTAAAAAGACAAATCATTAAGACAATTACATATTCTGATAAAAGGTAAAAGGAATAAACGGGCAGCAACAGAGAAGAATAGGAGGACAAAATTGCTTCAGATTCACCCAAGGTCTCCTGATGTGATGGCATTTAAGCTAACTACTAAAAAGCTAAGGGCAGGGGTTGTAGCTCAGTGGCAGAGCACTTGCCTCGCATGCGTGAGGCACTGCCTCAGCACCAGATAAAAATAAATTAATTAAATAAAGATATTGTGTCCACCTACAACTAAAAAAAATATTAAAAAAAGATAAGGAATTTTCTTTCAGTGAATCAAGGGATGAAATTATGTGGCTTGAGAGTCATTGCTTCACCTTTCTAAGACAGCTGGAAGACCTTTTTTTTTTTTTTTTTTTTTTTTAAACATTTCTAATGTTCAAAACATTAGAAAAACTAGGGATAACAGGAACTTACCTCAAAATTGTAAAAGCTGTATATGCTAAGCCTCAGGCTAGCATCATTCTAAATGGAAAAAAACTGAAGGCATTCCCTCTAAAATCTGGAACAAGACAGGGATGCCCTCTCTCACCACTTCTATTCAATATAGTTCTCGAAATACTGGCCAGAGCAATTAGACAAAAGAAATTAAAGGCATTAAGATAGGAAAAGAAGAACTTAAATTATCATTATTTGCGGATGATATGATCCTATATCTAGAAGACACAAAAGGGTCTACAAAGAAACTACTAGAGCTAATAAATGAATTCAGCAAAGTGGCAGGATATAAAATCAACACGCATAAATCAAAGGCATTCCTGTATATCAGCGACAAATCTTCTGAACTGGAAATGAGGAAAACCACCCCATTCACAATATCCTCAAAAAAAATAAAATACTTGGGAATCAACCTAACAAAAGAGGTGAAAGATTTATACAATGAAAACTACAGAACCCTAAAGAGAGAAATAGAAGAAGATCTTAGAAGATGGAAAAATATACCCTGTTCATGGATAGGCAGAACTAACATCATCAAAATGGCAATATTACCAAAAGTTCTCTATAGGTTCAATGCAATGCCAATCAAAATCCCAACGGCATTTCTTGTAGAAATAGATAAAACAATCATGAAATTCATATGGAAAAATAAAAGACCCAGAATAGCAAAAGCAATTCTAAGCAGGAAATGTGAATCAGGAGGTGTAGCAATACCAGATTTCAAACTGTACTACAAAGCAATAGTAACAAAAACAGTATGGTACTGGTACCAAAACAGGCGGGTGGACCAATGGTATAGAATAGAGGACACAGAAACCAATCCACAAAATTACAACTATCTTATATTCGGTAAAGGGGCTAAAAGCATGCAATGGAGGAAGGATAGCATCTTCAACAAATGGTGCTGGGAAAACTGGAAATCCACATACAACAAAATGAAACTGAATCCCCTCCTCTCGCCATGCACAAAAGTTAACTCAAAATGGATCAAGGACCTTGATATCAAATCAGAGACTATGCGTCTGATAGAAGAAAAGGTTGACTCCGATCTACATATTGTGGGGTCAGGCTCCAAATTCCTTAATAGGACACCCATAGCACAAGAGTTAATAACAAGAATCAACAAATGGGACTTACTTAAACTAAAAAGTTTTTTCTCAGCAAGAGAAACAATAAGAGAGGTAAACAGGGAGCCTACATCATGGGAACAAATTTTTACTCCTCACACTTCAGATAGAGCCCTAATATCCAGAGTATACAAAGAACTCAAAAAATTAAACAATAAGAAAACAAATAACCCAATCAACAAATGGGCCAAAGACCTGAACAGACACTTCTCTGAGGAGGACATACAATCAATCAACAAGTACATGAAAAAATGCTCACCATCTCTAGCAGTCAGAGAAATGCAAATCAAAACCACCTTAAGATACCATCTCACTCCAGTAAGATTGGCAGCCATTAGCCATTATGAAGTCAAATAACAAGTGCTGGCGAGGATGTGGGGAAAAGGGTACTCTTGTACATTGCTGGTGGGACTGCAAATTGGTGTGGCCAATATGGAAAGCAGTATGGAGATTCCTGGGAAAGCTGGGAATGGAACCACCATTTGACCCAGCTATTGCCCTTCTCGGACTATTCCCTGAAGACCTTAAAAGAGCATACTACAGGGATACTGCCACATCGATGTTCATAGCAGCACAATTCACAATAGCTAGACTGTGGAACTAACCCCGATGCCCCTCAATAGATGAATCGATAAAAAAAATGTGGCATTTATACACAATGGAGTACTACGCCGCAGCTCTAAGAAATGACAAAATCATGGAATTTGCAGGGAAATGGATGGCATTAGAGCAGATTATGCTAAGTGAAGCTAGCCAATCCCTAAAAAACAAATGCCAAATGTCTTCTTTGATATAATGAGAGCAACTAAGAACAGAACAGGAAGGAAGAGCAGGAGGAAAAGATTAACATTTAACAGAGTCATGAGGTGGGAGGGAAAGGGAGAGAAAAGGGAAATTCCATGGAAATGGAAGGAGACCCTCATTGTTATACAAAATTACATATAAGAGGTTGTGAGGGGAATGGGAAAAAAAATAAGGAGAGAAATGAATTACAGTAGATGCGATAGAGAGAGAAGATGGGAGGGGAGGGGAGGGGGGATAGTAGAGGATAGGAAAGGTAGCAGAATACAACAGTTACTATTATGGTATTATGTAAAAATGTGGATGTGTAACTGATGTAATTCTGCAATATTTGCAATGTTTTTAACAACCAATAAAAAAAAAAGAGAGAGTGAGAGAGAATTTTTTAATATTTATTTTTTAGTTTTTTGTTTGTATGTGGTGCTGAGGATCGAACCCGGGCCACACGCATGCCAGGTGAGTGCGCTACCGCTTGAGCCCATCCCCAGCCCCCTCTCCTAAGACTCTTTTTTTTTTTTTTTTTTTTTTTTTTAATTCTCCTTTCCAACAGTGAAATATCAATTGCTGGGTGCATACCGCTTGAGCCACATCCCCAGCCCCTCCTAAGACTCTTAATAACTATCCAGGCTCATCATGGAGACAGAAAAAAGTAGAATCCAGGGGCATGGCAAGGGGAGGGGAGGTGGGAAAGGGAAAGGCAAGCCTGGGGAAGCATGGCCAGGCAGTTGTGAAACCTTCCTCACTGGCCTTCCCAGGGGCAGTGAGAGAGGATCAACTGCTAGTCATTACTGGTAAGAGAGAAAGCAGGGCCCTAGCAAATTTCCACCTAGGAAGCCATCAGGGAGATACTGTCTCCCACTTCCATGACTTTTGCTCTGGAGAAAGACTTTTTCTTTCTTGTCCCATTCTTGCCTGCAAAGAGTAGGAGGAGGTAGCGTTAGACTGAATCAAAATAAAACCCAGATGACTCAAATAGAATCTGGCTAGCAGAAAAATTGATTAGACACATGTGACAATGCAGGATCCAGTGCCACCTTCACCTCTCTCCTCAAGTTCCAGACCTTAGGAAATTAGGGTCACTGAAGAACAATTCTCCAAGTACAGTTGTAGGTCTCCCAACTGACCAGAGGCAGGAAGATTGCAAGTTTGAGACCAGCCTCAGTTAGGACAGCAGGGGAGGATTCATTCCTTCACCAACTCCCAAAATTCTTTTATAGGTTATACAAGGCCTCTAATTGAATTAGGAGGGTTTGGTTGGAAATAGGATTTGTTGTGTTTTGTTTACAGCTCTCTATATGCTTTTCTCCACAGTTATGTTTATGTCTATCTCCCCAAATTTTTATTTTTGTTTTGCAGTGCTAGGGATGGAACCCAGAAGCTTGCACATGCTCAGCAAACGCTCTACCACTGAATTACATCCTCAGCCCCTGAATCCCCCCAAAATTATATTGGGCCTGGGGATATAGCTCAGTGGTAGCACTTGCTGAGCATGTGCAAGGCCCTGGGTTCCCCAACACTACAAAAAATTGTATTGAATTGTTGACCACTTCCTATGTATTATCCATTAGAACAATCGCTCCATAAGAAAGAAATTTTGTTTAGTTTGCTGCTGTACCCTCAATGTCTTGAACAGGGTCTGGTATATAAATAGTTGTTGATTAATTGATTAATTATGTAGCATTGAAGGCCCTGGGCTAAGAACTTTATGTATTATCTATAATTTAGATTCTTGTTTCACAGATGAGGAGACTATAGGTCAGAAAAATTGAAGAATTTTGATTTGGGAGGCTGAGGCAGGAGGATTCCAAGTTTGAGACCAGCCTCAGCAACTTAGCAAAGCTTAAGCAAAAGTAAAAAATAAAGAAAGAGCTGGGGATTAGGTCAGTGGTAAAGCACCCCTGGGTTCAATCTCCAGTACCAAAATAATAATAATAATAATAAAATTGAAGAATTTGCCCAAAGTCACACTCAAAAAGACTAAAATATTGCAAAGGACAGTGCTCAGAAAAGAGGAAGCCTTGCTCATTGCTGTGGAGAGCTATTGACACAAAGCCATTTCTTAATTCTCTCTTAGGATGGTGACAGGCTGCCCCTCTGCATCTAGAATTCAGGCTGCTGCCAAAACTGAGATGTACTTTCCTTTCAGACAAGAAGTTCTGTTTCACAGAGGACAGCTCAGCTGGGGAACCTGTGGTCAAAGAGCACCTGGTAGAAGGACCAGCTTGGGCTTTGTGGGCCTCCTGCCTGTGCTTCGCTTTGCAAGATCAGTGAGGGAATAGGGTAATTCAGATGTGGAGCTTACTCAGCAGCCTAGTGGTTGCACCACCCCTCCCCCAGCCCTGGTTCTCAAAAGCTTCCAGCTCAGAGGAAAAATGGAATAGAAGTGCAGGGAGATGTTTTAGTTCAAACTCCAATTAGGAGGAAAGTTGAGTTTAGGTTAAGAATCACACACACACACACACACACACACACACACAACCCATTGAGTTAAAAGGCTCAGGATGGGTCTTATAGAACTCAAAATGGCTTGGCTATTGATTTCCAAAATGTTTTGTTCAGGGTTTGCTCTGATCAATAGCTAAGCTCACATTCAACACTGGCACACATGGGTTGTGTTACAGGCACAACCTACAGTGTCAGCACTGCTTGTTAGCTTGCATGACTTTGGGCAAGACTTTTAGCCCATTTGCTTCCATTTCCTCATCTATAAAAATGGGACTAAAAGGGTACCTTTATAATATAAATGACGAATAAATTTATACTCTGTGAGATACTAATTACTGACTAATCTTGTCCCCATTCCTCCCATTAACCCAAAGCTAAGAGGCTAGCTGGAAGTCATCTAACAAATGAGGGAAGAGCTAGAAACCCCACTTGTAAGGCCCGGCCATTCCTAGTTCTGGATGCTCTGCCCTTCAAACACTGAGGCCATCACAAACTCCCTGAGCTGTACTGACATGTCATCAGTTCAACAAATATTTATTGAAGGTCTGTTGTATGTCAGACACTGCTCTAAGCTGAGCATACAATTGTAAATAAAAGACAAACAAGGTCACTGCATTCGGGAGCCTACATTTTTTGCACAGTGCTGATGCTGGGGACTGAACCCAATGCTTACACATGCTAGGCTGTACCAGTGAGATATGCCCCCAGCACAGGAACCCACATTATAGTGGGAGAAACCAACAACAAATAAGTTAGTGTATGGGGCTAAAGGTGTAGCTTGGCATTAGAGCACTTGCCTAACATATGAGGCCCTGGGTTTAAACCTCAGTATCATGGGGAAAAAAAAAAGTTTTAGATTTATTTACCCATTTACTTTTTTGGTACTGGGGATGCTTTGCCATTGAGGCATCCCCAGCTCTTCTTAAAAAAATTTTTTTTGAGGCAGAGTCTCCCTACATTGCTTAGGGTCTAAGTTGCTGAGACCCCTACGTCAGCCTCCCATCACTGGGATCACACGTTCGTGCCACTGCACCTGGCTTAAGATATGTTTTTATACAGTGTAAAGGAAGTGGGTGGCACGTCCTAAGTGTACGGAACATGGACCTTTATGTTGTATTGCTAAGGTGCTGACAGCAGTTATGCACGGCGAAGAAGTGAGATGCTGGATGCTGTCTTCTGACTTACCTGGGTATTCCTGGCTCGCCTGAACTTGATCTTACATCAATCTTTCTACCCCTTCTTCTTCATCACTAAAACAATAATGGTCATTAAAGTTGTTATGAGTATTAATAATATAACTTTTTCAGTGTATTGTATTGTATTCAGGTAGATTAAGCTGGCCCTGGAAGGAAATGTAACATTGTACTGTTTTCTGGAAGTGGCCATCTGGTAGGAACACTGATGAAAAGCTCTTTGCTTGGGAGCAATTTGAACTAATATTCTTTCCATGAAGCATATTTTCAGCAGAGAAATATTCTTGCCAATTGCTGTTGCATATGATTTAATAGTCAGTAATCTCCAAAGTTGGGCGGAGAAATATTAGGACTTGTTTCTCATGTAACTTTTTAATTTCCATTTTTATCTTAAAATTATATAACATGGGTACAGGTGTACAAGTATATAAACACATGGGGAAGTACGTGTGATCAAAATTTCTGATGGGGGCTGTGGTTGGCTTAGTGGTAGAGAACTTGCCTAGCACGTGAGAGGCACTGGCTTTGATCTCAGCATCACATAAAAATGAATAAAATAAAGGTATAAAAAAAAGAAAAATCTTATGGGTTTGCAGTAAGAAAGGGTTAAAGGTAGGCCAATTAAACTCAGCCTTCATTTTACTTGCCCACCATGAACTAAGGTGTGTATTCACCTCAGTTAACTTGGTGCCACTATGCTAATTAATAGTAGAGTGAAAGAAAGAACCCAGTTTAATCCCAAATTACAGTTCTTTCAGTTTCTGGGGAAAAAAGGGAAGGGGAAACTAAATTCATGTTGCAAGATAGGTAGCAACTTTTAGATGGGCCATATCAAGTTCTCAGCCTAAAAAAAAAAAAAGCATGAGATAAGGACATCTCTGTACTGCTTCAAAGTCACTCACTCTCCAAGAAGGAAACCTATTTGGTACCATCTCCTTTCCTCATACACGGTGAAGTGTTTCTATTTCACATCACACTGCAGTTTTGTTTGTTTTTGCAGTGCTGGGGATTGAATGTGCTAGGCAAAGGCAAGTATTTTGCTACTGAGCACCACCCCAGCCCTTTGTGTCCTTCCACTCTCAAGTGCACACACGCGCGCGCGCACACACACACACATACACACACACACACACACACTCCCTATCACCACACTCTGGCTCCTTTCAAATCACTCACTTCACCTCTACAGAGGTGACACAATCTGTAACAAAAAACTGAAGCAGCAAAATGTTGAAAATAAAAATAAAGCGGACTTTATTTAGAAGATAAAGGTGGTGGTATCAGTTTTGGTTAATAAAGTTGGGCTCAAGTGTTTTAACAGGTCTTTAATGCCATCACACAGACTGGCATGCCAAGGGCATTCTGAATGCCAATTACAGATTGAAGTTGTTTCAAAAACCAAGATGCTATCAAAAGCTGATGGAGTTTGGATTTCTCTTAAAGTCAGACTAACACACTTCTTAAATAGTAAGAGTAAATAGTTGCTTGGTTCTGAAAGTTTAAAACACTACACTGAGCAATTCCCCTCCCTTTCTCCACAAGTCCCTAGGGCAATATTACAGTTGCCTCTGACAGCTAAAATTTCCACATTTCAAGAGGGGGGCTGAGGGGAACAGGGAAAAATGAAAAGCAAAATTAAATGTAATTGGTATAGGCAGCTGCCACTTGTGGCAAACCAAAGTCTAGTCCGATGCCCATTTTCTTCACATTTGCACTGACATCTTCCCAAGCAGACGGTAACTACATTCTTAAAGGAATGTGCCAAGACTAGGGTGGGGGAAGGCCCAGACAGTGATTGGACAGAATGCATTTGCATCCAGTTGCCTTAGGTGGTACAACTGATTAAGGAAAATACCCAGACTATGGAAAATCCACTTGCCAAAGGTATCTAGGAAAGAGGAGGATTAAATACATAACCAGTGCAGAATAACTACAAGGCACCAAGACCACAATCCAACCAGCCCATTTCCTCCTCTCCATCACTGAATGGATCTGGGAGAAAGCATTAATAACAGCACTTATCAACTGGTTCCCTGGAACAAAACATGACAAAACACTCGGAAGGTTTTGTTTTCATTATGGTTCTTGGTGTACTTTATTCTCCTGCTGTCTAGCTAAACAACCCACACAGGACAGAAATGGGTAGCACTGAGGAATGATCAGATTATTTTTTTTCTTTCTTTCCCCAATATTCCTGCCCCTCCCTAAGCCCTGACCCAACCCTACCTAGTATCAGGAATGGTTAGTATATCATTCTCCCTCACTCAAGAAACAACTAAAATGGAAACAAGGCATTAAGAGGACCAGGCCCTCTTCTCAATAGGCTTAGGAGCTGGTGTGAGTTCTCTATTCACAATGGAGCGTCTCTCCTTCAAACACCTGGATTTTTTTTTTTTTTTTTTGTACACTGGTTCATAGATCGGCACTTCACTTTGAACCTGGCACCAAAAGGCACAATATCTGATACCCTGTACAAGAGCTATTAGAGATGCTGCCATATGGATGGGCAAAAACCGAGCCAATCCCACTTATGAATGGAAGGCTGGATCAGGGAAGGGAAGATGCAAAGGAAGAGATGGGAAAAAACATAAGCCCATGCTTTTTACAGGATGAAAATGAAAGCGGGTCTTGCTTTTTAATCCTCAAACTACTAGGAAGCAATTTAAAAACCTTGTTTTGTTTTGTTTTTTTTGAAAGCCGCATACTCATATGCCAGCAAAAACTCCCTAGTATCTGCAAAAACCAAAAGCTCACCAACATCCCTTCTTATTGCTGAAAGTCTAAGATTCAGGGTGCCCTGTTCCCTTGTAAAAGGGAAAATGATTCTGGTTTATGGTAATCACAGCACATTACACTTGAAAAACAAAACAAAAAACTAAAATGTGTGAACAGGGAAGTGTTTGACACCATTTTATTAATCTTCAAACTTCAGTGGAAAAATATAACCATTTTCAAGTGCCACTTTCATCATGAATTCTGCTGTGTGTGTGTCTATACATACATATAGACACACACACTTTTATTTTGTTGGTTAGTTGGTTTTGAAGTGCAGCAAGAGACCAATACCGCATTGGAGTCAATCAAATAAAGGAGAACAGAAGGCCAAGCAGTTTCCAAATGGTTATTTTATCAGATTGTTTAAACATTAAATTTATCCTCATTTGCAATCCAAAATAGTTACCTGAAGTCTGCTGTTGTGTATGTTTGTATGTGTGTGCGCGCATGTGTGTTTACTTTTATTGGTTATTTGTCTTCTAAACTCTTTGGCACAATTCTCTGGGGGCGTTCAGACTGCCACAATACAAGTCAGGAGAGAGCTTTTCTTTTGTGCTGCCAATTTCAAGCATTTAAATTTTGGTTTGGGTTGTGGCTTTTTTGTCTGAAGTCTGCATTCTTTATTTGTAACAATTTGTACTTTTATTTTTCTATATCCTCTAACTTCAGAGTTTTATTTTTCTCCCCCCTCCCCCCCACTTCTACATTCACAGTTGAACCATATTATTAGGAAAGGCGCCTTGATGAAAAGATCAGGATAGGAGCTCTGACCATTCGTCAGTATTTTCCCTAAAATAATTAAAAAAAAAAAAAAAAAAAAAAAAACAAAAACCTAAAGAGCGTCTTTCCTTTTTTTTTTCTCTTTTTTTTTTTACATGTCTTGTGCTGCATCAGTAGACAGAACTTCGGTTAGTTTTATGAAATGCAACATCTAACCCCTTGTTTTCTGGGAAAAAGAAACTGCAATGACTTGAAGTTGAGAATGTGGATACCGCCTCACTCACACACACTCATTCTCAGACTGTAAAAATCCCTCACCCTCCTTCTAGCCTGCACGTGTACAATACCGTGTGGCAAAGGTACAGCGAAGGTGGGCTTGAGACCCAGGCTCCATCTTTCTCCTCAGTAGCAAAGGCCAGGCTGCCTTTTACAACAAAGCACCACAGCTGAACCCAGTCCCTCTTCCTTTCCCAAACCAGTCATTCCACTCGGCACTGCCAAAAGACAGAAAAGCTAGTTCTAGCCTCCCCTGGGAAGAGACAGCTTTTTTGTAAGCAAGTAAATCCGTCGTTTCTCTCTTTTCCAAGATGGCTGATGTTATGGTTTTCTACGAAGTCAGTGCTTACTTAGCTCACTAACAGCGCTGCTGTTGGCGGCTGCGGCTGCTGCTGTGGCAGGATTTTCAATGTGGTGTGTTTTCAAGCCTCACTCACTCATCCTCTCATTCCCAAACATTCAGCATCCGTGCACACTCCTCACTTCCGGGTTTTTCAAAAGATTGGAGATTTCCAGTGGGGGTCTCAGGTTATCATCCCAATGGTAACAGATCTAAAAACAGATGGAAGGAAAAGATCAATCCTAGGATCACATATGCTCAATAAAGCCTAAATACCTCCAATTCCTACAACCAAGTGCTCATAGGCTAAATGGATTTGTCAACTTGAAGAATGAATAATTTTCCTTCTCTTCCTATGTGCCACCTACCTGCTCTCATGAGTGTATCCATCAGGGGTAGATGGGAAAATAAAATAAAAAACTAAAAATAGCCCTCCCCTCCTTTTTTACTAAGACTTACTAAGTTGCAGAAAGCAAACAAACAAACCTATATTCCAAAGCAGGGGTCTCAAAGGATATCTTCTATGGAGTTTGGCAATGTCCTAAAATACTTGTCTAGCAGACACAAAGCCCTGGGTCTGATCCGCAGCATTGGGGACGAGAGGGAATGGGGAAGGGTGTAGAAAAGAGAATTATGGGAGAATGCCTCTATCAATAGTTTTATTAGGGTCCAAATGTTTTGGGAATTTTTCGTTGTAAAAGTTCTGTTCTAACCAGGTGTTGTGGCATATGTCTATAATCCCAGAGACTCAAGAGTCTTAAGACAGGAGGAAGGCACATTTAAGGCTAACCTCAGCAAATTATTGAGGTTTTTAGTGAGAACCTGTCTCAAAATAAAAACAAAAAGGGACTATGGATGAAGCTCAGTGGTGAAGTGTCTCTGGATTAAATTTACAGAGCCCCCAAAACAAAACCACAAAAAAGTTTTGTTGGCAGGCAGGGCGGTGCATGCCTGTAATTCCAGTGACTCACAAGGTTACTGGTAGGAAGATGGCAAGTTCAAAGCTAGCCTTAGCAACTTAGTGAGACTCTGTCTCAAACTAAAAAATAAAAAGGGCAGAGAATATAGCTCAGTGATAAAATGCCCCTGAGTCCTATTCTCCAGCACCATAATCAATCAAATATCTGGCTCAAGAAAAATGAGACTGCCTGACTCTTCCCCTAGTACAAGGATGAGGAACAAAGGTCTCACCCGGAAGCACCTACATGGGAAGAGTACCAATAAGATACCAGCACCTGACAGAATAGCCTAAATGTATCTCCTCCTAAGAAACCTGAAAAAAGAAAAGTGGTGACCCAATCTTACCAAGCTTGGTTCTTCAGTTTTCTCAGTTCTTTTGTGGCCCATGTAGCAAGGGTTTTTGCTTTGTTAGTCTTCGATCTCCGTCCTTCAGTTAACAGTTCATGGATCATTGGCCTAGCTTCTACTAATTTCAGTACATCTTTCCCAAATGCTGTACATAAGTCCCTGCGTAGAATAAACCCACTTGTGAATGAACTCCAGGAACCATGTTTTGAACCTGTCAAACCACTGCTGAGTTAAATATGTGCTTCTTAGCATTCATCTACTTTTTAAAACTAGAAGAGCTTTTAGATATAAATTAGGATAATTTTTCCAAGGTTAAACAGCTAAATTCACTGTAAAAATCAGAACTAGAATCCAGATCTTTGGGCTTAAGACCAATGCTCTCTTAACAATGCATCAGAAACCCTCAAAGGATGTTAAACAGAAGTACCGACCAATACCAGAGTTTAGCAGGAAGAAATTACAGAGCTCTGGAGGGTCTGAAATGGATTATCACTTATGAATACCCAAAAGAGATACGAAGTGGATTATTACCATCTATTAGTCTCTCAAGATTCGTTCCTACACGTTTCTCACTTTGCATGAGAATACTTAGCTTTTGGAAGCAGGTATAACTCACCCTATCAGTCCAGCAGCACAGGCTACTACTCCATCTGTATGATCCTCATCCCCAGCAATGTGGTCAATGAAAGACAGAATAAATTCTACTCTGGGTTGTACCAGCATCACATCCGCTATAAAAGAAAAGAGAAGCTGATGAAGTTGCCCTGAATTTGGCAGGACCACACCTTTTCCAAAGTTTCCAGCTATTCTACCCATATCAGGTTTGAGCTGGATAACCAGCTGCAGAGTAGTACCAAATTATTCCTCCTAAACGAGGATGTCATTTTTCAAATCAACAGATGAAACAAATAATAATCAGATACAATGTACAAGGAACAAATGGAACTTTTTTTTCTGAACCTTGAATGTCAAAAGAGGTAAAGTACAAATATCTCCCAATAGTAATTCATGGTTGGTCAGAAAGCAACCAGCAGAGATAGCTCATCTGGCTGTGCAATCTGATGGGTGGACTTAAGGAGCTGGGTTGTATACTCAACGGTGTACGTTCTCCTGATCTCCCTTTAATCCCTGGACGATTCCAGTATAGGCTTCCAAGCAGCCTTCTCTTAGTTCATTCAGATAATCCACCATGTCGTAGTCGGACTGGAAGAGACAAAGAATAAAACTTCCATCACACCAATTATATATATATTTTTGTGGTACTGGAGACTGAACCTAGGGATATTCTACCACTAAGCTATATCCCTATCCCTTTTTATTTTGAGACAGGGTCTTATTAAGTTGCCCAAGCTGGCCTTGAATTTCAGTCTTCCTGCCTCACCTCTCCAGTCACTGGAATTATGGATGTGTGCCACCACATCCAACCACTGATCACCTTTAATGGTATGTTTGTAAATAGTTCTCTCCTCCATTTAGAGCTGGACTTAACGATTAGCAGGACAGCTTCAAGCTTACCTTGTCCACTTGGGCTTGGGAGGCCTGCTGAAGAGTATTCAATACAACCTCTAGGTATTTTTTAAATTCTCCACCAATAGCAAGGGCAATATCACCAAACACAGACAGAATCTGCGGCTTCACAGACCTGTGGACATTCTCATTCTGATTAAAAAAAAAAAAAAAAAAAAAAAAAAAAAAAAAAAAGTCATTTAACTAACATAAAAATTTGATCCAGAGACTCGAGAAGAATCTTTGGACATACACAAAAGTTAAGTGATTATTGCTGGATAAAGAATTTTTTTTTTAACAATATCGTTTAGTTGTCAATGGATCCTTATTTATTTATATGTAGTGCTGAGAATCAAACCCAGTGCCTCACATATGTAGGCAAGCGCTCTACCACTGTGCCACAACCCCAGCCCACAAGAAATTGTTTTTCCTTTATACTTTATTGTTCTTTTTTTCTACAAGTAGAGTACACATTCCTTTAATTAACTTTGTAGATTCTAAAATCATCTGAAAGAAAATAATTCCCTTCTCCTATAAGCTCACAGTGCTATGGGAACTTACAGCTTCCTATCATGGTCTTAATGCTTAAATTTCTTGTCAACTTAGATTTTATTCAAAGAGTGGTTGTTCATATGTGTAGACACTCACCCCCAAGTTCTCCAGCAGCAGCTGCATTACCTCATCACAGAAAGGTAAGATGTTGGATTGCAGGGCACGGCACAAATCTCCCACTAGGCCCACAGCTGCCAAACAAACCTGAAAAGAATCAAGGAAATAATCTCCCAAAAAGAAAAGGTGGCCTATATGGGTAAGGCAGGACCTAGAATCAAAGACCACCCCCCCAAAAACAGCTGAGATTAGTTAATTTTAACAACCAATATGGCAAGAAGTAATTAGAAGTATTAGAGATACCATTAATAAAAAAAAAAAAAGAAAGGACATTATTCACTGGAGCTGCTGGTGGTAGAAACAGGTGGTTAAAAAATAAACAGCTTGGGACTGGGGATATAGCTCAGTTGGCAGAGTGCTTGCCTCACATGCACAAGGCCCTGGGTTCAATTCCCAGAACAAACAAAACAAACAAACAAAACCACAACAAGCTTTGCTTGCGCGCTCTCTCTCTTTTTTTGTGGTGCTGGGAATTGAACCTAGGGCCTTGTGCATGCAAGGCAAGCACTCTACCAACTGAGCTATATCCCCAGCCCTCCCCCTCTATTTTATTATTTTTTAGTTGTAGTTAGTCACAATATCTTTATTTTATTAATTTTTATGTGGTGCTGAAAATCTAACCCAGGGCCTCACACGTGCTAGGTGAGCACTCTACCAATGAGCCACAACCCCAGCCCCTAAGTTTGCTTTTTTGGTACTAGGGATTGAACTCGGGGGCAATCAACCACTGAGCCACATCCCCAAACTTATTTTGTATTTTATATAGAGACAGGCTTTGAACTTAAGATCCTCCTGCCTCAGGCTCCTCCTGAGCCTATGGGATTACAGACATGTGCCACCATGCCCAGCCCAACATCTTGTTTTAAACAGACTATTTCTAGTTCAAACAATGCAAAAAGGAAAACTACTTAGATCATAGGAACCTGATCTTTTCTGTACTTCAATGGCTAACAGGTATGAGAATATGATTAATTTTGAGGGCTGGGGATACAGTTCAATGGTACACAGTATCTGCCTTGCATGTGTGAAGACCTGGGTTTAATTCCCAGTACAACAAAAGCCATAATAAATGAATGAATGAATGAATAGATAGACAGATAGATAAATAGATAAATAAATAAATATTAGGATTGGGGCTGAGTGGTGGAGCACTTGATCAGCCTGTGGGGCACTGGGTTCGATCCTTAGCACTGCATACAAAAATAAATAAGGTAGTGCCATGCTGTCCATCTACAACTAAAAAAAAAAAAAAAAAAAAATTGAAAATTTGAAAAGCTTATCCTACCTGGTACTCAGCATAATTCTTCAACCCAATACCCAGGAAGGGTTTAAAGGCCTCCATGTACTTGAGGAATTCACCACCCAACACTGAAACAAAATAGATATTAGCAAATGATAGCAACACAGGATATCAGGTGAGCAAAATAACCATCCTAGCTCTCCCAAAATTGTATGCAATCCTCAACAAGTTGGTGGAATGTGTTTCCATCTCACATAAGCCAAGTTCATAACTAATAGGAGGGCTTAATTCTTATGTCCCAGAGACAGTACCAACTTTACACAGAATGGGATTTTACTTTTTCTAAAACATGAAGTGGCAGGATCTTAAGGAACTTCAAGGCAAATTATGAAGTGAGCCAGTAATACTGCTTCTTTCCCCACCTCCCCTCATCTGATTATATGTCCTCTCTAGAGGTCAGCTTCAAACCAGGGTTCCTAGGCAATCCCATCAAGGGCTTAACAAGCCAGAGCCAGGAAAAGCAGCACAGAGCTTCAGATTCAAAACACCACTTCAGGAGCCAAAATTAACTTCCTTGCCCTTCTCAGGTATCACATGTTGCCAGACCAGCTGGACACAGGCTCTTTATGCCAGCAGTAGGACTGGTCCTCAGGAGAGTGGGCCTCAAGAAATTGCCTCAGTAATATACTTATAGATCTAGGTCTACCCTGAAGAAGTATACCAGATTTCTGAAGTGCTCTTTTATGTGCTTTTAATGGCCCTTCAAAGAATTTTAAGTCAGATATGGCTTGCCCAGAGCAATTTTGCAGTCAGACATGTAACAATCAGAAAAATCAATTAATTCCTAAAACTCACTCCATTTTTCATTATATCCCACACCCTAGTCCAAAGCATTAAAACTGGAACCAGGAGGTATCACACGACAGTAATGAAACTAGAAACTTTTACTTCCTCTACCCTTGATAGGAGTCAATAAAGCAAGTGGACTTTCAAGGCAAGAAGTAATCTCATGAGTATGAGATTGGTAACCTTTTTCAGAGGAAACTGTTCCCTATCTTGACTCCCTGTTGCAAACTGGCTCCTTACTGACTTCAAGAAGATTGCCAAGGCAGTTATATAATTTATACTTAGGTTCAATCTATGAACTGAGCGAGTCAGTCCACAGTAAAAGAACTATGTCTTTTTTTTTTAGCAAAATTTCAGAGATATTAAAACTTCTTCTTTCTGAAGTCATTCCCCAACTGATTAGTGCTCACTTACCTTCCACCAGTGTGCTAACTGCCATCAGGGCATCCTCCTGGACTCCCCCAGAGCCAGCTGTGCTTTGGAACATCCTTAACAGGGAGGCCATGACCACATCAGATATCTGCAAAGCATCTTGATGTTGCACTTTCCGGAGAACATTCTGTGAACAAACGAGAATTCAGGACCTATTAATAATTCCAAACCTTTCTATCAGAACACTATATCTTTTCTTTTATAAATCAGTTAAGACCCCCTCTCAAGTTTTAGAAAGGCCAATTTTTTTTTCTTTGCTCAAGAACTTTGACACTGCAGGGGCTGGGGATGTGGCTCAAGCAGTAGCGCGCTCGCCTGGCATGCGTGTGGCCCAGGTTTGATCCTCAGCACTGCATATAAACAAAGATGTTGTGTCTGCTGAAAACTAAAAAAATAAATAAAAAATTAAAAAAAAAAAAAAAGATTACAGATCAGGGCTGAGAATATAGCTTAGTCAGTAGAGTGCTTATTTAAAAAAAAAAAAAAAAGAACTTTGACACTGCAAATCATCTGCAATGCTACATTCATTTTAATAACTCTTCTGTTTTTCAGTTCACAAAAAATATGATAGACCCTCAATGGGGCAAAAGTAAACTCTGTGCTTCATTTACGCTGGCCTGACAAACCCCTATAAGTAGTCTCCCTATTCTAGTCTTACTGGAACGACAGTTAAAATAAAAAGGGGTGGGGATATGGTTAATCACCCCTGGGCTGAACCCCAGGACCAATAATCAATCAATTAATTAATTTAAAAAATCATGTTGTTTTAGGAGTTCCTACTTACAAAACAAAAAGCAATGCTTCCTATATTCCAACATATTTGTAAGTGATCAAAAGTACAGTCCGGATAAACATTTTCCAATTTCATACACTACACAGCCATCAAATCTGTCTCCTTATTCTTTTGTTTGCTTCAACTCATGTCACTGAATCTTTCCTGTATTTTGACTGATGAGAAATGAAAATCTCTCAACAGTCATCTATTAAAAAGTTAAAGTCTGGGACAAAAAAGGAGTTCACAGGTAAGATGACCTAATTAATGTAATTAATACTAAAATTCAATACTACAAATAAGTTCCAGGGCTTTTTTTAAAGAAAGGAATAGCTTCCCAGCTACTGCATTGAGATGAGAGCAATGAGATGAGAGCTTTCAGCCTCTCCTTAAAAAAGATTCTACTGTGAATACAAGGCATTATATGGTGTAACAATGATAAAACTTTTAATAGCAAGTGTATCAAAAGATGATGTTAGAAACACCATACTTTTTGTTGTTGTTGTTCCAACTCAACCACTGAATTAAAACCCCAACCCACTTTTTTTTTCTGGTACCACGGATTCAATCCAGGGGCACTTAACCACTGAATCACATCTCTAGCCCCCTTAAAATTACTTTTCAATTTTGAGACAAGGTCTTGCTAAGTTGCTGAGGCTGTCTTCAAACTTGTGATCCTCCTGCTACAGGCTTCCTGAAACACTGGATTACAGGTATGGGCTATAGCACCTCATCCTACCCCTTTTTCTAAAAAAAAGAGAACCACAGCTAGGAACTGAATCTGACTGATCTAGTCTTATTGGAAACCAAGATCAAAAGCTGCCAACACAAATTAGCTATTCAGCTGGAAGGGACCATTACATACTGAGGTGTTTTCTTCTCAAAAGACAAACTGGATCTTTCTTGACAGAAAGGAAAGGAAGGTAGGAAATCACTCTTCCAAAGAGTCATATACCAAACTGAGAAAAGCACTGTCGAACTCATGAGACAGACTTTCTTCCCTGAAGCTATTAAGAAGTGGTAAGGGGTTTGGAAATGGAAATGTGGCTCAGTGGTAGAGTGCTTGACTCTCATGAGTGAGGCCTGGGTTTCATTAAGGTGAGGAGGTTGAAGCAGGAAGATCACAAACTAAAGGACAGCCTCAGCAATTTAGCAAGACCATAAGATCATGTCTCAAAAATGAAAAGGGTGGGGGGGACACACTTTTTATATAATTATAACTAATAGTAATAGAAGGAAAATTAGCAAAGTTCTCAAGCAGATCAGGGGAAGGGAAAAAAGAGACTGACCAAACTGTTACACGGCATTAGCCAGGCATGGTGGCACACGCCTATAATCCCAGAGGCTCGGGGAGCTGAGGCAGGAGGATCATGACAAAGCCAGCCTCAGCAAAAGCAAGGCGCTAAGCAACTCAGTGAGACCCTGTCTCTAAATAAAATACAAAATAGGGCTGGGGATGCAGCTCAGTGGTTGAGTGCTGCCCCCCCAGCCCCGCCCAGTTCAATCCCCGGTACCAAAAAAATCAACCAACCAAACAAAAAACCAAAACCCCCGAAACAAATATGGTATAATGAATTCCACTATTATTTGTAACTTTGTGTATGAATTAAAAAAAAAAAAGGTGATAAAGCACCATCATACCTGAAGAGTTGCACAGAGTAAAGACTGAAGGTCATTAAACTGGATCCTATCAGACGTGCTCTGGATATGTGACTATAAGGAAAAGAAGAACTCGTATTCTATGTGAAAACCTTCCACCATTAAATAATACATAAAATAAATTTACATATTTTATTTAGTCATCTTACACTTTATTTGCTTTTTTTATGTATTTTATTTACAGTAAAAAACAATTTTACTGTAGAAAAGTTAAGTAAAAATAAGAAACATAATACAAATGCAAGTAAACTGTGACAAGCAATGAAAATGTTAAGTTCCATTTTGGATGGGGGCACTGGTGTTTGGGACTAAACTAAGGGCCTTCCTCAAGAATGAAATATTGGTTTTTTTGGTTGTTGTCGTCTAAGCCTTACATCCTTCTTAAACCTTATATACTTGACTTGAACAACAAAAAGTACTATCCCCTTCACCCCATAGCTGAGGGTACTCCAGTCTTACCTCCATCTGAAGCACCTGCTGTAGTCGTTCCATGATGACCAAAGTAGTTTTTTGAACAGCAGGGTAACAATCCTTGGCACTGTTTTTTACAATTTCCATTAGAGATTCATATGCAGAACTCCTCAGGTTGTTCTGGTGTCCATCAGGTCTGTAAGGAACATATGGCAAAAATCTTAAAGCCTCAACTGTGGAGAAAGGACAGAGAAGTTTTGGAATGTCTCTCCAAAAAATAGAAAATCAGAAACTGGTACAACTGTAGACCTGATCTGAGTTTGGCAATATAATATCTAGAAATCAGAACTTAAAAAAAAAACAAAACTTTGAGCCACTAGTCATATTTATGATGGTCTCCAAAAATGTAAACTATAGAATGACCCTTGAGAATGGGCTACAATTATAGGGGGAAAAAAGAATCCATGTGGATAAATTAAAGAGGTTGCCTGAATAGATGAGGAGATACACCAATTTTTTTCATAGAATCTTTAACAGGGAAGTCAGGATTAAACATGGAAGGTTTATGCCCAGCCCCTACCTAATCATTTACTTTGCTCATGGCTTTAGGTATAACACACAAAACACAAGTTTGGGGTCCCAAATTTTTTTTTTTTTTTTAGGGTAACAGAGATTGAACCCAGGGGCACTTAAGTCACATCCCCAGCTCTTTTCAATTTATTTTTATTCTGAGACAGGGTCTTGCTAAGTTGCTGAAGCTGGTTTAGGACCTGAGATTCTCATTCCCTGATCACCCAAGTCATTGCAATTACCCAACTCCAAACTTAAGCTCATTTATATATCAACTGTATAAATACTAATGCTAAATTTTATCCGATATCATAAAATTGACAGTTACTGAGTTGGTATAAATCTTCTGATTTACAGTGTGACCATTTCTCCTATACCATTACCAAATACTCCACCATCAACTGTCAATACTGCAAAACGATGAGGCTTCAGGATGAGGTTGTGGCTTAGTGGTAGCACACTTGCCTAGCATGCATGAGGCACCGGGTTCAATTCTCAGTACCACATACAAAAAAATAAAGTCCTTCAACAACTAAAAAAAAAATTAAAAACAAAAAGCAAAAAAATGATGGGGCTTCTTAACAATCCTAAGTAGCATAGTTTACGTTTGTCATTCCCTTTTATTTAAACAAATAATGAAATCTACAATAGGATTCTTGTAACTCCCCTAGGGCAGGTAAAATTCTGTCCGATCCCTCTACATTTCTATCCTCCAGAGGACAATAGGAGCTGCATGAATAAAACAAACAACAACAAAACACTTCTTATTTATTTATTTATTTTTTTAAAGGCACATGCTATGTTGCCAGGCTGTTCCCCAACTGCTGGACTCAAGCTATCCTCCTGTCTCAGCCTCCTAAGTACCTGGGGCTACAGAAGGGTGCCACCACGTGCAGTGACATCACCCACTTCTATGGATCATTGGTTACCTGTCTGTGGTTTCCAGGAGTTTCTGAACTATAAGCTCAAATGAAGAAGACAGGCAATAGGTGGCTGGTTCTTCTTGATCATCAGCTACATCTGCAGCTTCATAAGCAGCTTCAGCCAGACTGGAAAATGCCTAAAAAGCAGACAGATTAAATATTAGTACTGAGGGAAGTGTCTCCTAGGATTACCTCATGTTTCCCTAAGATACCATGAGCAGTGTTCTCCAACTGACTTATGAACATATCAATGCTAATAAAAAAAAGACTTTTTCTGTCAAGGTCATCACAATACATTCTACATTTTATAGGTATCTTTAAAACTAAACATTTACTTACTTATATTGTCTACTTGTCCTGTATCATAAATATGCCCAGCTCTTTTTTTTTTTGGGGGGGGGGGTTACTGGGGACTGAACTCAGGGGCCCTCAACCCTAAGCCACATCCCCAGCTCTATTTTGGATTTTATTTAGGGATACGGTCTCACTGAGTTGCTTAGCACCTTGCCATTGCTGAGGCTGGCTTTGAACTCATGATCCTCCTGCGCGCCACTGAGATTACAGGCATGAGCTGCTGCACCTGGCTACATCCAACTCATTTAAGCAGCAGAGGATTTTCACCTACCAATACTGTTATTTTTCCATTCACAGAAAGGCTTTTAGCCCCACTCCTTCCTTATTTCATCTTCCTCCTCTATACCCCAAAGGCCCCCAATAAATGACATGTACTCTATACTGACTCAGCACTGAGACCACCCACTTTCGGTCCTTTTTGTCCCTTTCTTGGCAATGGTGGCCAACAACTGTCTACCTTAATTGAAATTTATTGTCTGGGAGCAACTCAAGGAAGAAAAGCAAGTCCAGAGACAGGAGGATAGTGAGTTCAAAGCCAGCCCCAGTAATTTAGCGAGGCATTAAGCAACTTAGTGAGACCCTTGTCTCTAAACAAAATACAAAATAGGACTAGGGATATGGTTCAGTGGTTAAGTGCCTAAGTTCAATTCCCAGTACCTGCCCCCCCAAAAAAGAAAAAAAGCAAGTACAGAGTGCCTCTCCAGTCATGGTTGCCATGACTGCTCTAAGTGCTTTGAGATCTAGTCATCATGATTCAACAGTTCCCACTGGCTCCTGCTATAGACAATTCTCCCACGTTTTAATTGAAGAAATTAGAAAGGAGACGGTATTCAGAGAAAGCCTTCCAAATGAGGTAGATCCACTTTTCTCTCACACCTCCTATTTTCTTTTTTTTTTTTTAATATTTATTTTTTTGGTTGGACACAGTATCTTTATTTATTTTTATGTGGTGCTGAGGATCAAACCCAGGGCCTTGCATGTGGTAGGTGAGTGCTCTACCGCTGAGTCACAAACCCAGCCCTACACACCTCCTATTTTCTTGACACTGGCTCAGGCAAGCTCACCAGGAAGAAAATCCCTTACCCAGCATACATTTGAAGCCACTCTGGGTTCAGCACTGAGGCCCTCAATCAGACACTGCAGCAAGGGAGCCAAGTAGACATCATTGATGGCAGCTTCAGGAAGCAATTCACAAATTCTGCCCACAGTCCATGCAGTTGTGTCTCGAACAACTACACTGGGGTCTTTCATTAATTCTATTAGGGTGGGCATAGCCTGAAAATACAGTAAAACAAAACAAATTCACATTGACAACTACTCAAAAGGAAATACTGATGGGTGGATTTAAACTCAAAATATCATCAAGATGCTTTTGTGCTCCTGAAACATTTATCAAATAAAAACAGTAGAGTGAAATGTGACAAAATTCTTTCTCTACCAAATTCCAATGTGGAGTTCTAATAAGAGTTTGGTATGCATGTTTCTAAGCACTTTATGCTGACTAATTTAGGATACAGGTATGATGGCAACTAGTATATCTCAAAAGACTGAGTTTTGCAAGCTCTAAGGTGAATAATATGAACTGATGATTTATATTAGCAAAACAAACACATTTCCATAGATTATTATTACAAAAGTGTCAATTTTGTCTAAAGAAGGGAATAATCAGTCATTAAAAATTATAGGGCAAGGCTGGGGTTGTGTTGTGGCTCAGTGGTAGAGTGCTTGCCTAGCATGTGTGAGGCACTAGGCTTGATCATCAGCACCACATTAAAAAAAAACAAAAACAGGTGTGGTGGCACATGCCTATAATGCCAGTGTCTTGGGAGGCTGAGATAGGAAGATCACAAATTCAAAGCCAGCCTCAGCAACTTAGTGACAACCTGATCCAAAAGTAAATAAATAAATAAATAATTGGGAAATGTTTATGCTATGATGTTGAAAAATCATACCCTAAACATAGTTATAAGACTGTAAAAATCCTTTTTTATTATACACAAGTACAGTGAAAAAAGTTGCATAGATCAATATTTAGTTAAGAGTAATCCCTAGAAAATGGGACTTTCTTTTTGGTTTTCTCTGCATTCAAAAGTTTCTGGATTTATGACATTTAATTTAACTTAATTTTTATTTTTTCTGGCAGTGCTGGGGACCAAACCCAAGGTATCACACATGCCAGGCAAAGCATTCTACCACTAAGCCACATTCCCAGCTCAATTTACATAATTCTGAAAGTTAAAAACAAATACTTTAGTTGTTGGTAGACCATTATTTATTTATAAGTGGTGCTGAGAATCAAACCCAGTGCCTCACACACGCCAGGAAAGTGCACTACCACTGAGCCCCAGTCTCATCCTAATACTTTACTTTTTTTTTTTTAATATTTATTTTTTAGTTGTAGTTGGACACAATACCTTTATTTTATTCATTTACTTCTTATGTGGTGCTGAGGATCGAACCCAGGGCCCCACATGTGCCGGGTGAGCAATCTACTGCTGAAACACAACCCCAGCCCCAAATACTTAATATTCTTAATGACAGCAAGTAATTAAAAACAAAAGCACACTCAAAACAAAAAGTTGAAACAAACAATAAATATTCCACTAATATTTACAAAATGACAGCTTTACCTGTATAACCAGTGGTTTGAGCTGATTGGGCTCTGGTCCTTCTAAGATACACCCAAAAGCCATCACTGCTGCATCCCGGTATCGCCAATCTGGGTTCTTGATGTGTTCTTTGATGAAGGGGAGGACATGTGGCACAATGTCATCTTCACAGCAGGTGGAAAGAAGCATGAGACACACCCCTGCTGCTTTGCAGGGGTTCCAGTCATCATCGTCATCATTTTCATCCTGGTGAAAGATGTAGCACTAGGTGAGTCTGTGTTCAAAGAATTACTTTTATTCAAAAGGTTTTCTGATGACTCCCAAATACCTTTAGAACTTAAGCTTCTTGAAATAAAATATTAAGCCCTGATTTTTAAGTCTCTTCCAGAAATACTCACCACAGCATAGCCTTTATAACAATTGAGAATGACCAAGTTTTAACAACAGGTTAAGTCACAAACATGTAGAGAATATACATAATGACTTTAGTTATATAAAGGTCAGGAAAGTGAGAGAGTTAATGACTAAGAAAAAAGACAGAATTCTAGGATACCAGTTACCGTTTATTTCAATACAAAAACCAAAGGCCAAATGTTTTCTCTGATAAGTGAATGCTGATCCATAATGGGGGTGGGGAGGGAAAGTGGGGGAAAATGGAGAAACTTTGGATAGGACAAAGGGGAGGGAGGGGAAGGAAGGAACCATGGGATAGTAAAAATGGTGGAACGAAATAGACATCATTACCCTAGGTACATGTATGAAGACATGGATGATGTGACTCTACTTTGTGTACAACCAGAGAAATGAAAAATTGTGCTCCATTTTTATACTATGAATTGAAATTGAAGTGTTGTCATGTATAACAAATTAGGACAAATAAATAAATAAAAATTTTTAAAAAGTAGACTAGGTCTATCTATTATGGCGAATCACCACACAATAACTTAATGCATGTTGCCAATGGAGTGTCAGAAAATTATACACATAAAGAATGATTTGTTGGGCTGAGGCTGTAGCTCAGTGGTAGAGCACTTGCCTCATACCTGTGAGGCACTGGGTCCAATCCTCAGCACCATGTAAAAATAAATAAATATATTGTGCCCATCTACAACTTAAAAAAAAAAAGATTTGTATGCAAGCCAGAAAAATAACAAAAATACACAAAAGCAAAGACACTAAAAGATTAAAAAAAAAAAAAAATCAACGTGAAACTGAAAGATGAGATGAAAAGGAAACAGTTCATTTCAAACCAAACATATCTCTGCTTATCCTTTGAAGACAAAGTTAAAATGTGTATATTCCTAAAAACAAATTATATTACCATGTACAAAGAGATTTCTCGGGTTCAAATTAACTATTTCCTCAGAGCACTGCCAATTCTTTGGTAATATTTCACATGCACTGTAAGAACTGAAGTGGCAGAAAAAAAACAAAAACAAAAACAAAAAAGCACCTGTCCCAAACATCATACCAAGAAAAACTGATGCATAAAGTCAAAACAGAATGGCAGCCGGGTGCAGTGGCGCATGCATGTAATCCCAGCGGCTCGGGAGGCTGAGATAGGAGGATCGCGAGTTCAAAGCCAGCCTCAGCATCGTCCAGGCGCTAAGCAACTCAGTGAGACCCTGTCTCTAAATAAAATACAAAATAGGACTAGGGATGTGGCTCAGGGGCTGAGTGCCCCTGAGTTCAATCCCTGATACCCAAAACAAAAAGCAGAATGGCAAGGAAGACACACTTTTTACAAAAAACTTGTATTAGTAGAGTTTCTTTTTATGGGTCAGAATACAACTCTTAAACTAACCTAATCAGCATTTTAAAAAATATATATATAGCACGGATTTATGAAGATACCCTAGGTATTAGAATAGCTTAAACCTAGTTCATCTCTCCTCCCAACTTTTGTTTTTGATGCCAACCATTGAGCCTGTGCCATGCACCCACTAGGCAAGTGTTCTACCAGAGTAACACTCCCAGCCCCCAACCTTTACTGCAAATTTTACAGAACACACCTCTTCTATTACTGTGGATAATGCTGTACTCAGTAATATCAAAACAGTGTGTGCTCTCTTCCCAATTAAGACACATGAGATATTCAGACCCGGTTTTTTATAAACAGCTCAAAGCCTAGGAGATCTTACAGATCCAGCTCAGTTATTCCTGAGTCATCTATAACAGAATATCAAATAGTTGATGGGCTGCCAAGCTGCTCCATGGAAACTGTTCCACAGCAAACCAACCCACCTTAAATAAGGTTTCACAATTTACCTTGTTAGATTTGGAAGGAGGCTCACCTGTTTAGTTAGCGTCTGTGTGAGGATGGGAACCAGGTATTGTAGTGCTCCCTTGGCATAAAACTTGCTGGTGTGCTCAGGAGGCCGTCCTTGTTCTGCTGCCTGAGGAGAAATGTATAGCAGATTCTAAGACAAAAACGAACAAGCTGCAATACTAAAGGGATACAATGAGAGCCGTCCCAAGATTAGTGACAAATATACGGGGCCAACACTAATATTTCCTGTGATCTTAGGAACTGCTCATTTTTTCATCTACTTGGAATGATATTCTTTTGATTATACATAAAATCTATCTTAAAGGACCAAGGCAACTTTAAAAATTACATTCTTTTTCACAAACTCAACTCATACTAATAACCTTACATCTGTGTTCTTTGGATTAAGAGATATATGAAGTTTACATAGGATGACAAAAATAAGGCTGTTGTTTTAGAAGAACAAGATGACAAACAAGGTTGGAAATAAAGCTTAAATTTGAAAATTCTAAGGGCACAACCACTCTTTTCCTTAACCAGTTAGTAAACTATCAAATACACATCCTGTGCATGCATTAGGACTTCCAAAAAGGAAATAATTTAGCATCAGGTGTCATTAAAGGTAGACTCTAAAGGGTCAAGGTTGTGTATGATAAAACTGACTTCCTACTGCCCCCCTGTGTTCATAGCACTAATTCCATTATGTACAACAAATCATATCAGATATCTACAAAAACATAAGCTGCCTCATTATAGATCTGTTTCCTTTGTGAGGAGGTTTGGCTGGGGCGTGCGGGGGGCGGGAAGAGAGGACATCCAGAACATCTACAAATGGAAATACCTTTCAAGCCTAGTCAGAATAGCACTTCCCCTATGGTGATGTCCTCCCAGGCTCACCTCTGAAGCTTCAATGGCCAAATCCATTTCCTCATCACAGACATTGGACCAGAATTCTATCCCTTGTAGGGCCACCTCATCAATGTCACTTTTCATTGCTTCAATTGTGATCTTAAGAGAAAAAACATGACATCGCAGACCTCAAGTAAGTATTGACTCAAGTTAGACCCTCCTCTTTAACCAGATATTCCATTCAAGTTTCAAAAACATAATTTATGAAAGCTAGGTCTGAAATAAAGAAACAAGAAATAGATTATCAAAATATACTCCTTTTACCAACACAATAATACTACAAGTTTTTTTGGCACACCACTGAGCTGCTTATATTTATTCACACATTCAAGGAATTTTCTTGATTTCACAATATTAAGTAAAAAATTACAAAACAGCAACTAAGAATAATGACTCCCTGCAATCAGCTAGAAGCTCATATCACCTAAAAATTGAAATACTTGAGACTGGGCATGGTGGTACACACCTGCAATCCCAGCAACTTGGGATCTGAGGAAGAAGGATCACAAGTTCAAGGGCAGCCTCAGCAACTTAGTGACACCCTGTCTCAAAATTAAAAAGGGCTGGGGATGGATGTGACTCAGTGGTTAAGCATCCTTGTGTTCAATTTCCGGTACATATACATACACATACACACAAAGAAAAAAGAAATACTTACTGCAAAAAGAGCAGGGCCCATATATGTCTCCATGTACTGATAATACAAGGACATTATCTTCACCAGATTCTGCAAAGCAGCCACTCGTACCTTTTAAGAAGAGTAAATTAAATAATTTACTAAAAATAACACAATCTACAATGGTAAACTCTAATGGGTCAAGGTTGTGTATGGGTAATGTCAAAAATCTCCCCCTAAATCAATCTCTACCCCAGTTCTCATTATCCCTTCCCATTTCCTTTTTTTTTTCTTCAAAGGTGCCCAAGGGACATATGACAGCCCTAAATTTTATTCTATTCAGAATGAAAATGCTACTTTTATAGACTTTAAAGGGAAAGTTTAGGTTATACCACTAGCAAAACTATTTCAATGGCTACAGTTGAAACAATCACTTGAATAACATGGCAATAAAATAGCAAAGCTGATCAAAACCCATTCTTCTCTTAAAGCTGGGCAAATGCCTATAATCCCAACAACCTGGGAGACTGAGGCAGAAGATCATAAGTTTGAGGCCACCCTCAGATACTTGTTGAGATCCTGTTTAAAATGGAAAAAATAAAAAGAGGTGGAGCTATAACTCAATGGTAGTGTCCCTGGGTTCAATTCTAGTTCAGAGAGGAGGGGGAAAAAAAAGGACCCACCATTTCTCTCTCCCTTACAACTTCCATTACGCTCTTTCCAAGTAGTACTATTTTCTCCTTCAATACGTTGGAAAAAATACTTTATAATGTTACTCAAACCTTGTTTTAGTCCATTGACTCCCTATATTTCAAACTAAGTTAGAGTTGACATTTCCAAGGAAGTACATAAGAGAGCCCTATTTTTTCGTATGACCACACACTTACCCTTGTATCTGGACACTGTGTGGCTTCACAGACCACCTGCATAATAAAGTGCCTTTCGGACTGCAGAAAGAACAAAGAAAAAGAAAATTATGAAAATATGAACCATACTTATTGATTCTTGAATTTTCAATATAAGGAAAAACCTGCTGCTCCTTGAGGGCCCCATACAACCCTGGTATAATCCAGCAACTATTCCTTGAGGCAACAATGGCACTATGGAGGCTACACAGTTTGCCTCCAATGTCTGGTATACGACCTACCTTATAAGAAGGTTTTAATCCTTTTTAATCTCCAAGATAACCTTCACTATTAAGAATTTAGGCAGAAAATAACAAAGTCACGTGGTTTAAATAAAGTTGATCATTTCAAGAAAAAATAACCTACATGTAGAAAAATTAATGTCCTTGTATTTAAAATTTAAGAGAATTCAAAACATCTGTACTATTTTAGGGGCCAAATTTGTTTTCTGGAGGGTAGCAAATCCTCATCAAATGTGAGGAGTAAAGGGAGAACAAAATATGAACTTCATTTGCTACTCTCCCAACTCTTCTGAAGTCTATAAGGAAAAAAAACATGCTTTCTAATCAATTAGAACTGCAGTTTGCTCTGGCTTCTCAGACCTCTCCAATAAAAGGTAAACGCCCAGCTAAATTGTCAACAAATACAAAAGTCTTCAGACTAGATTACCCAGTATTTGCACTTTTGGATATACACTCAAAAAAATTAGAATCAGATCTCAAAGAGAAAGGTATATACCCATATTTACAACTGCATCATTCACAACAGACAAAAAGATGGAAGCAATCCAAATGGATAATTCAATAAACATAGTATATGTACATAAATAAATAACATTGAATCTTTTTTTCAATGTACACACACACACATTTAGTTGTAGATGGACACAATATCTTTTATTTTTGTGTTTTAAGTGGTGCTGAGGCTCAAACCCAGTGCCTCACCCATGTGAGACAAGTGTTCTACCACTGAGCTACAACCCCAGCCCAATATTCAGTCTGACATTTTTTCAAGATGCAAAAGCTCTGAAGATTGGTTCCATTTCTACATGAATATACTATTAAAACGGTAAATTTTATGGGAAAAGGAAAGTACTAGGGAAAGAGATTGATCAAATTATGTGTATGTATAAATACGACATAATGAATCCCACTACTATGTGTAATTATAATGCACCAATAAAACATGGCAAATTTTGTTGTATGCATATTTTACATTATACATAAACAAGTAAATGACAGGAAGATTTTCAGGCAAAACATTTATATCGTTCTTCAAGAGCACCTTCCTAAAGTGAACAGCCCCATTGCTATAAGTTTTTAAAATTCCAAAATATTCCCACTAAGTAATGCTGTTTTCTTTTACAAGTAACCTCTGAACCTATACCAAAGTTTTAAAAAGAAAACCTACTTCAGCTAGGTGTGTAGTTCACAAGTAGAGCACTTGCCCATCTGCTTAAGATCCTGGGTTCCACCCCAGGGAAAGAAAAAGAAAACTTACCTCTTTGTCAAAGTTTGCTTTGGTGAACTCCAATGAGTTCAGGAGTGCATTAGTAGCAGCTAGCTTCACATTATTACTAGGCTCTTCTTTCCTCATCCCCTGGATTATGGCAGTCAGAATCTCATTGGATTTATCCTGTAGCTGCTCTGGGTCCTGAAAAAAGCAAAGAAATGCAATGAACATAATAACAAACTCATGACTAATCAGCAGTCCTTTTAACTGTAAAATCCATGAGTTAATTATCATTACTTTGTGATATTTTCCAAGCATTTCCATTTTGGGACACTATTGCAAAGTAACTATAAAATATCCAAGAGAACTAGTAGTCCAAAATTTGAACAGAAACAAATTAATCTCATCAATTTTGTCTCTGATTTCTTAGCATAATGCCTATGGGCATAAGTTAACATTAGCTTTTTCTCCTTTTGTATAATATATTTTTCCTCCTTTTTTTTTTTAAATTTTTAATATTTATTTTTTAGTTATCGGCGGACACAACATCTTTGTTTGTATGTGGTGCTGAGAATCGAACCCAGGCCGCACGCATGCCAGGCGAGCGCGCTACCCACATCCCCAGCCCCTATTTTTCTCCTTTTGTATAATGTACCAAATAGTTTCAGAATAGCTGAGGGCCAAAGATCAATATGTTAGTATAATACAATTAGGTATATCTAACTCCAAGTTAAGTGCTGTGAGTTTGTTACATGAAGTCTACATAAAACAGTTACCAAGAGTAGTAACCTCATGTTAGCACATTGGCACACGCCTGTAATCTCAATAGCTTGGGAAGCTGAGGCAAGAAAATCAAAAGCTCAAAACCAGCCTCAGCAACTTGGCTAGGCCCTGAGCAACTTGGCTAGGCCCTGAGCAACTTAGAAAGACCCTGTCTCCTAAAAAAATACTGGCTGGGCGTGATGGCACATGCCTGTGATCCCAGCAGCTCGGGATGCTGAGGCAGGAGAACTGCGAATTCAAAGCCAGCCTCAGCATCATCCAGGCGCCAAGCAACTCAGTGAGACCCTGTCTCTAAATAAAATACAAAACAGGACTGGGGATGTGACTCAGTGGCCGAGTGCCCCTGAGTTCAATCCCTGGTACTAATTTAAAGGGCTAGGAATGTGATTAAGGACCCTTGGACTCAATCCCTGGTACAAAATAAAAAAGAGTGGTAACCTCCAGAGGCAATAATAATCATAGGAGGGCTGCAGCTGCAACTGAAGTACTGTGCTGCAACCTGTATGAAGAACTGGCAAATCTTTCTGCAATTTAGTAAATGGAAAAGCACTCAGGAATTCATGGGACATTGAGGATCTCAATTCAGGGATGCTCCAGATAAGAATAACCTCAGGGTGTAGGTCAGTGGTACAGTACTTGCATAGCATGCTCAAGTGTTTAGATTTAATCCCCAGCTCTGCAAAAAGAAAAAAAAAGGGAAAAAACCCAGTTTCTCCAAACATATGGATTTCAATTTTAAGTTTATTATTACTTTTGTTTGTTTTACAATGCTAGAAATAGAATCCAGAGCATTGCTCATGCTAGGCAAATGTGCCACCATGGAGTTACATCCCTGGTCATGTTTTGAATTTGTGAATCTCAAGTTTCTTTACTCAGTGCATCTATGAGGATAGATCTAAATTAACAAACAGTTCTACTTCAAAACATTGCAGCAGCATGGTTTTCTTTATGATTTGATAAGCTAATCCTAACATCATGCAAGTCACAGCTAGAGAGAATGAAAGATACAAATATTAAATACACCAGGCAAGCACTTACTATATCTTGGCAAATGTACCCAATAGCTTCCAATGTTGACTCTTTCATGTGCTCTGTGCTGTTGGGGTTTGTGACATTGGCCACCAGCTGAGGAATGAGTTCTGGCCATTGGTTTACTGGGATCTCTGCACAAGCAATACCAGCTACACACTGTGAGGCAGAGCTAGGCCGATAAGTTTCTGTGCCCAAAGTCTGTAAAACCTGGAAAACAGGGGACAAAATTTGTCAATTTGTAATAACTTCAGCATATCTGCCTACCACCACACCCCTTATATCATTGTCTATTAAGTTCTGCCAACAAAACAAAGCCCAAACCATGTGAGCCTCAATACCAACACCTTTAAAAATCAACATTCCTCAGAGCCTAAAAGCAAAACCAACCATCCCCTGCTGTGAATTAGACTTCTCCAAAACCACACACCTCAATCAACACAGCAGAAAACTAGTGGTTAGGAGAGATAGTGTTAAAAGTTAAGTGGGAACCAGGTATGGTGACCTATGCCTGTAACTTCAGCTAGGAGGCTGAGGCAGGAGGATGGCAAGTTTGAGAGCAGCCTGGGCAACTTAATGAAACCTTGTCAAGGAAATGAAAGGGAGGTGGGGAAGAGCAAGGGATAAAATTCATTTTCCTGGGGATGAGGATATATCTTGGTAACAGAATGATTACCTAACACATGCAAGGCCCTGGGTTTGATCCTCAAGACAGAAATGACACAAATCTTCCATGCTCCTTGATGGTGATATAAGGGAAGAATGCTCACAGCCTTGTTGTGGAAAGAAATGTGAGGCTTTAGAATGACTACCTATGGGGCATCCAGGTGGGTCTGATTCACAGTAGGACACTGTCTAAAACCTGCCTCAAGGAAAAGATCCTACTTATAGGTGACATGTGAAATAAACCTCCTTCCTTCTAGTTACCAACAGCCCAGCACTCTAAGTGATTTAAAGAGAAAGGCCTTGGTTAAGCAATATCACTGAATATGGAAACAAAAGTTACTGATGCTACAAAAACCT
Organism: Callospermophilus lateralis; assembly: GCF_048772815.1. Lineage (NCBI taxonomy): Eukaryota > Metazoa > Chordata > Mammalia > Rodentia > Sciuridae > Callospermophilus > Callospermophilus lateralis. The sequence goes on along the minus strand of NC_135315.1, from coordinate 23,506,303 downwards.
AAAAATGAATTTTTATTTTTAAAAGGATTCATTCTGTTTGCCCAAGAATGGTTCTCTCTACTACCAACAGATTCCAAGAACTAGCCAGATATGCCAATTAAAACAAGATTCACTTGTCATTAAATATATCTCATTGGAAGTGTTAATCACTCAAGCATTTATGTAATGGGTGAAGTCACAGGTTAGGCTAAAGGATGAAGCCACAATTGACCCAGTGTTAATCATTACCATGATCAGCTAAATTCAGTCAATGAAGGCACTAAGAATCCCCAGTCCACTCAAAGTCAAACAGTTAACTGTTCCTGGCATGAACACAGGACAAAGAATAGCTACCAGATATTCAGGCCAGCTCTGCTGACTGGGTCAGGTCACTTAGTACCCTGCTTTGTAATTATCAGCTAATAATGAACTCCCCACCTTTCACTTTTACACAGTATATCACCATCCCTGACTGCCCTGACTGCCCTCACCCCCAACAGTTTTACCCAGTAATAAACTAATTTTAACAAAATTTTGTTCTCTAGGCACAGCAGAATGGACAAAAACTATGTTAAAAACACAATGTAGTGAGGGGAAAAAAATGAACTGAATTGTCCCAGGGGCTAAATGGGTATTTTTAAAGGACTAAAGTCCATAGTACTTTATTTATTTATTTTTGGTGGGGTAGATTGACTGACAAAAATTGTATACATTAATGCGATACCACCTGAAGCTTCAATATACAGATATACTATAGAAAGTTCCAATCAGGGTAAACATAACATTCTTTAAACCTTTGTCATTTGTGGTAAAAAACATTCAAAATCCTTTCTTGTAACTTTTTTGAAATATACCATTATCTATAGAAAATTTACTGTGTAACAGCACCCCAGAACTATTTCTCTGATCTAGCAATAATTTCGTACTCACTAAGCAATCTTTCTCTCTCCTTGCCTCCCCATGTCAGGGTATCTCTTTATACTATGCTGAATCCCATTCACACCTCTGTACATATATGGAGCACATTGAATCCCATTCACCTTATCTCTTCTTCTTTTTTAAAAAATATTTTTTAGTGGTAGATGAACATGATATCTTTATTTATTTTTATGTGGTGCTGAAGATTGAACCCAGTGCCTCATGTGTGCAAGGCAAGCGTTCTACCACTAAGCCATAATGCCAGACCTTTTATCTCTTCTTTAAAATTGCTTTTAGAAGACCCTTAGTTAATACTACTTGAAGTAACTTAGAGGCTGGAGATGTCCAATTTCTGAGTACAAAAACCTTTTTTCCCCTTTAAACTAGGAGTGATGCTATAGCAAATGAGACCAGCCTAGACAACACAGAAACCCTATTTCTCCCCACTTTAAAAAGACCACCAACATTAAGAGTAATCATTAGATATACTATGAAAAAGGCCAAGTTAATGGCTTCTTTTTTTGTGGGGGGCACAAACACATAGAATCTCACTATGTTGCCCAGGTTGGCCTTGAACTTGTGATCTCAAGCAATCTAGCTGGGTCTCAGTCTTCCAAGTAGCTGGAATTATAGGTGTATACCACCACACCCAGCTCATGCTAATTTCTTCTCAGGCATCAGAGTTCAACCATGCCAATATTGATTATTACCCAATTTTTAAAAAATTTTAGCATTGCTGGATCCGGTGGCTACAATTCCAATGACTCAGGAGGCTGAAGCAGGAGGATCCTAAGCTCAAGGACAACCTCTGCAATTTATTGAGCAATAAATTCAACAAACAACAACAATAATTATTATTCAATAAAAAAGTAAATAAAGAACCAGAAATGTTGCTCAATGGTTGAGCCCCTAGGTTCAATCCTTAGTACCAAAAAAGAAGTGTCAAGAGCAATGTGCCAATAAATTCAATTACAGTTCCAATATGTGTGTGTGTGTACACACACACTTGAAGAAATGAGAAATCCAAAGGCACAATGAGCATCAAAATTTTCAGTGATGAGCCATGCGTGGTGGCACAAGCCTGTAGTCCTAGCTACTCAGGAGGCTGAGGCAGGAGTTTCAGGGCAGCCTGGGCAATATAGGGAAACACCAACACAAAGAGGAAAAAAATTTTTTTTGATGGAGTATGCTTCCCTTATGTCAACTGGCTGAAGGGAGTGTTGTTACACAAGCAGACCCAGTGTGAATTGAAACAGCTTTACATATTCCAAAAAAAGATTAAAAGTAAACAGCTTTCCTAACTGCAAGACTGCAAAAAGAAGCATATTACAAAGAGAAGTAGTTGCCTTAAGGGACACTAATTTGCCTAAAGCTACTTATCATGTAGAACTAAGATATAGTAAATATGGTGTATAACCATGACCTGCCCACTGGTTTCTCCTCAAAATGACTGCACAAATGTTTAACTTAATCTCCTTTGGGCCTTATCCACATAACACAGGCCACTAAAGAACTTCATTAAGACAACCAACCAACCTACCTACCCCAAACCTATCTTTATATTCTACATCCCATACTTTAGATAGAATTATGAATTTCTAATTCAACAAGAAAGTCAAAAGAACATTATGATGCAAAGCAACAAAGGATACTCCATTTTCCTCAAAATTCACCATCTCACTCTTGAAAAAAGTAAAGTATTAAAGTTTTTCACAATTTGGTAAGTAGATAAAAGCATCCATCATTAATGTCATACTCATTCTGCAAACTCTTTGGGCTTGAAAGGCCCAAGAAATCATTTAATTCTTCTGATTCCACACAATGCCAAGCTTAAACCAGCAAAGAATGAGAACTAGCTACAGCAGAAGTTCAACAAGAGCTAGATGCTGGTTGACTATGAAAGAATCACATAGGATGACAGTTGGAAAAAAAAACAAAAACTTTTATTCTAGGCCTTCCAAACCAAAATATCTGAAGAGCTTATAAATTCACACACCCACACCCCTTTTTGGGGTGTGCTGTTGAGGATCAAACCCAACGCCATGATAGCCATGTGGTCTGCCATGATAGCCATGTGGTCTGTGCTCTACCATTGAGCTACATCCCCAGAGATGGAGATATACATGCAAATTATGTAAGTGATTCTGATATAGCATCCATTCATATACTACTCCAATTCAAAAGATCCAATTAAAACTCTCCAAACCATTGCATGCTACCTCAGTCATTTGATACTGATTTCCAATCCATCAGACAAACTGAATTGAAAGACATTAAAACCAAATACAACTTTCACCTTCAGGTAGAGTTTAGAACCCACAAATGTCACACTGTCAAGCTCCGTCCCAAGCAAATGGCAAAAGAACAAAGATGTTTCTTATTCCCTAGACAGTATGACCAAAATGAGGTGCAATTTACTTACATAGTTCTTGACTTCCCGTCGTGCATTAGCATCAATAGCAAGCCACCTCTGCTGATACTGTGCCTTGATATCTGGATCTTTTGATGTCAAAGAGTTCTTGATTTGTAGACCAGCTGCAACTCTGGCAACCTGACTATTTCCTGGATTTGCCAGCACTCTGGACAGTTCCACAAGAAAAGTGGGCTGTTAAGAAAAAATGCAAAATTTTCAAACAACTCTGGATAGTTTATAGAGCATCAAACCGTGGGGGATTGGGAATGGGGATAAGACCAGTCAATTTTCCAGGACATCATGTTCAATTATCTTAGAAAATGCCAAATTTGTAATCTAAAGCTGGGCATGGTAGCATATTCCTATAGTTCTAGCACTCAGAAGCAGGCTCCTTTGAGTCCAGAATTTTAAAACTAACCTGGGTAACACCGCAAGACCATACATCAAAAACAAACTATAAATGTCATTGAGTATGTGATGAAGTTCCCATCTTCTGCAGCCTCACACTTATTAAGATTCCCCATTAAGATCATCTTTCCAAATTTTCACATTAGTACTCAATACTCAATAAGTTTTTGTTGAAGGACTATGACAGGGTACAAAAGTAAAATTCTTTTTCTAAATTTAAAAGACCTTAGCCCCCCAAAAATGATACTGAGGGTAGCTTTTGATCTCATGGAAGCAAGTAATCTTTGATAAGACGGAAATTCTTGTAGATAAGAATTTCTAGTCTCCAACACAAGACTTAGGAGCCTAGCTCTGAGGAACAATGAAAAAAGCCGAGTTATAAGGCAAAATGCTAATGAATATTTAGAATTAGGGAATAACTGAAAAGATAGAAATGGCAAGGCAAGTTGTTGCAACAAAAATGATCTTATATATGAGATAGTCAACAGTTAATGTACTAAGGCTCCTACATACTTTAGACTTGTCTACTAAATATAATAGATCCCTGAAAAGCATACTCAATCTTTTGTGACACACAGGTCCCCAAAGCCACCCCTTGTTTAAAAATTTTCACACCAAAAAAGCCCTATCCAAAGAGGAAAGTCAATAGAAGCCAAAAGCAGATACAATTTCTTACTGCTAACAAATTCTAAAAGCACAGGAGAGAAAGTAATTCCCCCCAATTTTATTAACTATGTACCATTAAAGAATTTAAAGAATAAAAGGCTTTTTGCAAATTAGTAAAAGCAGAAACAGGAATATACTCTTAATGGAGTTTATAAGCCTATAGGAGCAGGAAAATTTATTCTAGACAAAGAATAAAAAGGTTAGTAAAAGCTAGCACACATAAGTATGGAAAATAATCATTCAAAGGCAGTTTGTATGAAATAAGCCCTGTCACCTTGTTGTCGTTGACATTATTGTGCCAGGATATTGCAAAAGAACACATTTGGTTACAGTGTTCTTCAGACTTATTACCTATTAAAAAGACTTGAAGTATCATCCACCCTTCCCTGTGCTCCCCATCCCCCCCAACAAGGGAGGGACACCAAAGAGAAACATTTCTGGCAGCAGGCTATTTTAACCAATCCACCCCACTTTTTTAAACAAAGGTCCAGGCCTTAGCGAAATTATTTCCTTTTTCCTTGGTGCCCCTTAAATTTGAAAACACGAGAGGCAGGAACTTTCCTCTGGGATTTCATCAGGAAATAGGCCTGATCTCAAGGATGAGCCTGTCCGTTGTCTGGATGCAGATCCCTAGTGATCAAATATCAACCCACCTAACTTCAAATATATATTTGTCTATGTATGTGTATGTATATCTCAGAAGAGTAATAACCAGGCAGCAAAGGGAAAAATTTTACTGAGAATGGGCTGAGAGGCAGTCGGGTGCCAGGCCTGGCCATAAGCACAGACCCAGAGAGATGGGAAAGGGTAGAACTCTGGGAAGTAGGTAGAGAGAGCCACAGGGGCCAAGGGACAGAAAGGAGAAGCCGGCCTCGGCCAGCACCCGGCAAGCAGGCGGTCCCGGAGCTTCCACATGGCCCCTAGGCCCGGCTCCCCCACCCCCACCCTTGCTGAACACGCAGCGCCGTGCAACCTAACTTCCCTTCCCTCCCTCTTTCTCCCTCCCGCTGCACCGCCGCCCTCAGTCCGCTCGGCGATTGGGCAGCAGTCACCCCGGCGCGGTACGCCATTGGCCAGCCCCGGGGACCAGGGCGGGACACACCCACCGGCTTCCCGATGGCAGGGTTAGGTTGGACCGGGCGCGGGGGGGGGAGGGGGACGGGATGGGGCGGGGTGGGTTCCCGAGGCCTGGGCCTCCGGGAGGGCGGGAAGGCCCGCTCTCAGGGATGGGGACGCGGCGGGATGGGGCGCGGCGGGACGGGACGCACCAGGTTTTCTACAGCCGCACGCTCCAGGAACTTCTGCGCCGCTTCCAGCTCCAGCCGATCTGGTGGGAGGAAAGTGGGAACCGGAGCAGGGTCAGAGGGGCCGTGCTCCCCTCCCCCACCCCAATCACCTCAGCCCGACCCCCAGCCCCCGCGTCCTACCCGGAGATACGGTCTTCTCGAGGATGGTGATCAGCTCCATAGCGGTGGTGGCGGCGGCGACTCCTCCTAAGACGACGGTCCGGGCTCTCGGGCGGCGTCTCCAACTGGGGATGGGGGTTGGGGGTCGGGTGGGAAGGGAGGGTGGGGTGGGGGGCGGGGGTCACCACAAGCCCATTCACCGGCTCCCTCTGGGCAGGCGCTCTAGCTCTCCTTCCTCCCCTCTTTTCTTCCTTCCGCCCTCCTAATGTGCTGCTGGCGGCGGCGGCAGCTGCTCCTCTAGCGGCGGGGGAGGGACCCCGGGGGCAGCTCAGAGCGCGGCTGGTGCTCGGGTGGCGGAGGGAGAAAGAAGGAAGGGAGGCAGTAAGTGAGCGGCGGCTCTCGGGGAGGGAGAGAGAGAGGGAGGGAGGGAGGAAGGCGGAGGGATATTGGGCTGAACCTCTCCGCGGCGGCACCGCGCTCCACGTCGATTGGCTGCCACTGTGGCCACGCGGAATCCCCAATTGGCCAGGCTTTCTTCGTTGAAGGGCCGCCCTGCGCCCATTCGTCCGCAGGTTTTAGGGTCCGGGTTGGCTGGGCGGGCAGCGGGATGGGGCACGCGGATTGGCCGAGGGGAGGGAAGTCGGGGTGGGGCAGGTGAGAGCCCGCTACTGATTGGATTGACTTGGTCAAGGCCTTAAGCTCAGACAGGCTGAGCGCGGGCAGAAGGGTGGGCTGAAGGCGAGTCTCGGAGTCCTTGTGATTGGCTGGGATACTAGACGTTGATAGGACTGGGTGCCCGGGAGAACTGGGGAGAGGAGTTCGGGGTCCGGGCGCGGAAAGGCGGGAGGCGCCCCGCCGTTTTAGGAGCGCGGAGCACGATGGGACGCCTCCAGGAAGGGGTGGAGCTGATCGCGGACCGCTCGGACTGCGGTCCGGAAAGTGCAGTCACTCCGAGGGGCGTGTTGAGCAAGCGTTTCGCCGGCCTGAGCGGGGGGGGGGGGGGGGGGGGGGCGCCGTTAAAGTTCTGTACTGCGTCCACATGAAGCTGCTTTAATAGCTAGATCTGCTTGTTATTAGACTCTTGGCTGGAAAGGATTTTGAAGACCATGTGGTTCAACTTCCGAAGCGCAGACGTGGAAATTGAAGTCCAGAGAGGGTATGGAACTTGTATAAGGTCGCACCGTGGGTTAGTAATAGTAACTTGGTCTGGACTGGACTCTAGCGTTCCTAACTACTCTTTGGTCTTTCACGACGCTTTCCCTCCAAGGAGGCCCCTTAGGCCTGTTTGTAGGTTTTGAGACCTGTACTTTTTATAGTCTCACTTAGGGATGGGCTTAGATTTCCGTCCGTAGTTACCAGGTACTTGACAGAATAGAAATGTTTCTGCCCTTCAGAGGTGCCCCTACGAAGGCATAACCTTGATCCAGAATGAGTGTGTTTACAGTCATAAAGGATCGTGGTCCTTGGTCTTTTTTAGTCTTAGGAACTCATGAAGATATTTTCTTAGCAAAATTCCTGTTTAAAAAAAAGAGAGAGCTGTTTCTTGACTTCTCCTGACATTCGTAGGTGGGCTCCAAGTTAAGCATTTCCAGAATTGATCGGGAGTTTGCATTTAATACCAGCGACTGGGGCAGAGGCAGAAAGATTACAAGTTTTAGGCCAACCTGGAAATGTAAACTTTGTCTCAAAAAAGGCTGGGGATGTAGCTTAGTAGTAGAGCACCTGCCTAACATGCACAAGGCGCTGGATTCCATCCCCAGCACAGCAAAAAAGAAGAAAAGTTACATTTCACTTTGTTGATTCAAGGTGAATTGGATGTAGCTGATTTATAGAGCTCTTCACTATATAGCTTGAGCTTTGAAATTATTGCTCTACATTGCCACACTGGGAAAACTTTCAAGTCTTTGCTGACTTGAAAAAAAATTAGGAAAGCTTGGCCATTTATCTTTGAAAGAAGAAGTGATCTTTCTCTGCTAGCAATTTCTTTGCAGTTCTGAGGTTAGAAGCATAGGGAGGTCATTCCTCACACCATATTGTGACAAGTTATTTCCTGTGGCTTCACCGTTCCCTCACCCCAGCCTTGAGCACTGTCTACTAATGGTGGGAGAAGCCCTGTGTGTGTAACTTTGCAATAAATTGGTGAAGATTTGGGTGTCATCCATGAAAAGTTTGAATTGTCCTTCCCTGGATTACCTACACTACAGATGAACTACATACACCTTTGCTTCTTAGTCAAAATTTTCCTGCCCTCCAGCAGTTTGCCAGACCACTTACTCTACCTCAAAACCAGTCATGACATTGGTAGGTGAGGGCAAATTCATTCATTTGCTAGTTTATTCATTAATTTTAGCAGTGCTGCAGATTGAACCCAGATATTGTGCATGCTAGGCAAGTGCTACATCCCCGGCCTCAAAATGGATTATTTATTTATTGGAGTATCAAGATTGAACTCAGGGGCACTCACCCATTAAGCCACATCACCAGCCCTATTTTTTATTTTATTTGGAGACAGGGTTTCACTGAGTTGCTTAATGCCTCGCTTTCTTGAGGCTGGGTTTGAATTTACAGTCCTCCTGCCTCAGGCTCTTGAGCCACTGGGATTGCAGGTGTGCACCACCATGCCCCACTCAAATGGATTTTTAAAGTAACTGAAATAAAATCCTGGGAAAATAAAAGTTTAGCAGTAAAGTTCTGGTCAATCATTAGACCCTGGGCTTGGGGTTGTAGCTCTGTGGTAGAGCATTTGCCTAGCATGCCCCTGGATTCCATTCCCAGCACTAAAACAAAATGTTTTAGTCTAAGGTTACTAATGGTGCTGTTAGTCAAAAGTACTCCCATGCTACTGCATTCAGCAGGTGTTGCTGAGGCACCAATAGCATGAGTGTTGTGCTCAGACTCCAGAAACTGGCTTCCTGTGTTCATTTCCTAGCTTTACAGACTCTTAGGCTGTGTAACTTTTAATGTAAAATGGGGGTAATGATTGTACTTTCCTCAAAGCTTTTGGGAGGTCCTAAGTGAGTTAGTACATGTTGCATAGGAACACTGCCCTAAAAATATTATATATGCATTGGCTGTTATCTGTTTAGCAAATTTTATGCTAAGTTAGTACTTTTGGGTCTTTATCCTGTTAGGGAAGATAGATTTTAATCATTTAACCTCTCAAATGTGAAGTGAAAATGACAAGGCCAAGGAATAACCAGTTGGGACTCAAGGCAAGCATACCCAAAGAAGGGAGGAATTGGGCTAGGGTTGTGGCTCAGTGGTAGAGAGCACTTGCCTAGCATGTGTGAGGCACTGCGTTCAATTATCAGCACCACATATAAATAAATAAATGAAATAAAGTTCCATCAGCAACTAAAAAAATTAAAAAAAAAAAAAAAGAACGAAGGAATCGCATGTACAGAGGCTCTGTGGTCGGAAGGAATTGGGGGTTACAAGGAACAGCAAGACCAATATCCCCAAAACACAAGATAACAAAGGACTGAGGGAACTAGAATATTGAGTAGGGAAACCTTGCATACCATACAAGCAGTTTTTTCTGTATCCTAAGAGCAAAGAGGAGCTATTGAAGTGTTTTATTATTATTATTATTATTATTATTTTTTTTTTTTTTTAGTATTTGGCGGACACAATATCTTTGTCTGTATGTGGTGCTGAGGATCGAACCCGGGCCGCACTCATGCCAGGCGAGCGTGCTACCGCTTGAGCCACATCCCCAGCCCCTGAAGTGTTTTAAGAAGGATAGTGGTTGCAGTGTGGGATTGGATGGAATGAGATAAGCAAATGCAGGGAACCGGGTTAGGAGGTCATCAATATAATCCAGATAAGAGTTGGTACTTGTGAAAATGAAAACCATAACAGGAATGATGGAAACAAAGGAGTACCAAAAGTAATTAACTTGGTGATTGGAAGAAAGTGTTGTCACTATATCTATAGATTTCTGGCTTGCACTGTGGAAGGGATACTGATGCCACTTTGCAGTATCCCAAGTGGGAGGAATTGGACCTTCCTCCATGATTAATAAGACAGGGTAGGGTACATGGGGCTTCGCGTTGCATTTCTTGGACTATGTATGGATTGCAAAATGCATTTCATTTTGACAGGTTTTTCTCTGTAACTTTTTGTATGTCAGAAGTATTCATGACCAATGCTAGGGCTGAAGTTCAGAAAGTATTGTGTTCATCCACAAATAAAAAAAATATTTAAAAAAATTCATGACCAAAACTTTTTTTGTTTTGTTTTTTTATTTTTTTATTTAGATACACATGACAATATAGTGCATTTTGACATATTATACATACAGGAAGTATAACTTCCCATTCTTGTGGTTATATATAATGTGAAGTTACACTGGTCCTGTATTCATATAAGAACATAGGAAAGTTATAACCAATTCATTCTACTGTCTTTCCTGTTCCCATCCCCCCTCCCTTCTCTTCATTCCCCTTTATCTAATCCACAGAACTGTTATTCTTCCCTCCCTCATCCCTTATTGTGTGTTAGCATCCGCATATCAGTACATTTGGCCTTTGGTTTTTTTGGAGTTGGGACCAAAACATGTTTAATTTTAAAAATGAATGAATTCGGGGCTGGGGATGTGGCTCAAGCGATAGCGCGCTCACCTGGCATGCATGCGGCCCGGGTTCGATTCTCAGCACCACATACAAACAAAGATGTTGTGTCCGCCGAAAACTAAAAATAATAATAATAAATAAATATTTTTTTTAAATGAATGAATTCTGACATCAAGAAAAGATTGGGTTTCAGTCTTAGATACTTCTATTTGATCCTAAACAAAGTACCTAACCTTTCAGATCTATAAAATGGGAGAGCCAGGTGTGGTGGCACACACTTTTAATCCCACTGGCTACAGAAGCTGAGACAGGAAGATTGCAAGTTCAAGGTCAGCCTCAGCAATTTAGCAAGGCGCCAAGCAACCTAGGGAGACCCTGTCTCAAAATAAAATACAAAAAGGGCTGAGGATGTAGCACAGTGATAAAGCACCCCTGGGTTAAATCTTCAGTACCTAAAAAAGTTAAACGGAATGGGAGAATCTGCTTACCTTGGAAAGCTTGCATCCAAACAAAAGCTTCCCAGTGTACAAGTGTGGCTAAGCAGTGGATGAGATTGCTACAGCTTTCCCTCCCAGTTACCCTGATGATACACAGCAAAGCCAGCTGACAGGGAGTTGTTCAATCTTGGCCTCACTGGCCTTGAGGGAGAATGGAGCTGAATGTGACATCCTAAAGACTGAGTGCCCACCAGCTTAGTATGGGGCAAACTCAGTTGCTGTATCCACTTGACAATTCTTCCAAGAAATTTAGCAAAGCAAGAGCATTCACTGAAAAGCAGCAAGACTTAACTACTTCATCTTCATTCCCAGGAGCAGAGAGACTTGTTACCTTAAAACACTTCTCTAGGGCTGGGGTTGTAGTTAAGTAGTAGCACGTGTGAGGCCCTGAGTTCCATCCTCAACACCACATAAAGATAAATAAATAAAGGTATTGTGTCAATCTACAACTAAAGAATATATTTTTTTCAATCATTAATTTGGGAGCAGTGGTGGTGCCTATAATCCCAGCTACTGAAGAGGCTGAGGCAGGGGCAGGAGGATCACAAGTTCCAGGCCATCCTGGGCAACTTAGCAAGACCCTAGCTTAAAGTTTTAAAAAGGGGGCTGGGGATGTGGCTCAAGCGGTAGCGTGCTCGCCTGGCATGCGTGCGGCCCGGGTTCGATCCTCAGCACCACATACAAACAGAGATGTTGTGTCCGCCGAGAACTAAAAAATAAATATTAAAAAAAAAAAAAAAAAAAAAGTTTTAAAAAGGTCCTGTGGATGAGCTGGGTGTAATAGTGCACACCTATAATCCTAGCAACTCGGGAGGCTGAGGCAGGAGGATTGCTGGCTCAAAGATAGCCTCAGCAACTTGTTGAGACTGTCTCAAAATAAGCAAAATAAAAAGGGTAGGTGATTTAGCTCAGGGTGAAGTGCTCCTGGGTTCATTCTCCAATATCAAAAATATTTCTTTGAAAAAGGATGTAGCTTAGTGGTAAAGCTCTTGTCTAGCATGCATAAGGCCTGGGTTCAATCTCCAGCACCAACAAACAAAACCATGCAAATATAATGGGGAAAAAAAAACCTCATATGCTGTTGAATATCATCTAATCATATAAAAATGTTCACAATAAATGGCTGTGTATAAAAAGGCAAATTATAATATTGTAGGTATATGTATGAAAAAATCCATCATCTGTATACTTAAGATGAGTGCTTGGGGGCTGGGGATATAGCTTAGTTGGCAGAGTGCCTTGCATGCACAAGGCCCTTGGTTGAATCCCCAGCACACACACAAAAAAATCTTTAAAATACACTTGACTGGTAGATCCAATATAGCTCAGTTAAAAAAAAAAAAAAAAAAAAAAAAACTTAAGGAAAAAAGAAAAAAATGCTGGGCACGGTGGCACATGCCTATGATCCTAGACAAGAGGATCACAAGTTCAAAGCCAGTCTCAGCAACTTAGTGAGGCCCTAGGCAACTTAATGGGACCCTGTCTTAAAATAAAAGTGGGGGGCTGGAGTTGTAGCTCAGTGGTAGAGCGCTTACCTTGTGTGTGTGAGGGATTGGGTTTGATCCTCAGTACCAGATAAAAATAAATAGGGCTGGGATTGTAGCTCGGTGGTAGAGCACTTGTCCAGCTTGTTCGAGGCACTGGGTTCGATTCTCAACACCATATATAGATAAGTAAATGAAATAAATGTCCATGGACAACTAATAAAAATATTTTTTAAATAATAAGTAAGTAAATAAAATAAAGGTATTTTGTCCATCTGAAACTAAAAAATATTTTAAAATAAAAGGACTGGGGATGTGGTGCAGTGGTTAAGCACTTCTGGGTTTAATCCCCAGTAAACCCTCCTCCCCCCTGCAAAAAAAGCTTGCCTGGCAGGTGGGTGTGGATCAGTGGTAATGTGCTTGCCTAGCATGCACCACACCCTGGGCTTTTATCTATGGCACTGGAGAGGGAAAAACAAACAAACTTGCAGATCGCAGTGATTTTACTATCAAAGAAGCATGTGTTATATCTGTGTATCTATGAACAGGAAAAAGACTAGGAATATCTAAATCAAATGTAATAATGGTTATCTCTGGATGGTAGGATTATAGGGTGTTTTTTTAAAAAATACTTTTAGTTATAGATGGATCCAATAACTTTATTTTGTTTAGTTTTTTTTTTTTTCATTGTGGTCCTGGGGATTGAACCCAGTGCTTCATACATTCTAGGCAAGTACTTAACCACTAAGCCACAATCCCAGCCCTAAGAATTGTAGGTATTTTTTAAAATTCCCTGTATTGTTGACAGCCACAGCCAAGTCCGAATGGCCCCTGGCATTTTGCCAGAAGGAGTGGTTGAGGGGTGACCCAGCAAGCCATTAAGACGATGATAATTAAGTTGAGCTGAGTATAATTGCTGTGACTGGATGATACTGGATTGAAAGGGGCTGTGTATTCAGTTGTATATGGACCCCTGCTGTCTGGCAATAGGGCCGCTCCTGCTGCCTCAGGCGCCCTCCGGCTACTTTTGAGTTCTTGAGGAGTTCTGGTTGAGGTCTCCTGGGGATTCCTGGAGAGTTTGCCCTTGGTTGGTAAAGTGGGGGGAGGGAGTTCCGGTTGGTGTGTGGTGTTCCTGGAAGGGCCGCGTGGGTGGCGTTCGAGGGAGTTCGGGCAATAAAGGAGTTCCTGTTTGAACCTACAAGTGCCTCCTGGCGGCTGGGTTATTTTGTGCCCAGCCAGACTGTGGCACTGTATATTACATTTTTTCTGCACCCAGATATTTTTAAATTTTTTTAGTGCTAGGGATTGAACTCGGGACCTCATACATGCAAGGAAAGTGCTGTGTCATCGAACTATATCACCAGACCTCATAATGCAATGTTTAAATGGTACCAAAAAGACTGAGAATGAAAGATACAAATGTTTATTCAGTGAAAAATGAGAGTGGGACAGACATGGTAGGCACAAGATACAACCTTTGTTCTTTTTTTTTTAAATATTTATTTTTTAGTTGTAGTTGGACACAACACCTTTATTTCCCTTGTTTATTTTTTTATGTGGTGCTGAGGATCCAACCCAGGGTCTCGCATGTGCGAGGTGAGCGCTCTACCACTGAGCCACAACCCCAGCCCCACAACCTTTGTTCTTTTTTAAGCCTCTGAGATGCCAAATTGTTTATTGCTATAAAATACTCTGGGGGCTGAGGTTGTAGTTTAGCAGTACATTGGGTGCCTATCATGTGAAGTGCCTTGGTTTCTATTGCCAGCACCAAAAAAAAAAAAAAAAAAAAAAAAAAAGACTAAATACCAAAAGACAAGATGGAGATGGCAAGACCTCCTTGTCCCACTGATCATACTTGTCCCTTAGATTCTCTCAGTCTGGTGAATAACACCCTTAAATTCTGTAGACTAGAGGATCCCTCTGGAAACACTGACCAGCCCAAGAGGAAGTACCTATGGATACTGTTTTAGTTTTCTAGAGCTGTTTAACAATCTCCCAAAAATGCGTGGCTTAAAATAATAGAATTCTCTCACAATTCTGAGGAAAGAAGTCTGAAATAAAGGTGTCAACAGGCCTGTCATCTCTCTAGAGGAAGTGAAGGCATTCTTTGCTTTGCCTGTTCCAGATTCTGGTGGCTGCAGGTATGCTTTGTCTTCTGATTGCATTATCCGCCTGCCTCCCAGTTCACAATTTTCTCCTCTCTTTACCTTCTATAAGGACAGTGTTAGGTCCAGGTGTGGTGGCGCACACCTGTAATCCCAGCAGCTTGGAAGGCTGAGACAGGAGGATTGTAAGTTCAAAGCCAGCCTCAGCAACAGCGAGGTGCTAAGCAACTCTGAGACGCTGTTTCTAAATAAAATACAAAATAGGGCTGGGGATATGGCTCAGTGGTTGAGTGCCCCCGAGTTCATTCCCCAGTACTTGGGGGGAAAAAAAGAAAAAGAAAAAGACACTGTTGGACAGGGGATATAGCTTAATGATAGAGCACTGTCCTAATATACACAAATCCCTGGTTGCTGGGTTAATTGCCAGGAATGCACAGATACATGGAAGATACTTTGTTATCGAATTTAGGGCCCATTGGGATGCCCATCTAGAAGGGCCTCATCTAAAGATCCTTAATTAGGTATGCAAAGAATCTTTGTCCAAATAAGATCACATGCACAGCTAATGGGGTTTAGGATAGATATGTTTGAGGGGTTACCATTCAACCTACTTCAGATACAAAAAGCTGAGAATTCCAAATAAAAGCTCACTATACAAATGCTCACTCACTGAAAAGCTTTGCTTTACACAGAACTTTGAGTCAATTTTAGTGCTTACTACTTACTATGTACAGTCAAAGACTAGTGCTAAGTGGTTAAGAAAATCTGTAACGTGAAGAACAAAGTCCATATAAATAAGAAAGAAGGAAATGGGAGAAAATAGAAGCAGTTCAGAGAATAGAACAAAACAAAAAATAATTTTATTTTTTGAAATATGTTTTAGTTGGACCCAATACCTTTATTTTATATATTTATTTTTATGTGGTGCTGAAGATCAAACCCAGTATCTCACTTGTGTTAGGCAAGTACTTTACCACTGAGCTCCAACTCCAGTCCCAAAATCGAATCTTTAAAACAATGATGTATATTCTCAGAAAGATCTGGAAATATTATATACATGAAACAAGAACAAAAGGTTATAAAATAGGATGTTAGCAAATAAAATTGTTCTTTTTTTTTTTTTTTTTTTTTTCCTGGTGCTGGGGATTGAAACCAGGGCCTTATTCATGCAAGGCAAGCACTCTACCAACTGAGCTATGTCTCAGCCCACAAATAAAATAACCAGGGCTGGGACAGTTGGTAGAGTGTTAGCCTTGCATGCATAAGGCCCTGGGCTCTAATCCCTAGCACCACCAAAAAAACCAACCCCCCCACCCCCCGCAAAAAAAAATAACAATTAACTTCAATTAAAGCATTGAAAAACAAAATTAAAATATCCTTTAAAAACTCCAAAGCTGGAAAATAGGAATGAAAAAAATCTTTAAAGTAGATATAGCTCAGTTAGACTAATTCCATATGAAGAGATATGGAAGATAGAGAAAAATAGAGGGAAAGCAGTCATTGAAGGAATTATTCAAGAAATCATCTCAGCATCAAATGGCCTGTTTCCAGAATGCTGAAAACAACTTGGTGGATGAAAATGATCCACAGAAAGATACATCAACATTAGGAATGGTGACACACAGCTACTCAAGAGGTTGAGACAGAAGGATTGCAGGTATAAGGAAGGGTAGACTGGGCAAATTATCAAGACCTGTCTCAGAATTTTTTTTTCATTTTCTTAAATTAAGAAACCTTCAGAATTTTTATTTTTGTTTTTTAGTTGTAGTTGGACATAATACCTTTTATTTTATTTGTTTATTTTTATGTGGTGCTGAGGATCGAACCCAGGGCCTTGCACATGCCAGGTGAGTGCTCTACAACTGAGCCACACCTCAGGCGCCCCCCCCCTCAATTTTTTTTTTTTTTTTTAAGTGCTCGAGATGTGGCTCTGTGGTAGAGTGCCCCTGAGTTCAATCCCCAGTACTGGGGGAAAAACAAAAGCCAGGTGTGGTGCATGTTGGGAATGATGGATGGCACCTATAGTCCTAACTACTCTGAAGGTTGAGGCAGGAGGATTTTGTGAGCCCGTGAGTTTGAGACCAGGCTGGACAACATACTAAGATTTACCAAAAAAGAAAGAAAAAGATCAGTCAGAAAATTGGTCTAAGCAGTTGTGGAGAAAAGCCCCTTCCCGACACACACTTTTTTTTTTTTTTTTTTTTAAATAAGTATGTGGGAAAGATGAACTGAAACTTAAAACTTGTGTTCCAATTACTTGGGAGCTTTAGATTTACCTGAACAACATATAGTTTATATTCAGCTTTTGTGCCATTACGAGGAATTTTGTGCATATTTGAATCTAGTTTATGTTAGGGTAATTTTTTTTTTGTATTGGAGATTGAACTCAGGGGCACTTGACCACTGAGCCACATCCCCAGCCCTATTTGTATTTTATTTAGAAACAGGGTCTCAGAGTTGCTTAGCACCTTACTTTTGCTGAGGCTGGCTTTGAACTCATGATCCTTCTGCCTCTGCCACCTGAGCTGATGGGAGTCCAGGCGTGCACCACCACACCCAGCCTGTTAGGGTAACTCTTTAACACATTATACTGTACAATTTTTTCTAGTTCTTTGTTTTATTTTTCCTACAGGACAATGAGCAACTTGAGGGCAGCTTCTTATTCTTTTGTCTGCAAGGTTTGGGCTTGGATTTTTTTTTTAATTTAAGATTATCAAATTGGTATAGAAACCACAATTTGAGAGAATAACCACACCCTAATATTTGCAGAGCATTCAGTTGTTTACACAGATCTATCTCAGTTGCCTGCGGGGTGCACTGAGAAGGATGTGGTTTCTTTTTTCTTTCCTTTTCTTTTTTTAAGAATTTAAGCTTTATTATTTATTTATTTATTTTTATGTGGTGCTGAGGATTGAACCCAGGGCCTCATCCAGGCTAGATAAGCACTCTACCACTGAGCTACAACCCTATCCCGAGATTGATGCTTTTATTACCATCACTTCTACCCTGCTATTTTTCAGAAAAAGATCTAAATTCTAGAGAGTGCAATACCTTGCCCCAAGGTAAATCAGCACTGGAGCCTCTCTATCAGAATTCAGATCTCATGCCAAGCATGGTTCTGGAGGTTCTGGAGGTGGAGGCTGAGGCAGGAGGGTCAGAAGTTCAAAACCAGTCTCAGCAACTAAGCAAGGCCCCAAGCAATTTACAGAGGCCTGGTCTCTAAATGGCCTCCACAACAACGTCTCCCCCCAAGTACTGGGGCTCCAATCTGGGGCCTTGTGCATGCGGGTCGCTACTCTACCACTGGGCTACAATTCCCTAATCCCAGTGGCATGTTTTTTATTTTTATTTTTAATTATGTTTAATAAAATAAAATTTACCATCTTATCATCTTCACTTTTTAAAAAAATGGTTAGTTGGATACAATGCCTTTTTTTTTTTTTTGAGAATTTTTTAATATTTATTTTTAGTTTTTGGCAGACACAATATCTTTGTTTGTATGTGGTGCTGAGGATCGAACCCGGGTCGCACTCATGCCAGGCGAGCGCGCTACCAGCCCCAGGATACAATGCCTTTTATTTATTTATTTATTTTTATGTGGTGCTGAGGGCCTCGCACATGCTAGTTGAGTGCTCTACCGCTGAGCTATAACCCCAGCCCCTATCATCTTTTCTTCTTTCTCCCTTTTTTTTTTTTTTTTTTTTAATATTTTATTTCTTAGTTTTCGGCAGACACAACATTTTTGTTTGTATGTGGTGCTGAGGATCGAACCCGGGCCGCACGCATGCCAGGCGAGCGCACTACCGCTTGAGCCACATCTCCAGCCCCTTTATTTCACTTGTTTGTTTTTGCATGTGGTACTGAGGATCCAACCCAGGGTCTCGCATGTGCAAGGTGAGCTCTCTACCACTGAGCCACAACCCCAGCCCGATTTTTTGTGTTTTTTTTAGGGGGTGGGAGGGACCAGGGATTGAACCCAGAGGCACTTAACCACTGAGCTACATCCCAGCTATTATTTATTTATTTTGAGGTAGTCTCACTAAATTGCTTAGGGCCTTGCTAAATTGCCAAGGCTGGCTTTTTTTTTTTTTTTTTAAGGTGGACACAATATCTCTATTTTATTTATTTATTTATTTATTTAATTTTTTATTTTTTTAGAGAGAATTTTAATATTTATTTTTTTTAGTTATCGGCGGACACAACATCTTTGTTTTGTATGTGGTGCTGAGGATCGAACCCGGGCCGCACGCATGCCAGGCGAGCGCGCTACTGCTTGAGCCACATCCCCAGCCCTCTATTTTATTTTTATGTGGTGCTGAGGATCGAACCCAGTGCCTCACATGCCAGGCGAGCATGCTAACACTTGAGCCACATCCCGAGCCCCATCAAGGCTGGCTTTGAACTTGCTATCCTCCTGCCTTAGACTCCTGAGTTGTTGAGATTGCAGACATGCACCACCATGCCCGCCTCATCTTAGCCATTCTTAAGTGTACAGTCCAGTATTGCTAAGTACATTCACATTGCTGTGCAGAATATCTCCAGAACTTCTATATCTTGCAAAACTGAAACACTGTACACATTGAACAACTACCCCTTTCTCCTTCCCCCAACCCAATCCATTTTCTGTTTTTATGAGTTTGACTATTTTATTTATTCATTTATTTATTTAGGTACCAGGGATTGAACTCAGGGGCACTCAACCACTGAGCCACATCCCCAGGCCTATTTTGTATTTTATTTAGAGAAAAGGTCTCACTGAGCAGCTTAGCACCTTGTTGTTGCTGAGGCTGGCTTTGAATTTGTGATCCTCCTGTCTCAGTCTCCCAAGTCTCTGGGATTACAGGCATGCGCCACCACACTTTGCGAGTTTGACTATTTTAAATGTCTTATAAGTGGAATCATGTAATGTTTATGGTTTTGTGACTGGCTTATTTCACTTAGCATAGTGTCCTCAAGGTGGATGGTCCATGTTATATCATGTGACAAGATACTCTTCTTTTTTCTTAAGGCTGAATAATCAGGTAGACACCACATTTTGTTTATGTTGCCATCCATTGGTGACATTTGGGTTGCTTCCATCTTTGGGTTATTATGAATAGCAATGAATATGGGTGTGCGAATATCTCTTCAAAATTCTGCTTTCCATTCTTTTAGATATAAACCCAGAAGTGGTATCCCAATGAGTTTTTGTTTTTCTCTTGTTTTGTTTTTGAGATGGGGTCTCTGTGTTGCCAGGTTGGCCCTGAACTCCTGGTTTGAGTGATCCTCCTGCCTCAGCCTCCCAAGTTGCTGGGACTACAGGTGCACACTACCATGCTTAGAGTTTTGTTTTGTTTTGGTTTGGTTTTTTGGTATTGCGGATTGAACCCAATACCAAGCTACATACCCATTCCATTTTTTATTTTGATACAGGGTCTCACTAAGTTGCTAGTGAAGATCTCACTAAATTATGGACTCCTGTCTCAGCCTCCCCAGCTGCTAGGGTTACAGTTGTGTGCCACCCCACCTGGCTAAGGATGTATTCTAAAATTCCACATCTTATCCCCAAAATGATTTGAGGACATGGTTCCAGCCTCTTCATCAGCATCTTTTTAAAAAAAATTTTTTTTTTGAACCACTGAAAACCACTGAAGGTAAAAGAGGAGTGTGACCAACAAATCCTTGATGGAAGCCAGGTGTGGTGGTGCATTCTTGTAATCCCAGTGACTCAGGAGGTTGAGATAGGAGGATCATAAATTGCAGGTCAACCTGGGCAATTTAGTGAGAGCATGTCTCAAAATAAAAAAGGTTGGGTTGGGGGCTGGGAGTGTGGCTGAGCAGCACTTGCCTAGCATGCACAAAGTCCTGGGTTCAATCCTCAGCACCACATAAAAATAAATAAAATAAATGTATCCAAAAAAAAAAAAAAAAAGGTCGGTGTTGGTATGTAGCTCAGTGGCAGAGCACCCCTACGTTCAATCCCCTGCACCATACACACACAAAAAGTCTTTGAGGAATAAAACTCTTCACCTTTACCTTTGGGAAGTAGCTGCAGATAATTAAGACCATAAGAAATGGACTGAGTGGGCAAAGGCAAAGCTTTTTTCCTCTTTTACAGTCTTCCAAAACATTCACAAAGTTGCATTCAAACATTTAAGTCCTACAGATGTTCAGGGGTCACCAAGGACCGATATCCTGTGTATGATACTTGGTCTGTGTTGGGGTTAATAGCATAGATGCAAATGAAGATGTCCTGGGCCTGTTACAGAACCTCACTGAAGTCTCCGAGTAGCGAGTAGCTTATCTTAAACTAGCACTCAGCTCTGGACATTTATACCAATTATACCAGATATTGTTATTATTATGGTACTTGGGGATGGAACCCAAGGGTATTCTACCTATGACCTACATCCCCAATTTTTTGTTTTTGTTTAAGATAGTGTTTCACTAACTTGTTGAGCCTTGAACTTGTGATCCTCCTGCTTCAGCCTTCCAAGTTGCTGGGATTATAGGCATGTGCCACCATGCTCAACTAAAACCCAGTGGTGGTGGTGGGTGTTTACGTGGAATATCCTGACTTCTTTCTTTCCTTCTATTTTACCCCTTATACCTTTCCTAAACTTTGTGTTTGAAATATCTTGATTTTTTAAAAATTGGCAATTAAATTTTCAAAGTGTCTTAAGAAGCATTGAGTAGGGGCTGGGGGCGGGTAGCTCAATGACAGAGAGCTTGCCTAACATGTGCCAGGTCCTGGATTGAAGCCCCAGCACTGCAAAAAAAATTAAAAAGCATCATGTAAGTCAAAGGAAAAACTGAGAGTTTGCAATCTCTGGTGTGCTTGTACTATGGAGCATTTATGGTAGTCGGTGGCCTCTGGAGAAGAAATGTGTGTTCTCTCCTGGAACAGAAAGAGGGTGTGGTAATGGGGCATCTGTCAAATACCTACAACTATACTTGGGAATTGTTGAATATTTTGTAGGCTGAGAGGAAACAACCTAAAATGAACAAATAAGTTCTCCATGTAAGCATGTCAGTGCCAGTCCCATCGGAGAGACAAGCCCCAGGTCTCTCATCTATTCTGTTTGTGTTTACTTCTTGGAGCCATTATAAGAACTGACTTGCAAAACATTGACTTTTTCCTAAAATGTTATGCAGGTACTAATTGGAGCGATTATTTTGCCACAACAAAATAATAATAGCTCAGAGGAGTGTAACATTTGTGGAATGAAGGTAGCTTTTGTAGAAGCTGAGCCAGGAGATGTTAGAACCAACCTCTAGCTGGAAGAAACCAAGAGGAAAGAATGCCCTAGTGGTTCTTCCCTAGTGGGTTTGAGACAGAGACAGAATGCTGATCTTTTCTGGAAGTGATGTTGAGGAATCTGTGGATTTTAGAAATACATGTGGCCATAAATGGTCTGCGATCTGCTCTGAACAACTGAGCTCACCCCCAGACCTCAGGAATCTCACACTGGAAGTTCAGCTGAAAGAAATTTCTGACCTTTCCACCAGTTCTCTGGAGTAGGTCAGGGTTTTATAGTGTATTTCATATTCCCATCAGGAAAATACTAACTAAACTCTCAGATTCTATTACTCATAGTCTGGGCATGGTGGTGCACACCTGTAATCCCAGCAACTCAGGGGGCTAAGGCAGGAGAATCACAAGTTCAAAGCCACCTTAGGCAACTTAAACATTGACTTCAAATATAAATAATAAAATGGGCTGGAGGGGCTGTGGCTGTGGCTCAGTGGTAGCGCACTTGCCTGGCATGTGTGAGGCACTGGGTACAGTTCTCAGCACCACATATAAGTAAATAAAATAAAGGTATATATATGTATATATATATGTATATATATATATACACACACACACATGGGCTGGGGATATAGCTCAGTGGTAGAGCACTTCTGGGTTCAATTGCCAATACCATACATATGCACACAAAGGCAGCATAGTTAATCATCAGTACTGAGAATATTATAATTCCATTATTGCTATAATGCTTTACAATTTACACTTGTGGGGGCTGGGGATGTGGCTCAAGCGGTAGCGGGCTCGCCTGGCTTGCGTGCGGCCCGGGTTCGATCCTCAGCACCACATACAAAACAAAGATGTTGTATCTGCCAATAACTAAAAAATAAAAATAAATATTAAAATTCTCCTCTCTCTCTCTCCCTCTCTCACTCTCAAAAAAAAAAAAAAAAAAAAACAACGACAACAACAAAAAAAAACAATTTACACTTGTATCTCCTCATGTTGCTCCATAGCTGTTGTCATTCCTACTTTCAGATGAGGAATCTGGTATTTTCCCAGATATATTCCCTATTTCCGTTATAAGAATTCCCATTGACATTTAGTTAGAGCTCAAGATTTTTTTGTTTGTTTGTATCAGGAATTGAATCCAAGGTTGCTTAACCCCTGAGCCACATCCCCAGCCCTTTTTGAGACAGGGTCTTACTAAGTTGCTGAGACTGGCGTTGAATGTACAATCCTCCTGCCTCAGCCTCCCGAGTCATTGGGATTACAGGCATGTGCCACTACACCCCGCTGAGTTCAAGATCTTTCTTTTCTTTTCTTTTTTTTTTTTTTAAGCAACAAAAAGGTGTTTATTGCAAGCTAGCTCGGTCCTCCGCGCACACAGCAACTGGTGACACTGAGAGGCCCCGAGCCCAGAGTTTGCAGCAGTTTTATACATTCTTTGGAGAAGGCAGGGCCCCCACATACAGCATAGCATCTCTTAGCAAATCATCACAAACCGCGGGAAAATCAAACAACAACTCTAAAAAATGATTAGCAGATTCACTGGTGGGAACAAGTTGGGTAGGGATGATTGGTTACTACAAAAGGGGTATTCATTTGAACTGATTGGTTTAAGCCAAGAGGGGTGTACGTGGTGAACTACATGGTTTCCCAACACGTTTATCAACCACCATAAACTACTGGGAGGGTCATCTGGAATCCCAGGTATTTCCCTGTCTCATGCTGATTGGTGGCTGCTAGGGGGCTGCTATGGATCCCCACCTAGCCTGACTGAGTCAGGGACACCTGGCGCAGCAGATCTCTCCTGTTATTTGTAGATAAACAACTTAGCAGGGTGGGAATGTGCCTAGGAGTGCTCTGTGGGTCTTTCTAAGGACAAAGGTGATGTCCCTTCCTTGGATAGGCTTTGCTCTGAGGTAGAGGCTGGTTTTTCATTCCCCCTCTTTATCTGGAAACTTGGGAACCAATGATGGTTCCCTCAGTTGGGGGCCTATTTGGGCTGGCTCTACATCTTGGTAAACAGTAATCCTCAGGGGACAGTCTTCAACTTCCCAGACTCACTCAAAATTGGCTTCCTAGATCCAACCTGACTCTATTTACCTATCTACACTATCTATTTTTGGCTTCATTCCCCCCTAATTTTAGGAACTCTTTATTGCTGTAAGGAGAAGGGGCGATGGCTTGTTCTGGCTTCTTCAGAGCTGAAAAGGGGTGTCGAACATGAGGGGGCTCAACCACATGGGGGACAACGTGGGGGACGTGAGTTCCCTTTTAGAAGTCAGTTCTATTTGAAGTCTGGTTGGGGAAAAACATGTTGTCATCTGGGGATGGGTGCTTCTATGAGAGAAACAAAAACCATGAGTACTGGGCTGGGGATGTGGCTCAAGCGGTAGCGCGCCCGTCTGGCATGCGTGCGGCCCGGGTTCGATCCTCAGCACCACATACAAACAAAGATGTTGTGTCCGCCGATAAATAAAAAATAAATAAATATTAAAAAATTCTCTCTCTCCCTCTCTCTTTAAAAAAAAAAAAAAAAAAAAAAACAAACCATGAGTACTGAATGAATGTTGCAGCAGCTAGAATATGTCACTGTACAGAAGTTTCCTCACCAGGCTTTAACATCCCCAGTTATCAGGACTGTAAGCATAACATTTAACTTTTAGGGTTACAGATGTCCTCCCCCTTAAGATACAGTTTAATAATTTAATGTCATCTGATCTAGTTCAAGATCTTTCACATGGCCTAAGTCCTTGTTCTGGTCCTTGCCCACTTCTCCAGACCCCTCTTGCACCACTTTTTCCAAAACTTTCCGTTTTAGCCATCTTAGATTTCTTTTACTTTTTTTTTTTTTTTAAAGAGAGAAGAGAGAGAAAATTTTTTAATATTTATTTTTCAGTTTTTCGGTGGACACATCTTTATTGTTGTGTCCACCGAAAAACTGGATCGAACCCAGCGCCCCGCGCATGCCAGGTGAGTGCGCTACCGCTTGAGCCACATCCCCAGCCCAACTTTCTTAAATAGGTCTTCTTTCTAGCTAAAGATCCATTGTATATGGTATTTCTTCTGCTAGGACACTTTTTTCTCTCCTCTTTGCCTGGTCTCAGTTTAACATCATTTCTTCAAGGGAGCTTTCATGAACATTCAGGCTACTTTGGACTCCTTGGTAATGCTGTGTAGTGCCCCACACTTTCTACTATGAAGACTCATCATACTTAGAATTATTCATTCAAGGGCTGGGAATGAAGCTCAGTGGTAGAGCTCTCGTGTAGCATGTGCAAGGCCCTGGGGTCCATCCCCAGCATCACACAAAAAAAAAAGAAAAAAAAATTTACTCATTAGACTTTTCTCTCCTCACTAGATCCTAAGTTTCACACAGGCATAGTGCAAGTCCATCTTGTTTGATACTGTAGCCTTAAAGCCTAGTACTATATTCTTTTGTAACCACTGTCTTTCTGCATGGCCTATGGCCATGGAATGAATGCATCCAAACTTTACCTTGAATCCCACCCTCAGGTTCAATGCTGTGGGGCTTTTTTGACAAGGCTCCTTCTGCTATTTCAATAACCAAAGTCCTTTGATCAGCAACAAAAATGTGAACTTACCACACCACACCAAATGAGGTTGGAGCACAGTGCCTCTCTTTGATAACAATCAGAAAAGGCCAGTGCTAATCTCAGTATCTTCCAGTTTCTGTGATGTTCACAAGCCTTGGACAGTACCCTATTGGGCAGGGTCACAGATGGTAGGGAAATTTAAAGCTGCCCAGACTATTCCTATCTCAGCTGCTTCCTGGGTGTAGTGCACATTAGGGTCATTTGTAGATGGATCACAATTTTTTCCCCTCCTTTGTTCATTTTTCGTGGTATTAGGGATGGAACCTAGGCCCTCAATGCATGCTTGGTAAGTGCTCTACCACTGAGCTATATTCCCAGCCAAGTCCCCCCCCCCCCCTGTGGTGCTGGGGATGGAACCCATGGCCTTGTGCATCAAGGCAAGCACTCTAACAACTGAGCTATATCCCCAGCCCCATGCCCCATTTGTTGGAAGGAGTAAGGTATAGTCACCAGATTAATAAGGCAGTCAGAGGAAGTAACAGTCATTCCAGCTGGTGTGGCAGGCATTTGGCTGGTAAGCAAGCCCTAGTGGGAGGAACTCATGGCCTTGTTTCAACTTTAGCCAGCTGAAGTCCCTGCAAGTTGGGTATGCATGAACACCTCCCCGCCCCGCTTTTTTTTTTTTTTTTTTTTTTGTACTGGGGATTTAACCCAGAAGACAATTTGCCACTGAGGCACATCCCTAGCCCTTTATTCTTTTTTTCTTTTTTGGTGCTGGGGATTGAACCCAGAGCATTGGGCTTGCGAGACAAGCACTCTACCAACTGAGCTATATCCCCAGCCCCTAGCCCTTTATTCTTTATTTTTATTTTGAGACAAGGTCTAAGTTGCTTAGACCCTTGCTAAGTTGCTAAGACTGACCTAGAACTTGCAATCCTTCTGCCTGGGCCTCTCAAGATGCTGTGATTACAGGAGTACACCACTGAGCCCAGTATCCCTTGCTCCTTTTGAAAGCCAGTTACGTCTCTCCTTACCTGTCTTTGTGAAGTTCATCACCATATACTTTCCAACATCTAACTAATGGTGATATTAGCCAAAATTTGAAGTTGAACATTCAGGCAACAATGTATAGAATTGCAAGGCTTGGTTACAAATATGTGCAGTTCACATTGCCAGTGAGGAAAAGAAGATTGAGTATTGAATTCATAACATGAGCCACTTTAAAGTAAGCAACAAGGAGCCTAAAGCTACATTTCTCAAATGTGTGCACTCTACAAAACTGGTGTGTAACATCAGGAAGTCAGACGGGAAAATATCATGAACCAATGAATCTAAACAAGAAAGACACATTTCCCCAATTATGAATTTGCCAACCATGACTTTTTTTCCGCAAGTAGTCTTTAATGAGCATGACATCAACTCTGGCACACTGAGCTTCAAAAAGTTAAGACTAGAAATAAGTAGCACTGGTTACATTGGATACCTGCAAAGGGGGCATAGTCTATCTATCTCCGTTACCAAAAATACTCAAAATACACAAACTGGTGTATAAAAACAGAGCTAGAGCTGGAGCTGGGCATGGTGGCACATGCCTGTAATCCCAGCAGCTGGGAAGGCTGAGGCAGGAGGATCGCAAGTTCAAAGCCAGCCTCAGAAAAAAAAAAAGTGAGGCACTAAACAACTCAGTGAGACCCTGTCTCTTAAATAAAATACAAAACAGGTCTGGGGATGTAGCTCAGTGGTTAAGTGCCCCTGAGTTCGATCCCTGGTAAGAAGACATAGTCACCTTTTTTTTTTTTTTTTTTTTGAGATGGTAGTCTAACTACTTTGCCTAAGCTGGTCTCAAACTCATTTGCTCAAGTGATCTGACTCAACCTTTGAGTAGCTACAGGTATGTATATGACCATGTCCAGCTTTCATGTTGTTTTTTTTTGCCCTTGTTATTTTATCATTATCATTGTGGTGGTAGTATTGGGGATGAACCCATGGCCTTGGGTATGCTAGATACCACTGAGCTATCTCCTATCTTTTTTTTTTTTTTCTTTTAAGTTTGGAAAATGAATATGTATTGCCTTTTTTGTTTGTTTTTGGTGCTGGGGATTGAGCCCAGAGCCTGTTCATTCGAAGTAAGTAGCTCTGACTACTGCTTATCAACCAAAAGTAATGTAAAACTGTCTACAGGAAGTATCTACACACTAATAATTCTTCCTAACTCCTCTGATTTCCACTAAAATATTTAACCAGAAAGTATTAGGAAGCTGGACCCGGTGGCACACACATGTAATCTCAACAGCTCAGGTGGCAGAGGCAGGAGGAGTTCAAAGCTAAACTCAACAATTTAGCAAGGTCCTAAGCAACTCAGTGAGACCCCTCTCTAAATAAAACAAAAACAAAAGGGCTGGGGGTGTGGCTCAGTGGTGCCCCTGAGTTCAATCCTCAGTACCAAAAAAAAAAAAAAAAAAAAGTATTAGGAAAAAAGAAAAGTTATGAAATACTTCTAAAGCTCTTGCCAGACTCAGCCTTTTTTTTTGCACCAGTGTGTGTGGTGCTGGGGATTGAACCCAGGGCCTATGTGCAGGCACTCTACCAACTGAGCTATAGCCCCAGCCCCAGTCTTAACTGGGTAACTTTTTAGCTGTGGAGACATGACAGATACCTGGAAGAATACGTTTTGGAAACTGGCAAGCCTGGGCTGACTACCAGGTCTGATAATTATTTGCTGTATAAAAAATTTATCTAATTTTTCTGAGCCTGCTTTCTCATCTATGAAATGTGGTCATGTTATTTATGATAGTGAGCTACTTGGAAAATAACAAAATATCCAACATAAAAAAGGCTGGATTAAGGGCTGGGGCTGTGGATCAGCGTTAGCACACTTGCCTGGCAATATGTGAGGCACTACATATAAATAAATAAATGTCTATCAACAACCAGAAAAAAAAATACATATTTTTTTAAAAAAGGCTGGATTAAAACCTTTTAAAAAATATATTTGCGGGCTGGGGATGTGGCTCAAGTGGTAGCCCGCTCGCCTGGCATGTGTGCCGCCCGAGTTCGATCCTCAGCACAACATACAAAGATGTTGTGTCCGCTGATAACTAAAAAATAAATATTAAAAAATTCTCTCTTTTAAAAAAATATATTTGCTTTAATTGTAGATGGACACAATAGCTTTATTTTATTTATTTTTATGCAGTGCTGAAGATCAAACCCAGTGCCTCGCACGCACATGCTAGGAGAGAGCTCTACTGCTGAGCCACAATCCCAGCCCCTGGATTATGATCTTTAGAGACTCAAAGCATCAGGACTTTGGTGCCCAAATCGGTTGTTAGTAGAAAACAGAGAACACACTCAAGCTGAGGTAGGCCTAACTATTAACAAAGACATGGTAATGGAGTCCACAGAAACCATCAAGAAATAATGGGAGTTCCGGGAGCGGTCAGGCACGTCTGTAATACCAGCTGCTCGGGAGGTTGAGACAGGAGGATCATGAGTTCAAAGCCAGCTTCAGTAATAGCAAGGCGCTTAGCAAATCAGTGAGACCCTGTCTCCAAATAAAATACAAAATAGGGCTGGGGATGTGGCTCATCCCATGGGTGGGGTCCTCCTGAGTTCAATCCCTAGTACCCCGCCCCCCCCCCAAAAAAAAGGAGTATTACAGAAATCCAGAGCTAGGGCTGGGGCTCAGTGGTAGAACGCCTGCCTCGCACATGAGGCACTGGGTTCAATCTTCAATACCACATAAAAACAGTTAAATAGGGATATTGTGTCCATCTACAACTAATATATATATATATATATATAAAACCCAGAGCTAATAAAAGAATAGTCCTCTACCCTGCCACCTTTAGTATAGCAAGCCCCCTAACACTAAGCTACATTCCCAGTCCTTTTATAAATTTTGAGATAGGATCTCCCTAAGTTGCTCAGTCTGGCCTTGTAATCCTTCTGCCTCAGTTTCCCAAGTAGTTGGGATTGTAAGCTTGCATCATTGCACCTGGCTAGTTCTATCTTTAGATCTGGAGAGGAAAGAGGAGCTAGAAGCTAAAGAGAGCTGCTTGATAGGAACTCTGGTCTTTGGGGGACACAAGACAATCCATGTGACCTTGCCAGTAAGAAAGCCAGAGGAATATATTCTTATCATCCTTTCCTGATGTCTTTTGATCTTTGGGTTTACTAGTTGGTTACATATAACCTGAAGTCAGAAGGCAAGGGGTCCTGTTGATACAGTCCATGGAAATTTATGCCTCCTAAGGCCCAGGCAGCATGAAAAGTGGTTTTGCTTTGGGGATTAAAAATACTCAGCACCAACTCTTCCCCAACATAACTCATATTGTTATACACAAATTTGCATGTATGCTGCAACTAAAAGAACTTCTTTTCAGAATTTCTGGTTTCAAAATTCTATAAATTCTTCAATTAAACCTGCATCTCCCCCACCTCACCCCTTACATTACCTTTTTGTTTTTAGATATACATGACCGTAGAGTGTATTTTAGAGTACAACTCATTCCAATTAGGATCCCATTCTTGCAGTTGTATAATGTGGAATCAGACTGGTCATGTATTCACATATGAACAAAGGAAAGTTATGTCCAATTCATTGTACTGTCTTGAAGCTGCATTTTTCTCAGTATTTTTGGTGCCTAGTCTTTTTGTACCTTAAGCACATGCATAGACACAGGCAGCCCTGGGCCTGGTGCCAGAGAAGATGAGTTAAGTCTCAGGTTAACTCCTGAATACTGACTGTAAGGATCTCTGAGAGATTTTTTGAGAATCTAGAACTAATTTAGAATCAATATTAGGATTTTTCTGTTTAGGTTCTATTCATTAGGAATTCAGGAACTAGATGGGTTTTTTTTGGCAGTACTGAAGACTGAACCCAGGAGTGGGGTGCTCTACCACTAAGCTACATACCCAACCTTTTTTATTTTGAGACAGGATCTCTTACTAATTTGCCCAGGCTAACTTTGAATTTGTGATCCTTCTGCCCAAATTGCTGGGATTACAGGCATGCACCACTGCACCCAGCAGGAACTAGATTTTCTTAAACTCAAAAAATCCTATGATACTAAAACTTCCTACAATCCTACTGAAACAGTAAAATTTTCACTTTCTAAACAAAGAGAATAAAAGAAACCAGGACATCAATTTCACATTGACATTTTTATTAACGCCAACCGTTTTTTAATTATTATTTTTTTAAAACAATAGCACAAAAATGTTTCAAGGAAGCAGTCTCACAATCTGATGACCTTCTGAAATACAGTTAAGCCACACCAAATATGAATTTCTGTTAACACAAAAAAATTTTTTTAAGAAAAATAAAAAGAAAAGGAAAAAAGAAAAAAGTAGGTAAAGAGGAAGGGAAGGGAATGAAATTTAGAGTTAAAACTTATTGGATTAGGTAGGTGAGGCTTGTTAGTAGGATACACTGTTGAAGCAGAGTGGCACACATAGGCTTATAGTCATTGTTTTTGAAACCAGTTACCACTATTATATAGGCCCCGTAGCAGTTACCACTGGCTTTTTGCACGCAAAAAATGAACCAGAAGAAGCCAGAGTTGACTTGATACTGTTATGAAGAGGTTCAATAGTTGGCATGTTAGACAACTAAGACCATTTTTAGCAGAATAACTCCTTCAGGAAGGACTGGCTAAAAATCATTTTATTACTATTGTCTCACCTATATGCATTTTGGGGTTCTTAAAAGTCATCTTAAAAAAGGAAGAAAAATAATGTATATCAGTTTCTCTTATTTAATGTGGCTATGAAAGATGTTTTCTTAATATTTCTTTCTCTCTAAGAAGGACATCGGGGTCAGGTTGGGGGCTGGAGTAGAACTACGGGAGGAAAAACCCAGAGAGGGTAGAGGATTTTTTGTTTTTACTTTTTTTTTTTTTTTTCTTTCTCCTTTTTTGGCCAAGGGGTCACACAGAAGGGAGGCAAGGAGGAAAACTACAATCCTTGGTTCAGATTGAGTTATGCAGGAAAAGTTATCTTCCTGGTCAGTCCCCATGACAAAGAAAAAAAAAATTTTTTTTTTTTTTTTAAATATGCACAGACTTGGACTATGTTATACCAACCATTAGCCTTTCATGTTTAGCCATTCCCAGCAATGGACAACACTATCCTGGGCTTGTAGGCTGCTTGCAGAACCCACTGCACAAAAATTCTCTTCCCTAGAAGCCTCTAGTTTCCTTTTGGTAGGTTATAAAAACAGAACATCTGTCATTAACAAGAGTGTTAAATACTTTTAACCACTGACAAGGCTTCAGGAAGTTTCACAGTTTCATTATGCTCTACTTTATTACTATCATATTTACATTTTTATTTATTTATTTTTTTTGCTGAATTGCTGATTTTCCTTTTTCAATAGAATTTAATTCTGGAGTGTGAGCAGGAACCAGTTAACTACATTCATTGTCCAACCCCCACTGGTTTGAAAGAAGACTCCAAATTCTTGGCATATGAATCAGCTGTTCGATAGCTCCACCTTATCCTGGCAGCAAAGCAGCAGAAGAGCCGCAGCAGTGGCTGTCCAGGGTTCACACTGCAGGTGGGGAGGCTTTTCTCTGAAGGAGGTACTGGTGGATGCTCTCAGCATCTCGCTTTAGCCAAGCAGCATTCAGCAGGATATTTTCACAACACTGCTGGATGGTACGCTCAGCTGAAGGAGCTGGGTGACTCTCGAAGAAAGCCTGGTGTAAGAAAATCCATAGTGTAGAATCATTGCTAGCAAAAGCAAGTTAATATCAAAGCTATGAAAAAGTACCCACTGGCCTACATAAAGGATTCATTAGCCACAGTCATTAGAATTAACTGCTGCTACCCTCAGGCTAAGACAAATAAATACTTGGGTCTGCATATAAGAATTTTCCCCCAAATATCGAAAGTACAAAACCTAATCAAGAGAGACAGAACCTACTGCCTTTCTCTTAGGGTAATTGTTTAGTGGTTAATCTAGGCTTTGGATTTAGATGTAGCACTCAAATCTAGGCTTGGTCAAAATACCAGCCTGTCACTTTAAGTAAATTAACTACTCTAAGTCTCACTTTTCTCATCTGTGAAAAAATATGCACTCCAAAACTTAAGAGACAACTGAAACATTTGGCAAAATACCTGGCACACAGGACTCATGAACTCAACACGTTCTGACACATTCTGACTGTCGCAAATAAAGATCAATTTGTAAGGAATGATAAAATTAAGGATTTTAAATTGCTGTTTTATACTATAATACTTCATAGTCTCATATTTTTCATAGAATAAACAATTTTTTCTGCTGGTACTGGGGACCGATCACGGGGTGGTCTACTATTGAGCTACATCCCCAGCCCTTTTTATTTCGAGACAGCGTTTTGCTAAATCGCCAAGGCTGGCTTTGAATTTGCAATCCTCTTGCCTCGAGTAGTAGAGATTCCAGGTGTGCGCCGTCATACCCAGCTAAATAAAACTATTTCTGTTTGTTGTAATTTATCAAAATGCTTAAATAGGCTGGCGCTTGCCTGTAATCCCAGCAGTGAGAGGCTGAGTCAGGAGGATCGTGACAAAGCCAGCCTCAGCAAAAGCAAGGTGCAACTAGTGAGACCCTGTTTCTAAATAAAATATCAAATAGAGCTGGGGATGTGGCTCAGTGGTGGAGTGCCCCTGAGTTCAATCCCTGGTAACCCCTCCTCCCCACAAAAATCTTAAAAGTCAAACCATTTTTAAATGAAGTACACTTAATTTCAATGAAAATAAAGCAGCTCTTTAATACCAACCTGCAAAATGATAGGGGTCTTTCCTTTAAGCTAGTATTCATAGGTGTAGAAGAGAAAAATGACTATTTCATAAGATTAATTCTAATCTTTTAGAAATCAATTTACAAGGATAACAATGGCTCTTGCTTTAAGGCTTCTAATCATGGCTGGTTTCTCAGTGACTAAGTTAAAGTTGGATACAAGTCTTCCAGTTCCATCTCCAACAAATAGCACCAACATTTATATATCAGAAACCTGGGAATTATCTTTGACTTTCCTCCCAGACATGTTCACAATACAGAGAAACCACTTGGTAAATATTGTTAAAACTAAAGATTAACAAAAATCAACCCCTGAATCTCTTTTCAATTCCTCCATTCTTACTGCTGTGCCATTCTTATTTTTCATTTTTATCTTTTAGATGTAGATGGACACAATGCCTTTATTTTACTTATTTTTATTTTTATATGGTGCTGAGGATCAAACTCAGTGTCTCATAAGTGCTAGGCAAGCGCTCTACCACTGAGCTACAACCTCAGACCGTGCTGTGCCACTCTTGCTTGGAGAATTAGCACCCCAATTTCCTCCTCATTCTAAATAATTTTCCACACTACACAGACTGAAATTTTTACAACACAAATCAGATCATGTTTATAAACCATTTGAGGGTTTTCCAGTCTAGAAAATTCTTAATATGATCCACAAGGCCACATGTATGAGCTAGCTCCTACCTACCTTATCAGCCTCCACTACTCTGCCACAAAACCCATTACTTAATTCTCCTGCACAGAACCTATTAACATTACAATAATTGTTTATATAATACAATATATAATGTACACTAGATGACAGTAGAAGCCAAATCTTTCACTATTTTCTCAAGATTTAAATTCTTAAAACCTATTCCTAACAATGGTTCACACACACTCAGGGGCTGGGGTTGTGGCTCAGCAGTAGAGTGCTTGCCTGGCACGTGTGAGGCACTAGGTTTGATCCACAGCAACACATAAAAATAAACAAATAAAACAAAGGTATTATGTCCATCTACAACTTAGATTTTTAAAAAATTAAGAAAAACTGTTATAACTCAGAATTTCCAAATTCACACCTGACAATCACTATACTTATTTATAAAAATATTTAGCAGTTAAATGCAATGGGAAGCTTAAAGTTAAGATTTTTCTAATCAAAGCAAATTTGTCTCCCAAATGCTGAATTTTATTAGGTCCAAGGTCCATACTAAGCTGATTATCAATCTTTATTAAGGGCTAAAAGGAGAGACCACACATAACCATCTAGTCTCACTATGCACACAATAGACCTATAGAAGTCATGTTACCTAATCTAACAATCTCATCATCACCTTATTTTATAGATGAAGATACAGGCTCACAGGGATTAAAAAACATCCTCAAAGACAAAGCTAAGGGGCTGGGATTGTGGCTCAGCGGTAGAGCGCTTGCCTAACATGGGTGGGACCTGGGCTTGATCCTCAGCACCACATAAAAATAAAGACATTGTGTTGTGTCCATCTACACCTAGAAAATAAATATTTTTAAAAAGGACAAAGCTAATATGGGACAGAGCACAAATTGACACAGGTCAAGTGACTTGATTTCATACTCTTTCAACCACAATTCAACATCTTCAAAGATTAACCCAACTATAAATTTTTTAGACATGAGAAGATACAATCTAACCAGTCTTTCTCTAAGAAAAAAAAGCGAGGGGGGGAAATACTTTATCCCAATACCTCTACATTAAAACAAAGTTTAGTGTTTTTATATTTTAGATTGAAAGATAAAAAAGTAAACAGTACTTTCTCCTTACCTTAACCTCTCCAGCCATTTTATCAATTGCAAATCCCTCTACTGATAGCTGAAAAACAAGGTTTTTAAATAGTAAGTGAAATCAAAAAAGGCTAGGAACAAACTTTCATTTACCCTAAAAAATGAATTATTTTGTTATCTTCAAAACTTTAGTTTGTTATAGAAGGTAAAGGAGAGGGATGCAGAAGCCCTTAAACAAATCTAATAATTATTTGAGGAATCTCTTAAAAAGAAAGAACCTTTGGGTCTATTGAATCATGTATATTGCTCAATAACATCCATGATTATCAACCTACTCAAATAAAAAAATTCACACACCTTTATTAGTCTGGATATTAAGAACCCTCCCTGGTATCGATTATAAAGTTCTTCCCAGTTGTCCTTTATGAATTTCCATGCAGCTTTCCTCCCATGCTTGCTGCCTCCAGCTACTCCACCAATTACTGATACAGTGTCCTGTGGACGTACCTCTTCCTAAGAAGAGAAAAAGATTAAAAGTCTAGCATTTCCACAATATCTTCTGGTTCCGGAAAGTGCAACATACTGTTGAAATACCTAAGTAACCACATCAAAGACATGTATTCTTTGTTTTTAGGAATAAATGGCACCAGAAGCTTGTAGAGAAAGCATTTGTTTCCTCTCCCAAATACTCTGATTTTGAGTCTCATTATTAGTGGGAGATAAAATAAGTCAGTTAAAAAAGTTTATACCAGTTTTCCAAGAAGAGGACGCCTTAATCTATCAAGAGGATACTGAATCAAAGACACTTGCCACAGATGAGTGAGTAACAACTCCCTCTGAAAGCAGTTTTCCTTGTAACTTACTGAAAGTGCAAATGTAAGGACTTTTTGAATCAGTTCAGGCAAAAGAGTAGCCCCAAGGACCCTTTCAATTCGGTTTTTCTCTTCTTGCATATCTGCTTGTTTGTGAAGCTATAGGGAAAAAATAAAAACAGAGACAGTTAGCTCTTCCCAGGAAATTCTCCATATGCATATGTAAGCTTCTCCTTCAATAAGGTAAAACACTGGGTAGGACTGTCAAGGTATTACATTAAAAAGAATACTTGTCGTGGGCTGGGCTTGTGGCTCAGTGGTTAAGCGCTTGCCTTACATGCGTGAGGCACTGGGTTCAATCCTCAGCAATAAATAAATAGATTAATAAAAGATATTGTGTCCATCTACAACTAAAAAAAAAAATATTAAGAAAAAAAATACTTGTCAAGATGGTTGGGCACTAAATTTGTCCCTTGCAATTACAGTCAGTCAGTCATGAAATATAAGTGCTCAGTAGATAAATAATAGTAGCCTGTCATCAGTTCTAAGCAGTTTAACATCAACATATAAAGAGTACATCTATCGTGGCCAAATACTTTATAGCACTGATATCTGGTTAATGGTCTATGTTTTATGAACAAAACTAATCATTGGTAATCTTATACCATTAAAGATCATCAATTTAATTTATAATAGTGAAAACGAAAATAATCTAAATACCCAACAGCTATCCTAATTACTTATTCATTTTTAAAAAGATGCTTTTGGGGGGGGGGGCGTACTGGGAACTGAACACTGGGGGTACTTTATCACTGAACTACATCCCCAGTCCTTTTTTGGGGGGTACCAGGGATTAAACTCAAGGGCACTCAACCACTGAGCCACATCCCCAGCCCAATTTCTGAATTTATTAGAGTCTCACTGAGTTGCTTAGCACCTCACTAAATTGCTGAGGCTGGCTTTGAACTTGCGATCCTCCTGCCTCTGCCTCCTGAGCAGCTGGGATTACAGGCATGCGCCACCCTTTTAAAAATTCTTTACATTTTGAGACAGGGTCTAGCTAAGTTGCCCTGCCTGGCCTCGAACTTATAGTCCTCCTGCTTCAGACTCCTGAGTTACTAGAATTACAGGGATATGCCACTATGCCTGGCTCAAAAGATGCACTATAGAAGGTTACATTTTAGGAATATTTCATGACATAAGCATGTTCTTTTCTTTTTTTAGTTGTAGATGGACACGATATCTTTATTATCTTTATCTTTATGTGGTGCCGAGACTCGAACCCAGGGTCTCACACATGCAAGACGAGCGCTCTACTATTAAGCCCCAGCCCCAGCCCCCATAAGCATGTTCTTGATATTGAAATGAAAAAAAAAAAAAAAAAAGAGAGAGACAAAGCAAATAATCCTATATATATAAAAAAAGGTAATGTGAAGGGTAAAAACTTGAAAACACACCAAAATGCTAATACTAATTAATGATGGTCTCTGATCAGTGGCATCATGTACCTTTACATTTCTTTCTTTTCTGGAGTGCTGGGGATTAAACTCAAGGCCTTGCACATACCAGGCAAGCACTCTACCACTGAGCTATACCACTAGCCCTCTTCATGTTTCTTTTTTTTTGGTACCGGGGATTGAACCCAGGGATATTTAACCACTGAGTCACATCCCCAGTCCTTTGTTTATATTTTATTTTGAGACTGGGTCTCACCAAGTTGCTTAGAGCCTCGCTAAATTGCTGGATTTGGCTTTGAACTCTAATTCTTCTACCTAGCCTCCCAAGCCACTAGGATTATAAATTGCCACTACACCTGGCCCTCTTCACATTTCTTAACTGTAAAAGCAGCATACACTGAATGTGGAATATTAATAAGACAGAGATGCATAAAGAAAAAGTAAAATTACTACTATATACACACTGCCAAACCTGGAATGAGATTATATTATACATGCTATTTTGTAATCCACTTTTAAAAAATAATTACAGGTAAGTTTTATTTTCTTCTTTATTCTTTCCTAGTCTCTAAATCTTCTGTAGTGAATACAGAAAATCTTTTTTTTCATAATTAGAAACAAAACATCATATTTTTAAAAATTAAAACTGCAGAGGCTGGGGATGTAGCTCAGGGCAGAGCATTTGCCTAGGTTAAAGTAAGTCCTAAGCCTCTCTGGGTTTCACTTCACTCACCAGTAAAGTGAGGGGGACAAACTGATGATTTGTAAGGTCCTTTCAGCTGCAATATTCAAGGACAGAACTCAAGCTTTCAGGAAGCATCTCTTCCCAGAAGATAACCCTGATATATTAGTCCACCAGGTGGCACTCTAGTACCACATATTAAGAGGCATTCAAGCATTTGTTTTAACGCTATTCCTAAATTACCAACAGAAAATAATCACTTGCCATCAAACTGTTTGCTTGTCTATTTGTTTGTATGTTTGTTTTTGCAGTGTAAGGGGTTGAACTACAGGTGTCACACTTGCTAGGCAATACTCTACCAATGAGTTATATCTCCAGCCCCACTAAATGGTTTCTTCAAGAATTCTGATTTGAGGCTGGGGTTGTGGCTCAGAGGTAGATCTTTCGCCTAGCATGCATGAAGCACCGGGTTCAATCCTCAGCACCACATTAATAAAATGAAATAAAGGTATTGTGTCAACCTACAACTAAAAAATAAATGTTTTTTTAAAAAAATTCTGATTCTGCCTTCATTAGAACTCTTCCTATATTGATACTGTACACTCCCTTATGCTAATAAATGCAACTTCTCGTAAATACATATACTTGTATAACAATTCTTAAAAATATACCATAACATGAAGATGGTAATTTATGGCTTCTGCCATAAAACTTTCAGAACTGTTGTTTTTTTTTTTTTTCATACACTTATGGAATAGACAAAAAAAACCCACAAAGTATCCCATTTCATATGTATTTCATTCACATGATTTATAATCCACAGGTTCATAGAATATTCAGACTGAGAAGGGACCTTGATGTCTAATTGAAAAGTAAATCCAAAATATAACTTTTATATTATTAAAAAGGAAACCCATGGATAAACAACATGGGTAAAGTGGTAATTTTTAAAAAAATAAGTATCTTTTTAATTGTGGATGAATCTTTCAGTGCCTCACATATGTCAGGCTGAAAGCACTCTACCACTGAGCAACAACCCCATTTTTTGAGCCAGGGCCTTGCATTTGAAGTTCCCCAGGATGGCCATGAACCTTCAATCTTCCTATCTTCGTCTTCCAAGTAGCTGGGACTACAGCCCTGCAATACCACATCTAGTTCCCATAGCTTCTTTCTTTCTTTCTTTTTTTTTTTTAGTTGTTGATGGGGCCTTTATTTATTTATTTCTTAATATTTGCATGTCTGCAAGAAACATATATTTTTGCCAGGGCATTTTGTTCTTTTAACCATTTAAAGCTGTTCTCTGTGTCCATCCAAGTTCAGGAGCCTTTTCCAAATCACTCACCTTTAGCATAATGTCTAAGGTAGTACCATCACCATGCTTCAAAACGGTCAGATAGACCTACAAGACAATAAAGGAAGTTATCTGAGTACATCTACCCTGTTTCAAGGTATTTTAACATTACAAAAATACAGAAAGCAAGTAAAAACGTTGCAAGAAGTATGGAGGTACATATAAATCAGGGTAAGGATGTAAAAACCCCATGAACAACCATAGAGACAAATGGCATGTCGTAATAGCACAGCACACCAACTCTCTCTGGGGAATGTGCACAGGGGAATCACCTTTCAGAAGCACCATGTGGCAGAGAAATTTAAATGAGAAGCTGGCTACAAACCACCCAAATGGGATATGTTAAAATGAGAGTTAGACATGGCTTGTGGGTCATTCCTTAGGTCAGTTTTGGTTAGTATTAAAGAAGTTTCATGTTTCATAGAGTAATGTAGGTAACTAGAAATCAAAGAAATTTATTGTGGAAACTTACAGGACTCCTCAGGTCAGCAGAGAGAATCTGTTTTCCTTCCACATGGTCCTTAAACCGACGACGGGCTTCATCTAACGTTGCCTTGTGTCCTGCTTTTCCTAGTTTGCCCAGAACCAAGCCCCTCAGGAGTGCATCTAGATGACCTGATTGAAAAGTAAAAAAGACATAGGACTATTTAAAAGGACTGTTTTTATTAATTTAGCACCTGAATACTTTATAATTATATTACTGTAAGTCTGTGGTCTTAAACAAACACAATTCCCCTAATACGAAAGAGAACACTTGATTTAAATTTAATAAATCGTAAGAGGGAAAATGCTGAACAGCAAACTTGCTGACCATCTCTATTCACAAATGCCAATTATCTGGATTTACTAAATGTTACTCAGTCTAGTTAATTATACTGCTAAGGGCTGTGTGGAAAGAATAGGCTTATTATATCACAAAGCTCTGACACAAGATTCAGAAAAAGATAGTATGTGGAACTAGTATACCCTGTGTATGACAAACTGAAATCATATTTAAAAAAATATTTTTGTTATTGATGGACCTTTATTCATTTATTTATTTTTATGTGGTCCTGAGAATCGAACCTAGTGCGTCACACATGCTAGGCAAGTGCTCTACCACTGAGCCACAACCCCAGCCCTGAAATTATATTTTTAAATGAAGGCTGGTTGATGAATTCTTCCAAAGATACACAAACAGTCATTAAGGACGTAAAAAGAGTATCACCACTGATCATTAGGAAATGCAAATACAAACCACAATGAGATACTACTTCACACTATGATGGCTACAATCGAAAAGACAGAATATAAACAAAAGTGTTGACAAGGATGTGGAGAAATTAGAGCCCTAAAACACTGCTGGTGGAAATGCACAATGGTGTGGCCATTTAGAAAGACAGTTTGGCAGTTCCTCTGTAGGTTCAACATAGAGTTATCATGTGACCTTGCAATTCTACTCTTAGGTATTTACCCAAGAGAAATGAAAGTATATGTCTATATAAAAACTTGTACATAAATATTCACAGCAGAATTCATAATAGCCAAAAAGTGAAACCAATCCAAATGTTTACCAACTGATAAAATGTGCTACATCCCCACAATGAGATATTATTCTACCATAAAAAGGAATAAAGGGCTGGGGATATAGCTCAGTTAGTAGAGTAATTGCTGGGGTTCAATTCCCAGCACCACCAAAAAAAAAAATTAGGGCTGGGTATGTGCCTTAGAGGTCGGGTGCCCCGAGTTCAATTCCCAGTAAACACCCCACCCCAGCGCCAAAAAAAGAAATGAGATACTGACATTTAAGCTACCACCTGGGCAAATGCTAAATGAAAGAAGCCAGGTACACAAGGCCATATACTATGAGATTCTACTTATATGAAATGTCAAAAATAGGCAACTTTATGAGAGAGAAGGATTAGTGGTTCTCAGGGAATAGGGATTAACTGCCACTGGGCATGGGGCTTCATTTGGGGTGAAGAAATTGGTTAATGGTGATGGTAGTATAAGCTTATTATGAGCATACTAAAAAGCACTGAACTGTTTTTTGTTTTTTTTTTCTTTTGAGATACTGAGGATTAAACCTAAGGCTTTGCACTTACTAGGCAAATACTCTACAACTGAGCTACATCCCCAGTCCTTTTTATTTTGAGGTAGGGTGTCACTAAGTGGTCTGGAAACATGTATATGTCACCATGACCAACACAAAAAAGTCAAAATTAGCACACAAATCTGATAGATGTACAATGGAAAATGCAGTATATTCTTACTACCCAGCAGTAAAAGGAATGAACAACCTATATGTTTCTCAAAAACATGCCGAATAAGAAAAGCAAAATATAACACAATTTCACACAGGATATATTGGTGTACTTCTGTAATCTCAGCCATTTGGGAGGCTGAGGAAGGAAGATGGAAAGCTCCAGGCCAATTCTGATAATTTAGCAAGACCCTATCTATAAATAAATAAATAGGCTGGGGATATAGCTCAGTGGTAGAGCACTGTTGGGTTCCATCCCCCGTACTTGGAGGGGGAAGAAATATGTATATGTGTATGAGATTCTACTTGTATGATAGACAACATTAATCCACAGTGAAAGTAGTTAAAATAGTGTTTGCCTGGATAGGGTGATCAAGTAGCAGGGACTGGTTTAGAAGGGGCCTGAGGCTACTTTTAAAGAATAGAAATGTATGCATTTGTCAAAAGTCATACAGCTCAGTGGTAGAACATTTGCCTAGCATATGCTGAAGCCCTGTACTGACAAAGAAATGGGGGCAGAAGGTATCATTGAGCTAGACAGAACACTGACATTACACATTTTTGCAATATTTAAATCATAATTCAATAAAAAGCAAGTTTAAGAAAACTTACCAAGAGATCCAAAACAAAACAAAAAACAATTTATAACTCTGGCTCTGGTACTGACTTGCTATGTGGTGGAAGGTGATGTTTTATTATTTTGCTTTTTGATTCTTTCATCTGAGAGAAAACTAAAGCCATTCCCCCCTATATAATTTTTAAAATTTTTTGGTTTTAGTTATATATGGCAGTAGAATTAATTT
Organism: Callospermophilus lateralis; assembly: GCF_048772815.1. Classification (NCBI taxonomy): domain Eukaryota; kingdom Metazoa; phylum Chordata; class Mammalia; order Rodentia; family Sciuridae; genus Callospermophilus; species Callospermophilus lateralis. The sequence continues at coordinate 23,464,183 of NC_135315.1, read as the reverse complement.
TGACAAAATTTTTTAAAGAGAGAGAGAATTTTTTAATATTTATTTTTTAGTTTTTGGTGGACACAACATCTTTATTTTTTTATTTTTATTTGGTGCTGAGGATAGAACTCAGCGCCCCGTGCATGCCAGGAGAGTGTGCTACTGCTTGAGCCACATCCCTAGCCCAATTTTGACATATTTATACATGACATATACCTTATTCTAATCAGGATCCCAGTCTGGTGGAGTATATACAATGTTGAGATTCACCGTGGTATATCCATGTGTATACATAGGAAAGTTATGTCAGATTCATTCTATTGCTTTTCCTATTCCTATCTCCCCTCCCTTCCCTTCTTTCCCCTTTGTATAATCCATCGAACTTCTATTCTTCCCCTTACCAATAGCAACCATAACATTCATCCTTTGATCTTCTGGGATTGGCTTATTTCACTTAGCATATAGTCTCCAGATCCATCATACTGATGAATGTCATAAAAACATTCTTCTTTATGGCTGAGTAATATTCCATTGTATATATAAACCACATTATTATCCATTCATCTGGATTTTGAGGAATTCTATGTTCAGATGTCTAACATGACCTCAATTTAATATGCCTCAAACCAAACTCCTGTTGATTCCCTTTTGTCCCCAAAGATGCTTCTATGGCAGTTTTAATTTGATGACTCCTCTCTCAACCACACATTCTTTTTAGCAAAATTCTTTAAGGAAGTTCTTTAAAAAAAATAGTTTGTTCTACCTTCAAACTTCACACAGAACTTACTAACTACTTAGGAGTTGTAGCCAGCACCTCAAATGGATTAATCAGATAGCCTATTTTTCTTTTTTTGTTTTGTTTTTTCCTGCAGTGCTGGAAGTTGAGTTCAGAGCATGCTAGGCGAGTGTTCTACCACCAAGCTATATCTGTCTTCAGCCTATTCTTCGCATACTCAAGTACATCAAATCATGTTCGTCTACCCAAAACTCTAAATTATCACCTCAAGTCACAAAATATGAAAGTCAAAAACTTCTTACCACGGGTCCACAAGTCCTATAAGATCTAGTACGCTTCCCATGTTCCTCCCTCTCTCATTTACTCTGTTCTGACCTTACTAGCCTTCTTGTTATTCCATGTTCCCACCTTAGGCATTTGTCAGTCCCTCTGTCTGGACCATTTCCCCCCTAGATATACTTATACTTCTCTCTTTGGTATCTCTACTTAGATTCAAAGATTACCTTATTAGTGATTTCCCCAACTGCTCTCTATAAAATAGTGGTCTAGTACTCCTTATTTGCCTTACCTGGCTTTGTTTTTCTTCATGATACTTGTTATCAACCCAGAACAGTATATATTTAATTGTTTGCTGTTGTCTCCCACTAGAATATAAACCATACAGGGCAATGTTTTGCTTTCTGCTGTATCAGCAGCTTCTAGAATAATACTTGACATATAAGTTGCATAAATATTTGTTGAACCAATGAAAGACAAAGAGTGCTTAATACTGTTACTACTGTTCTTATTTCAAAAGACTCTCAAATTAAAATTAAGAGAAAGTACCACCTTTAACTATTAGAAGATGGTAAAAAAAATAATTATATTTGGAGTCTTCAAATCACCATTCTCAACATTTAAATGATAGCAAAAAGAGTAAATATGTGATTACAGAAATAATGATGGAGGAGAACATGTGTAAAAAAGCAATTAACTTCTTTAATTAAGAAAGCTGGGGCTGGAGATGTGACTCAAGCGGTAGCGCGCTCGCCTGCCATGCGTGCGGCCCGGGTTCGATCCTCAGCACCACATACAAACAGAGATGTTGTGTCCGCCGAATACTAAAAAATAAATATTAAAATTCTCTCTCTCTCTCTCACTCTCTCTTAAAAAAAAAAAAAAAAAAAAAAAAAAAAAGAAAGCTGGCCCCTGTGTCTCTTAGCTGTAACCTCGAGTTATAAGTTGTATATAAGGTGCCTAGTAGTATGGTAATATAAATAAGAAAAATAACTCAAAATTCCCATTAACTTTTCTTCACTATAAATGTGACTTTGGAACACTTTATTTTCTTTCTTTTTTTTTAAAATTTGTTTTTAATATTTATTTTTTAGTTTTCGGCGGACACACTTGTTTGTATGTGGTGCTGAGGATCGAACCCGGGCCACACGCATGCCAGGCGAGCGTGCTACCGCTTGAGCCACATCCCAGCCCAGGAACACTTTATTTTCAATACTGTATAAATCACATGTAGCAATAAATATATATGTAAGTACTACTGCACTGATGGTGATGACACATTAACTTCACCAGCAGACTTGGATGACTTGAGTTTTAATTTCTGGCAGTTGAATATATAGTAACATCTTATAAATATAAAGATGATTTTAATTAAGTTGTTAACTACAGGTGAATAAAAAAGTACCAGTTTCTGACTGATTTTTTTTCCCCATTAAGTACATCCATTACCTTCTCCAGGTTTGGGGTCCCAGCCCAGTCTCTCCCCTATAGGTGAAAAGACATCTTTCACAAACTCCTGGATTTCCTCATAGAAGTCTGTGTGGGACAAGAGAGTTGAGAGAATCCCCAGGTTACAGCTCAGGTCGCTCCATACAGTATAATTGGGCTCATTCACAAAAGCCTCCATGACTTTTAGAACCTCTACAGTGCTAATGATTCCAGCTCGAGCCTGGGATAGGAAAAAACATAAATTAACCTAGTCTTCAAAAAACAAAACAAAAAATAAGCATGTATTTTCAGCATAATCTACAGCTAATAATTTTTTTGGTTTGAGGAAATGAGACTAAATAAGTTCAGAAGAACACCATTGAAATAAAATTCCTATTATGAAAATATCCCTTACTTCTTCACTATTTATAAAAGAACTACTTTAAAAACTACAAAAATAGTTGGGGTTTTAATTCTTGACAGAGGCTCTTTCAAAGCTGGACCTTAAAAACTGTGTCAACTTAAGCCTCTCCTTTACTCGTTTCCAAAAGAGCACAAACTGGAAGGCACTACAAATTGAGAGTTCTTTCAGCACTAACTAATGGAGTTGGGAAAAAGAACTTCTGTTACAGCAGCCAACTGCACAAATGACCCACTCTCCTGGGACAGGTCTCTTTTGGCAAAGAGATTAGTAGATGTAAAGTTTTGAGCATCATTGCTAATCTATGTTTATACAAAGGAGGAATCTAAAACCAGTGATTGCAGAGGGCAGGGAAAATTTCAAGTTCAATTTAAAGGAACACTAGGAGGAACGTAACAATTTTATCATAGTCAAAGACATCCAGAAATTACAAAACCTATGTTGGAGTCACAAAAATAATATTACTAGCTGCTGCTTTAAGTCCTTTCTGGAATAAAACCAAATATAAATATATTTCTAAATTAATACACACTATAATTTGAATAATGACAAAACTACAAAAGTTCTAGCTTTTCTTGCAAACTACTTTAGAAAAAACATAAAATCATTCTAAATTACTGCCAGATGTAGTGGTGCGTGAATGCAGGCACGCACGCCTGTAATCCCAGTGACTGGGAAGGCTGAGGCAGAAAGATCATAAATTCAAAACTAGCCTTTTAGCAGTTTATTGAGACCCTAAGCAACTTAGCAAGACTTCAGTCTCAAAATAAAAAAATAAATAAATAAAAGGACTGGGGATGTGGATCAATGGTTAAGTGCCCCTGGTTTTAATTCACAGTACCTCTGCCCTCCACCCAAATCATTGAATTATTAAAAAAAAAAAAAAAAAAAAAAAGTAGGGAAATTTCTTAAAGGCTTATATCTATTTCTATTTAAAAGAGAACTTTTTGTCTTATAAAGAATGGTTTGACTAAAAATGATTAAAAAAAAACTGGCTTAGGAGTAGTGAAATGGTATTTGCTTCTGGTAAATTATATAGATCCAATCTTGTCATTTAATTACTAACAGTCATTTGCTCCTTTCCCAAAGGTGTTCACATTCAGAAGAACCATACTCTTCTAATTATGCTTTAGACACTCCAGGAAAAAACAAGATCCTTTAATCAACAAAATCTATCATATTACTTAAATGAGAGACACTTACCAAGGAGAAGAGGTCATTCTGTAATCCAAGTCGATCCACAGGAGGCAGAGAAAGGTCCCGAATGCCTGGTAATAAACTTTCCAGCATGGCAGAGCTATACTGGGTTCGATAAAACCCAACAGTTCCCAGATTTAACTGAAAAGATATCCAATAGGCACTATTAAATGCTTCCATTTATTTTATTTTATGTCTTTTTCGAACTTGCATTTATTTAACAAATCAACCTTTTGTATGTGTAAAATGAATTATGCTTTTAGATATATTTGTGTTAAAAATAACAAAGATCACACATGCTAACGAGTAGGGATTAAAACACAGAGCCCACAAAGTTAGCAATCAGTTGTCCAAAATAAATGCAAGGGCAAAAAACCCAGAAACTTGTAACAATAGGGCCAAAGTGAGGGACAGTGGGAGAAAGAGAGAGAATAATGTTGGCTAAATTTCTATTTCTAATCAATGGATTGTTATAGATTTATAGAAAATATTTACTATATATAAAAGCACTTGATAGAAGACTCTCTGAGAAAGATTAAGCTTTTACAAACACTGAGTAAAAAGCCTCAACAATTTCATATTTAAAATTTTTTTTTTCAAAGAGAGAATTTTAAAATTTTATTTTTTAGTTTTCGGCGGACACAACATATTTGTTTGTATGTGGTGCTGAGGTCTGAACCCGGGCCGCACGCATGCCAGGCGAGCGAGCTACCGCTTGAGCCACATCCCCAGCCCCCCATATTTTAAATTTTAACCTCCAGGAAGAACCATATTTTTCTAATTATGTTTCAGACACTCCAGGTAGAATAAGAACCTTTAATCAAAAAAATCTATCATATTATTTAGGTGAGAGATGCAATAAAGGTAATTTCATATTATTTTTGGAGTAAGGTAACCACTGATTTCTCTATAGGCTATTTACAAACAACTGAAACCATTTTTCTTTCCTTTTTTTTTTGTGACTGGGATCGATTGCATTTGTTAGGCAAGTACCCTACTACTGAGCTACAACCAAAAATATTTTTAAAAATATTTATATACAGTATAGTATAATGGTAAAATAAGAAGACATAAGTATTTTACTTCTTTTAATATTTATATTTTAGTTTTAGGCAGATACAATATCTTTACTTTTATGTGGTGCTGAGGATCGAACCCAGTACGTCACATGTGCTAGGCGAGCACTCTACCACTTGAGCCACAACTCCAGCCCTAAATATTTTATTTCTTATAAATATTTTAAAAAATCATCCCATAATTCTAATGCAACTTTTATTTTATTGATTCCCCCCCCCTTTTTTTTTCCTCTCCCTCTTTCATTTTGTAATGCTGGGGATTGAACCCAGGACCTTGTGTATACCAGATAAGTGCTCTACCACTGAGGTATGCCCCCCAGCCTCTATTTTATTGATTTCCTTTATCATCATCTTTTTTTTTTTTTTTTTTCCTGTTTGGTGGTACTGGGAATTAAACCCAGAGATGCTCTACCACCAAACTATATTCCCATCCCCTGCCCTTTTTTAATACCTTTATCCCTGCCACTGAGCCACAATCCCAGCCCTTTTTTATTTCTTAATTTTTTGGTACCAGGGGATTGAACTCAGGAACACTTGACCACTGAGCCACATCCTCAGCCCTATTTTGAGACATGGTTTAAGTTGCCCAGGTTAGCCTTGAATGTGGAATCCTCCTGTCTCAGTTTACTGAGTTGATGAGATTATAGGTGTTTAAAGTTGTAAGTCCACAAATGTTTTGGCTAAAATGACTTTATACAGAGTCTATTATTTTTCTTTTCCACTTCAGTCTTATTCTGTTTTATTTGCTTATCTACCACACCCTTATCTAATTAAAAGCACATATCTGGATTATACTATTTGAAAAATGCCCTAAATTTCACAAAGTTTTAGAATTGAAAGTCCTAGTCTATGGGGCTGGAATGTAGCTCAGTGGTAGAGCACTTGTCTAGTATGCATTAGTATACATGAAATCTGAGTTCAATCCCTGCACTACGCCTTACTCCCCTAAAAAAGTCTCAGACTAAACTGGAGCAGTAAAATTTAGAGAGAGTTATAAAATACATTAAAGAAATCAGTTCAGATAAGGTAAAAATGGCTCTGCCATTTCTGGACTCACCTTAACCCACTGGTCTGATTTGACATTTTTCAAAACCACATTCATCTCTGGCTTATCCATTAGAATTTTAAGTTTGGCCTGATTGGGATCTTCACTAGTAGAGATTGTGATAGGAACCATCCACTGGGGACAGTCTTCTCCTAATCAAGAGAAGAACAAACAGAAAACCTGAAAATTAACTTAATCCTGGAAGAAATAGATGGTAAAATGTACAGAGAGGACTGGTGTTGTTCTAGTCAGGGGCCCAAATTTAGGTGGTAAGCCAATAGCTCATTCTTAGTGCTACAGAAACTCTCCCAGCTAACCCAAATATTAGTGGAAAGGAAGATATAACTAATGAAATAATAACAGCCTAAAAAAAAAAAAAGAGAGATCAGTTAACTCATAGAATCACAAATGCAACGATTTAACCTTTATCATTGTTTTCCCTTCACAAAGCAATAGACATAGCAATGATTTTACTGTGAAAATAAATTTTGAGTAGGTGAAAGTGTTCCCATTGCATTGCATTTAAAAACCAATTTTAAGGTGCAGTCTTTAATGGGTATACACACTGATGAAACACTGATATTTATTGCTATGATACGACACATCCTGGGACCTGTTGCATTCTATTAATGAGGAGTCATATCTAAAAGTCTAAGCATTTGTAAGGCAGAAATACTATTTTAGATATCAGGCAGCAAAACAGACTTGCATTAAGATGCCAAACAAGAGTCCTTACCAAGTACATTAACAGTTATTTAAATAGTTGCATACCTAACATATGTAAGTTATATAGCCTAATTATCAGGCTAAACAACAAATTAAACCCCTCCCCTTCACACACTATTCAGGTTTTAATGTTGTTTATATTTGTCATTGAACATTATATTTATTTTTTAGTTTTCGGCGGACACAACATCTTTGTTTGTATGTGGTGCTGAGGATCGAACCCGGGCTGCACGCATGCCAGGCGAGAGCGCTACTGCTTGAGCCACATCCCCAGCCCCTGTCACTGAACATTATAAAAGCCTGTAAAACCTATCAGTATTTCAAAGCAGATTATAGGTATGAGGTAGAAAACAGCAACTATGACACTTAAGGATTTATTTGGATATATTGTTTGACTTGTAAGGCATTTATTTCATTTAAAAAAATCTTTTATAATTCTGTGAATTTAACCTAGGAGCACTTTACCACTCAGCTATATCCCCATCCTTTTTTAAAAAATTTTACAATTTTGAGACTGGGTCTCACTAAGTTGCTTAGATCAGTGCTAAGTTGTTGAGGCTGGCCTCAAACTTGCGATCCTTATATTTCTGCCTCCTGAATTGCTGGGATTACAGGTATGCACCACCACTCCCGACTTGTCAGACCTATTTATTATAAGAGTAATTCTAATGTTTTAAGAAGAGTTAAGGGCAGAGGCTATACTTCTTAATCCTAGGAGGATGCACCAGATCTTGAGGGTAGAACATGACAAGGCATTGGTGATGATAACATATACTTCTCTCTGTTGAGAACTACTATTCAGAGAAACACTTTACTTTTGGTTTTTTTTTCAATCAAACTTTAATTTCCTGGATAAAATTTTATAGGTAGGGAGTCTAACGTGTTTGAAAAAGTGTGAGTTAAAAACATGAACTCATGGGCTGGGGATGTGGCTCAAGTGGTAGCGCGCTCACCTGTCATGCGTGCGGCCCGGGTTCGATCCTCAGCACCACATACAAACAAAGATGTTGTGTCCGCCAATAGCTAAATAAATAAATAAATATTTAAAAAAAAAAAAATGAACTCATGGGCTGGGGCTGTAGCTCAGTGGTAGAGCGCTTCCAGCCTTAGAACCACATAAAAAATAAATAAATAGATAAACAGATAAATAAATAAAGATATTGTGTACATTCCTGTGACAAAATAAAAAAAAAATATTTAAAAAATAAAAACATAAACTCAGGGTTGGGGAGGTAGTTAATTGGTAGAGTGTTTGCCTAAATGGCAAAGCCCTGGGTTCAATCCACAGTGTGGAGGGAAAAAAAAGCAGAACTCATGGGGTTCTATTATTTTGTTTCAATTTCCTCCCTTGCCCTTTTATGTGTGTATGGGAGGGGCATTTGCAGTCTTCCTGCTTCAGCCTCCCAAATTGCTGGGATTACAGGCACATGCCATTGTGCCCAGCTAATTTCCACTTGTAACTTATTCGATAAGTGACCTCAACCAATTTAACTAGTTGTACCTCAGCTCTCTCATGTGCAAAATGAAAATAATACCACCTATATTTAAGCCATCCACTTAAGTACACCAGAAATCCTCTTTTATGGATTACGACTAGATATCACTTCTTAGATGTTCTAATTCTTCATTATAGACTCCAATAATACATAGACGCATGAGATTTTTTTTTAAGAAAGCAATTAAATACTATAAATAGTGTGTTGAATCTTATATTTTGATTTCTTAAGTCTCACTTTTATCCTTTTACCATCTCCTTTTTTTTTTATTAGTTCCATTATAACTATAAATAATGGATAATAATGCCAGGTGTGATGGCACATGCTTATAATCCCAGTGGCTCAGGAGGCTGAGGCAGGAGGATTTTGAGTTCAAAGCTAGCCATTAGCAACTTAGTGAGGTCCTAAGCAACTTATCAAGACCCTGTCTATAAATAAAAAATAAAAAGGGCTGGGGATGTTATTCAGTGATTAAGCACCCTTGAATTCAATCTGTGGTCTGGGGGGTAAAAAAAAAAAAAAGGATAATATTTCCTATTAGTTGGCACCCACTACTGATACCCCAAATCATCAATTACCTCCCATTTATAGCCATTTGCTTACCAACATAAGGTCCACTGGCACAGAACTTCTTTTGAGACAACTTCAGTAATCTGTCATCTTCTACCTAAAGAAACAAAATAAAGACTATAATAGCATCAACACTTTTGGAGCAGTGGGAGGAATATTCCTGTGATAAAGTAGATGATGGAACCAATAGAACCAAATGACTGATAAATACACAAAATGCAGTGGTGATGAAGATGATGTACTATAGAATCTTTATTCTAAAAAAAAGGCTGGGGCAGGATGTAGCTCAGTGGTAGAGTGCTTGCCCAGTATACATGAGGCCCTGAGTTCCATCCCCAGCACTGCGAAAATAAATACATAAATAAATAGCTAGTTGTGGTGGTGCATGCTTCAAATCACATCAATTCAAGAGGCCAAGGCAGGAAGACTGCAAATTTGAGGTCTCTCTTGGCAACTTAGTAAAACCCTGTTTTAAAATAAAAATTAAAAAAAAAAAAAAAATGGATGAGGGATGTGGCTCAGTGGTTAAGTGCCCCTGGGTTCAATTCCTGGCACCATAAATCAATCAATCAATCAATCAATTAATAATGGGTTTGTGGGGGCACTCAGTTGTAGAATGCCCCTGGATTCAATCTTTAGTACTGCGAAAAAATAAATATTAGGGGGCTAGATTGTGGCTCAGCAGTAGAGCACTTGCCTAGCACGGATGGGACCTGGGTTTGATCCTTGGCACCACATAAAAATAAAGGCATTGTGTTGTGTCCATCTACACCTAAAAAATAAACATTAAAAAAATACATATTTAAATAAATAAACAAACAAATAGATAAATAGATATTAGGGCTGAGGCCAAGGCTCAGCGGTAGCGCACTTGCCTGGAATGTGTGAGGCACTGGGTTCGATCCTCAGCACTGCATATAAATAAATGAATGAATGAATGAATGAATGTCCATTGATAACTAAAAAAATGTTTTAAAAAATTAACAAAATAAATAAATAAATGGCAAGTGTCCATGTAATATGACCCCTCAAAAGGGATGTATACCCAGTTGAGATGTTCCTAAAAGCAATGTATGTTTTCAAAGTATACAACACAATAAACAAGTTATATTAATCTTTATAAAGAAAGTCTTAAACTTTAGTCTTAAACTTCTAAGAAGCAGCAACATTACATTGGCATGTGGACTCACTATTCAAAATTCAAAATTTAAAATGCTTGTTAAACAGGAAATAGGCATAGGTGTTGTTTCAAAGGATGAATTTAGCAATGAAACAAAAAGTGTGTGTGTGTAGTTTGGGGGGCAGGCACTGAAAATAACTAAAAAGCCAGAACCAACAATAGCAAGTTCATTTGTTTAAAAAAATACTTCAACAGCTGGCCTTTAATCCCAGCAGCTCTAGAGATGGAGGCAGAGGGATCACAAATTCACAAATTCAAGGCCAGCCTGGGCAACTTAGTGAGACCCTGTCTCAAAATAAAAAATAAAAAGGGATGAGGATGTAGCTCACTGGTAGAGTGCCCCTGGGTTCAATTCCCAGTACTGCATTTAAAAGAAGAAAAGAGGGCTGGGCTGTGGCTCAGTGGTAGCGCATTTGCCTGGTATCTGTGAGGCACTGAGTTTGATTCTCAGCACCATGTATATTAAATAAAAAAATAAAGATCTATCAACAACTAAACAAAAATATTTTTTAAAAAAGAAAAAAACTATGTTAGAGAGTTCTTCTACTTTCAAAAGAATTAAGTCACAGATAGCCTTTTATTTATTTATTATTTATTTGTTTATTTATTTATTTTTATGTGGTGCTGAGGATCAAACTCAGTTTGTCTCTAAGTAAAAAAAAAAATGGCTTAGGGATGTGGCTCAGTGGTTAAGTGCCTAACACATGCTAGGCTAGCACTCTACTGCTGAGCTACAACCCCAACCCCACAGAGAGCCTTTTTATTATAATATAAAATGGGTGAGTTTAGCTCTGTACATAGACAAAAAAACAACAAAAGAAACAGAGCATCACCTTTAAGTAACTAGATGGGAAAAGTAAGCTCAGTTTCAGTAACACTATGAAGCAGTGATATTCCTGTTTTCTATTTGATAACAACTATGCTCTTAAAAGTGTGCATTAGAGGCAGGCATAGTGGCTCATGCTTATAGTCCCAGATACTGAGCTGAGACAAGATCACAAATTTCAGGCCAATCTAGACAACTTGGTGAGACTCTGCATCAAAAATAAAATTACAAGGGGGCTCAGGGAAGTAGCTCAGTGGTAGAACACCTATCTAGCATATATAAGGCTTTGGATTCACCCCACAGTCCCCCCCCCCAAAAAAATTTTTTTTTAAATATTTTTTTAGATTTTGATGAACATGCTAGGCAAGTGCTCTACCACTGAGCCACAACCCCAGATCCCCCGCCAAAAAATTTTAAAGTGTTTCGCTTGAAGAAAAAAATTAAAACTAAGAGTTCACACTATATGTTATCATTAAACAGTTGAATAGTTTTGAGGAATGAAATACTTAGAGATGAAAAGAACAATTATCTTTGTATGCTAATATCTTTCTTCTTTTTTGAGTCATTGGGATTATAGGTGTGTCTTATTTTGAGAAAGGGTCTTGATAAACTGCTGAGAGCCTTGCTAAATTAAGGAGGCTAACCTCAAACTTGCAAATCTCCTGCCTCAGACTCCAGAGCCCCTAGAGTTACAGGTATATACCACCATGGCTGGCTTGCTAATATTAAACAAATCAGGTAGAGAGATAACTACTTGTCAAATCTATATGGAATGTCGAGTATAATCAGTCATATATCATGAGTGATCTCATAATAGACTTTTCTTCTAAGTGGACAAAGAAGATTAAAAGAAATACAATATAGGTCTCTAAACTTAGAGGTAGTCTAGTCCACCAAATATGATAAATTGCATTCCCTAAGTTGACATTTCAAATCCTTGCAATCATTTAACTGAGAGGTCTTCCAGTATGTCTACTTTATTATAAATCCACTCATATTTTAAGTTAAGATATGGCTCTAGAAGGTTAACTTGCAAGCATCCACATTAAAATATTCTTTGTAAATGTGGTTGCATTTTGAGAGTGTAAGGGCTGGTTTAAATGTCATGTAGAATACTTGTAAAATTATAAATTTAAAAATTATAAATACTTTTTTTAAAATATTTATTTATTTATTTTTAGTTTTCGGTGGACACAACATCTTTGTATGTGGTGCTGAGGATCGAACCCGGGCCGCACACATGCCAGGCGAGCGTGCTACCGCTTGAGCCACATCCCCAGCCCCAATATAAAATTGTAAATACTTTGTAAAATTATACTTGACTTTATGAACAGTTCAAGACAAGAAAAAAAATTATAAACTGGGCATAGTGGTGTCCACCTGTAATCTCGGCAACTCAGGAGGCTGAGGCAGAAGGACTGCAACTTTTGAAGCTAGCCTCAGCAACTTAGTGAGGTCCTAAGCAAATTAGAAGACCCTATTTCAAAATAAAAAAACAAATAGGGCTGGGGATGTGGCTCAGTGATTAAGTACCCTTGAGTTCATTCCCCTGTACCAAAAATAAAGAGAAGAAAGTGCTATCAATCTTTTTCCTTAAAAATGGATAGTAACTAATTCCCTACACAGCTCACAAAACCTTGACAAACACATTTAAGAGAATAATTTCATAAGTAAAACTGAATTAAGACAAACTTTTTGGTAGGCATTAAGGGTTCATGTGTAATTTTCAGTCCTGCTGGAGAATAACTCATTCTGAAGTACTCCTCTTTAATTCAGGTTCAATCAATCAACATTAAAAACAATATTATAAAAGGAAATTATAAAGGCATATTGAATTTTACCAATTTTTTTTCTACATTTAATCAAGTGATTACATGGTTCTTCTATTTGGTTCTAGTAATATAGTGAGATTTTCTTTTTTTAAGATGGGGGTCTCAATGAATTGCCCAGATTGCCCTGAATCTTTTGATTCTTCTGCCTCAGCCTCCCACGTAACTGCAATTATAGGTCAGTGCCACTATGCCCAGCTCTTGTAGTAGACTTTTTAAATATTAAAACAACCTTGTATATCTAGAATGAAACTCATGTGGGGATTGGGGTTTATTTAGCCCAGTGGTAGAGCACTTGCCTTGCATGCCTAAAACCCTGGATTCAATCCCCAGCACCAAAACAAGAATAAACATCAAGTAGTGTTTTTAGAAGTAAACCAACAAATTTTCACAGTCTTCCTGAGGATAGTACAAGTAGACAATTTTGTTCCCTAACTATGTATAATTTAATGATGTTGGGCAGGGGCAAAGTCACTGAGAAAAGAGTACAAAGTTGGTATAAATTTCACTACAATTTAAAAAGTACAGAAAAGCAAATTTGGTAACATTGAACTGAATTTCATGCAGTGTAATATCAGACAAATAGGATTTTTTATAAGTTTACCTGTTCTGCTTCCACATAAATGAGAGGGAATCCCATTTGTTTGGTCCAGGTATTCATCACAGCTGCTATGGGTTTGCCACTAGCATTTTCTAAACTTTCCCAAAGATCCTCTGGAAGGCAAATCACAAACAATGATAATCTAAAATGTTTATGTGTTTATTTTCTTAAAACAAATTAGAAATATTATTTAACTCTTAACACTGCAATGCTGACCAATTCTTTGTTTCTTTCAGGTTCAGGAAACAGTAGGCCAAATTAACATCTCCTTATAAAAACTTGGCTTTCAGTCTTTTTTAACAAATGGTGCTGGGAAAACTTGTTATCCATATGTAGAAGAATGAAACTAGACCCTTCTCTCTCACCCTGCATAAAAATCAACTCAAAACAGATCAAAGGCCTAGGAATTAGAACAGAAACTATTTAACTCCTAGAAGAAAATATAGCATCAAGACTCCAGCATGCAGGCACAGGCAACAATTTTCTTAATAGGAGATCCCTAAAGCTCAGGAAATAATGCCAAGAGTTAATAAATGAGATGGCAGCAAATTAAAAAACTTCTGCACAGCAAAGGAATAATTAGGAATGTAAAGAAGAGGACCTACAAAATGGGAGAAAAATCTTTACTACTCTTCTGACATAAGATTAATATCTAGATTATACAAAAAACTCAAAAAAATTTCACACACACACACAAAAATAATAATAATCCAGTTCCCCAATACCAATAAAATAAAATAAAATAAAATAAAAATAAATGGGCAAATGAATTAAACAGACACACTTCAAAGACACGGAAATGACCAGTCAAAATGGTAGTCATCAAGAATACAAATAACAGTAAATGCTGGAGAGGATATAGAGAAAAAAAGGAACATTTTTTGGATTGTAAATTAGTACAACCATTACATAAATCAGTATGGAGGTAGGTATCTCGAAAGATTTAAGCATGGAACCACCATATGACCCAGCTATACCACTTCTCATTATTTATCCTAAAGAATTAGTCATCATACTATAGTGATATATGCATACCACATTTATAGCAGCACAATTCACAACAGTCCAGCTATGGAACCAGCTTAGGTGTCCATCAACAGATGAATGGATAAAGAAAATGTCATACACACATACACACACACACACACACACACACACGGGAGTTTTATTCAGCCATAAAGAAAAATGAAATTATGTCATTTGAAGGAAAATGGATAAAACTAGAAACCATTATGTTAAGTTAAATAAGTCAAATTCAGATGTCAAGGGTTGTATGTTTTTTTCTCATATACGGAATTAGAGAGGAAAAAGGTAAAGAAAGGTAGGTGTGGTTAGATATCACGAAAATCAAAGGGAGATCAGTTAAGAAAAGGGACTAAGAGAGAGAGGCGAGGTGGAAGGGAAGAAGCACTGGGAAGTGATACTGGCCAAATTATATTGTTATACTGTGTACCTATACAAATATGTGATAATAAATTCCATAATTATATATAACTATAATGCACCAATAAAATAAATTAAAAAACTGGTCTTTTATTCTAAGATGTACTTAATCATTCTAGCATATAAGAAAAATTATAAACTATAACAAAAGACAAATGAGTTCAAACAAGAAATAAGAATGAAAATATAGAAACATGTTCAAACTCACTGTGTAAATAAGCATTGTATCCATTCAATTAACCAGTTTTAAAATATTCATTGCTTAGCAAACTGAAGTAAAACTCATGGTTAAATTCATATGGTGGAAGATAAAGCAAAATATCAATAAGGGGTACATACTATGATGGTAGCATGCACAGAGGAAGGAAAAGCACATAAAGAAAAATCCAAAGAAAATAAAGGGTTCACAAGTATGATTTTTAGCCTTCAACTTGGAGTTGTTCATCACACACACAAGGGAATAAAGGTACACAGAATAAATGGTCTAATATACAAACAGGAAAAGTAAAAACCATAGCAATATGTTCAATAAGCTCCAAGAAAGTAGGGTATGAGAGTGGGAATAACAGGAGATGAGGCTAAAACATTAGGTAGGGGCTAACCTATTGATCACTGGCTTACAAAGAGGTATAGACTTCAGTGACAATAAATAGGAGGATATGATCTGATATTCCCTCTAGCAAGATAACTCTAGCCTCAGTGTAAGAGATGAACTTGAGCTGGAGTTGTGGCTCAGTGGTACAGCACTTGCCTAGTATGTGTGAGGCACTGGGTTCGATCCTCAGCACTACATAAACTAAACAAATAAAGGTATTGTGACAATCTATAGCTAAAAAATAATATATATATATATTAAAAAAGAAGAGGTGCACTTGAATAGAATGCAGCAGGGCAAGAAGTAGTGGATAAGTAGGCATTTCCAAGATTCTAGCGCAGAGATCACAAAAGCATGAATTAGGGAGAACAGCCGTGAGGACAGACAGGGTACAAGAGGATGCTGGGAATAATAATGGAAGTATATTTGAACTGCCAATTGACTTTCATAAATAACAAGGAAAAAAATGTTAAATGGTAGGCTTTGCTTTTCAAAAGTGTGACCCATGACTTAGTAGCACTAGGTTACCCAGAAGTTTGTTAGAAATTTCCCACCCTGGATAAAGTGACAATGCTTTCACTACTAACTCAAGCTATTAAGATTACCTGTAGCAGCATTCTTTTGTTGGAACTTGGTTAAATACATATTCATTCCTTTCTTAAAGTCCTGAGAAAACACAATTTTTAAATCCAGAAGAGTCAGATTTTGGAATTTACAGTATATATGCATATTAGTAGTCAAAAGCAAAATTTACTCAATTACTCAAGTATCAGATATACTGAAAAACATCTATCCCTCTAACATTTACTACCTTTTAAGAATGTATACACTTAGTCTTCTACTTAAAGTTTTAAATCAGCCTCCCATTCCTATCCCAAAACATACTTGGCACATTTTTCTTCTAAGAGACCACAACAGTAAATAAAAAAAGAAATGAAGATGAGCCAAAAATTACCTAGGAACTTAATTTTTTAAAAAGCCAGACATTTTATCCATGCAAAATTTAGGATTTCACCACAAAAGAATAGAAGATTAAAAAAAAAAAAATGCTCTTTTACCTTATCCCCAATGTAGTCATGTAGCATTCGGATGACAGATGCACCTTTGCTATATGATATAGCATCAAATATCTCATCAACCTCAGATGGATGGCCCACACTGACCTGGCAGACAGTGTGATTCAGGGTTATGACAGGAAGCAGACAGCCTGTAATACTGAATTACATAAAGAGCTTTCTAGGAAAACCCTTCTAACTTATAGTTTTCTGTCTTTAGATCACTCACAATGTGTATCTTAACCCTCAAAAGGGCACAGTAACTAGTGTTAATGAAGTAGAATATATAACACAATCCCCGTTATCTTTCAGAGCCTAGGTTCTAGTCCTGACTCTGCTCTTCTGGCAGGCAAGTTGTTACAGCTCTGTTTATTCTTGGTGGGGAGTGGGAGGGAAAGGAATATAGAGATGTAAAACATTTGATTTCTTATGTTAATTTTAACTATTCATAAATATATCAATCTTAGCTAAGTATGTCAAAGTAGGATTATAACTCTAGTTCTCTGAATGTAAAATATATATGTATATACTAACTTTAGTAAGGATAGGCTAACTCAAGAGAATTAAAATATGCACAAAAACATAATGACAATTATGAAATAATCTGTCCAGCATTTTCCTTGAGAGAAACAATGGAATCATAGTGTTATTTAAGACATATGGTTCCTACAGTATCATTCACAAAAATGTACATAGCACCGTCCAAAATTTTTATATGAGCTACCTTAAAATGAAATATTAATTAGAACTTATTCTTTTTAGATCTTCAAGACTGGAAATATGAACTATAAAAACAAGTGAAGGATAGGGATATAGCTCAGTGGCAGAGCACTTGCTTAGAATGTACAAGTTCCTAAGTTCAATTCCCAGTATTGCAATTTTAAAAAAAGTGGAACCATTCATGCAATTTTTCTTGCTTTCAGAATCCTAAGCTTCTCCGTAACTAATTATTCATTTCACTGAAAGGAAAGCAGTCATAAGCCAATGGTTGGAAAGTATAGCTCACTTCAATAGGATGGCTGTTATCTAAGGCATCAAGCTCCTGGGCACGGGTGTAATCAGCAGAAACAAACTGAGTCCAGATATCATACTCTGGAAAGCAGTGGTCTACACATAGATACTCAATCCAGGATGCGAAGCCTTCATTCAACCAAAGATGAGTCCACCATTCCTAAAAACAAAAAGTTGAAATATTTGAAAAAAACAAAATGACTGCAATTCCACTAATTTGAAAAGCATGTCCCTTCTACTATCCTCCAAAACTTATGATTTAATCAACTAAAATTAAATTGAAAACATTTGTGAAAAAAAGAGAAGCATCAGATGTCAACAAAGACCAACTAGTGATATCAGAGTCATGACTGAGAGACATTTTCAAAACATTGCTTAAATCACTTCTTACTACCAAAGGAGAAAAGAAGGAAAGTGGGAGGGAAGGAACCTATAGATGGATAGGAAAAGAGAAAAGATAAATACAGGTAAGAGCAGAGGTATCATTACATAAAATGTAGTTACAAATTTTTCTTAAACAAACAACAAGAAACCCAGAAAGCTATCAGAACAAAACAAGAAAAGTGGAAATTATTTCTATAATGACTAGGAAAAAAAATGAGAAGCTGAGTTGAACTTTCTAGATAAATAGAAAAACAATACTACTTCAATAAGATTTATGTGAAATTAACAGAAATGTCATGGCAGGAAGTAGTTCTCTAATGAATGGTATTTAAGCATTTATGGAATACAAAATTCTCACTATTTTAAGAATATATAGCGAGGGGCTGGGGTTATAGCTCAGTGGCAGAGCACTTGCCTAGCATGTGTGGGGCACTGGGTTTGATCTTCGACACCACATAAAAATAAGTAAAATAAAGGTATTTTGTCTATATACACACATACATATATATATATGTATGGATGGATGGAGAGAGAAAGAAAGACAGGGGAGAGGAAGAGGGAGAAATGAACAAACAAATGGGTGACATAAAAATAAAAAATTACATTTTTTAAAAGTCAAATTTTTAGACAGTTATCTTAATCTAATTTTTATTAAAGTTGATTATAGGGGCTGGGGTTGTAGCTCAGTGGTAGAGCACTTGCCTAGCATATGTGATCCTCAGCATCACATTAAAAAAATAAATAAATTAAATAAAGGTATGGTGTCCATCTATTAAAAAAATAAAAAAGTTGATTAAATTTCTTAGCAAAGGAAGGACATATATTAATCTAAGGCAGAGACCAAAATCCTAGTGTAAAACAAAAGTATTTAGAAATACTGAAAAGATCAAATACTTTTAACATTATATGATAGGTGGCTACTTGTCTCAGTGCTACTTAACTAGTAGACTCTATTAAAATAAACTGTTCTTCAACCCACATGGAGTTTCAGTTTATCAAACAACTCACATCTATAATAATTAGAACGGTTATATAAATCCAGTAAAAAGTTGCTGGTAAACAATATGCGCACATTTCCTTTACTAAAATTTATGGTAGTTTCAAAATAAAATCATAAGTTTTCTAAAAGCTAAGGAAAAAAATTTGATAGAAAGTAGCAAACTTGCTTCATTAAAAGATAATTTTTTGCATGTATTTGAATGCAGGCACTAACACACATAATTCCACATGAAATTTTATTTCAAAAAATTTTTTTCATTTGTAAGTAAAATTTTAAATATTCAAAGGTAAAGGAAAGAGTTTATTTTCAAGAACTGAATCAGGCATGTCATACTTGCTAAATGCCATACTTTGTTCCTTGTTTCTAAAACATACATATGAATTTAAACAACATTCAAGCCAGGATCAACTCTTTAGCAGCCTAAAATGCTATCAAGGAATCTGGCTGGCTCTACAATCTCCAGTTCTTTCACTGCAGAGGTACTTTTAGTTCACTTAATATCCTGTGCTCCTAAGGGCTTCCATAGACAGGATTTATTTAGAGTAAGAGTGAAAGGTCAGGACTAATGTACAGATTATTCACTGCAAACACTCTGATAAATGAGGATTTCAACAGCACTGTTGAAATTTTTATATACCTTTATTCTGTAGTCATTCTGTAGTTTTAGCTTTTTGTTTTTTTTAACTTTCATTTCATCATATTTCAACTTAATATTTTAGGAAACAACAAAATGGCCCCCGAAAACATTTCAATCTAATCAAAGATCAGTTTGTTATTTATCTGGTTACATTTCAGCTAGTGAACCACAAAGATGACTCAAGAAACTACAGTTAGCCTGGAATCTCACTGCATGATACATTCATCTTTACCAAAGAGGAATGTTTCTCACCCAATTTAGTATCTTGAAATTCCCCATTTGCAGACAAATTATAGAACAAGTTAAATTGTCCATATGTTCTCAATCAACACAGAGATTATGAATCCTTTTCAAAGTAGATCTTTTAAAATAAAATTTTTGAATCAATTATTTTTTGGCACAATGTTACAGCCAATCCTGAAACATAATGTGGCCAAAATAATACACAGCAAGATGAAAATAAATATATTTGAGCACTTAAAAATATTAAATACCATAGTAACAAGATTTCCAAACCATTGATGGGCGAGTTCATGTCCTACAACCAGAGCAACCCACTGGCGTGATGAAGAACAGGAGTTTTTTGGATCAATAAGCAATGCAGTCTCCCTGTGTTAAAGGGGGAAAAAATTGAAACAATTAAAATATTGTAATAAAAGCAGACTTGCACAAGTGGGGAACATTCAGATCAATTAGATACCAAGAAAACATTTTTTAGCATACACAGGATAGAAAAAATTCTAGGAATATTCAAGACTACCCCAAATAGATGTGAAATAGTTTAA
Organism: Callospermophilus lateralis; assembly: GCF_048772815.1. Taxonomy (NCBI): domain Eukaryota; kingdom Metazoa; phylum Chordata; class Mammalia; order Rodentia; family Sciuridae; genus Callospermophilus; species Callospermophilus lateralis. The sequence goes on along the minus strand of NC_135315.1, from coordinate 23,443,887 downwards.
TTATCTGTTTGTTTTCTGAAATTTTAGAAACATTTTGTCTAAGGGATTAGGGATAATTGTGGTAGAGAAGAAGTCCTTCCATTAACTGAGGGAAGTGGTGGGGAAAGATGCATTCCAATGTCCTGAAAAGAACACTGAGCAGGATGTCCAAAACTTAGTGCATCTAAAAAGGCAATTGAAAGTAGAAGGCAAAAAAAAATGTTTACAGACTTTGTTTTAAAATTTACACAACCACATGGTTGTGTTGTGGTGACAGAAATGTAAAAACTTGGCTAGAAGATATGAAATCAGAGGTTCTTCAAACTGGATAAATAACCATCAAACTACTGGAGGAAGGAAAGGCACTGAAATGAAAGACTCAGCCAAGAATATATCCAAAAATGCTACTAATGCCAGATGCTCACTTTTAAAATTTTACATGCAAAGACAGTAGCACCAGAGGGGGATGTCCATCTGCATTTTTGAAATGTGCATGGAACTGGAGGGAGCCAGAAAAATTTATACCAGATCATAAAGCAGAAGCTGCTCAACTGTGATTAGGAGGAAGCCCTTATGAAGACAATGATGAGAAAGATAGGGCAGAGTAATGCATCATTAACATACCTATAAGTAACAAGGCCCCAGTTCTCCATGGCACCTTCATAAAATAAATATAAACATTTATTGATACATATGAATGTTTCTTCCTCAAAAATCTCAAAATTCAAATAAATTTATTACAATTCAGCAATAAAATGAAATTTACTTTACCAGCTGCAAAGTCTGCAATAGCAATGAGATCAATTTTAGGTAGAGGATAAGGAACATTGAAGTAGTCTTTATAAAAAGGCAAGGTTTTAGCAGCAACCTATAAAAGTATAAACAAAAGAACCATCTGATAAGTATTTTATTATAATTCATATAGAAATCCACAAAGGAAACCTGTTGCAAGCCAAAGTATCTCAAGTTACTAGAAATCAATCCCAGGGAGCCCTACTTCCAAAGACTGCCTTAGCCCCAAGCTTTGTATACATTGGCCAAACCCTAATCCATTTGTAATTTGGTATGAAAAAAATATAACTACATATTTTCTTGCCCTTTTCCTAAATAAATAAATTTTACTTTTATATATAATCGTTTTTTTTTTCAGAGCTAGAGTTTAAACCCACCGCTTTGTGCATGCTAAGCAAGTGCTCTATTACTGAGCTACACCCCAAGTCTGACTTATATTCTCTGAATCATTTTGTAAAATGTTAATACAACATCAAAGTTGGTATTTCCAAAGTTCTATTAAAAATAAAACCAAAGTAACACAACAACTTTCAGATTAAATTATAAATAATGGCACTAAGTAATTGATCAGAAATGTAAATTCCCCAACCTGGAGTTATGGACTGTTGGAACAATCCTCTTCAAGTACATTTACCTCTAACGCAAATTTTCCTTGCTCTGCTTTGCCAACAGGGGTGTAAACACGAACACACACACCATCTTTTGACCTTGTTTCTACAAAGTCATATTCACCCACAACAAATGCAACCAGATATGTAGACATAACAGGTGTTCGAGCAAACTTCACTTCCACTAAATTTTCATCGTCAGGGTATGGTTTCCGGTCTATTACATTCTTTAAAAAAAAGACAGGAAGAATAAAGAAAATTTAAACAGATTTACACTAATACCTAAGAGTAAACACTAGCCAAAAGCTGCAGATTTCAATGTTTTTCTTTTCTACTTTCCAAAATGGCTTGCTTTTCCATCCCAATTCATCCAGTGCTACCAAGATCTTTCCTCTCAAGAAGGAGAGTGATTTGATAAAGCACTCATACAAATAGCTGGGGGCTAAAATATTCAAATTATGAAGACTTGTGAGAGAAAAAAAAGAAATCAACTTTTTAAAAAATTCTTATTATATACCAGACACTGGGATGTTTTAAGTAAGATCTCAAAAACTTTTCAAATGAAATAGGATAGGAGAAAAATTATCAATAAAAATAAATATAACAGTGGATTATATTTTAAAGATATAGATTTCTAGATCTCAAGCAGTCTCTACAATAAGACTGGATCTGAGCAAATTTATAAGAAATGTTCACTTTACCCTTAGAAATTAATTTTTCTCTGGTGTTCTCCTTTTTGTCCTATTCAAACTCTTTCTAATTTCCAAGGAAAATTTATTCAAGAATAGAACCTAATAAATTCATTTACACTAAAATATAAATTAATATTTCAGTTTAATATGTTAGCTTCCTCTCTAGGAATATTTAAGAAGAGAATAACATTCTATCTATGGAATTCTCTCCACTAATAAATAGACAAAAACTACTTATTTTCAGGTACAGTAGGTTTTTCCAAGTGCCTCAGAGTCACACTATAAACTGCAGGCTACTACATGTCTTAAACAAGGCAATTCTAGACAATACACGTCAAGTGATGAATGCTTACTTTATTTATGAATGAGATCAATGACAGTAGTGAAGAGAAAATACACTTTATAGCTATAACTTCTGGTATTTAATAAGAAAATTAAGACCTTTTTCATTTAGGTAATATCTTTTAAATTTCTTTTTATGTCTTTAATAAAGAAGTAGATAATGTTATTCATGTATTTAACAAGAAATTTCTTCCATGAGGAGGAAAACTCTCCAAAAAATAAGGCAACTATGAAAAAGAGGGCTTACCTGAAAATAAAGAAAACTAATACTGGTGTTTCTGTTATATACTAAACACTGTACTAGTGGTTTCATGTTATCCAACCTAATCAGCAAACTAAATATACCTAAGCCTATTAAATATTTAAATGGACTTGTAAAACACAAACATACCATATTTGATAAAGCTACTCTGTCTTTAGGAACAACCAGTGAGATATCAAAAGTTGCTTTGATTGCAGGTTCATCCCAGCAAGGAAAAGCCCTCCGGGCATCAGTAGCCTTAAGAAAAAAATATGAAAATACCACGAAATTAAATACCACAAAAATTAAATATCAAAGTACCACAAAATTAACCTAAAAGGTAATTTCAAGACATAATCACCATTTCTCCATCATTCATTCCTTCATTTGATCAATGCCAGGCAACAAGCTACAATACTAACTACTAAGAAAATAAAATGCTTGCTCCCTTTGTCATACCAGCAATTATCTAGGAACTAGGTCTGCTATAGATCTTAACAAGATATGTGAATCGTTTGTAATTATATTTTTGCTTTTAATAAAACATTTCAAATTTAATGTGATTGACTTCACCAGTAATGCTAACATAACACAAAGCACAGACCACTCAACAGTATGCTGTAAGGATTCAGAGCTGGGAAAACATGAAAGGCTGCCTCTCTCGCTTTTATTTTAAAATTAAAGTATTCTCAGTCTTTGATGTGTTTGTGTGTGTGTTTTGTTGTTTGTTTGTTTGTTTGTTTGTTTTCTGGAATGGCAGCAACGGGAATAAAGATAGATGCTCTGTCAATTCAAAACAGGTCATTAGTTTAATAGCATTTCCATACACTACAAGTAAAACTGTCACCACCTCACCTACTTAAAAAGACCTCTATCTTTCTTTAAAAATAAAAAAAGAATCAGCTACCTGGGAAGTTGTAGTAGGAGAATTGCAAGTTCGAGGCCAGCCTAGGCAATTTAGCAAGACCCTGTCTTGAAATAAAATAAAAAGGGCTAGGGATGTAGCTCGGTGTTAGAGTGCTTGCCTAGAATACTCGGGGTCCTGGGTTCAATCATAGTTCCATTTATTTAAAAAAAAAATTAACGAATCAAAATCAAAAAGAATGCACTTAAAGCAAGATAAAATCTAATGTCTCTGAAGGATATCAGTAATAATAAAAGGAACTTTAGAATCAGAATAAAATCATAAAATGGAACGAATGATAAGAACACGAAAATAAATAAAATATGCAGAAGTGTATATTATTTCTAAAAAAGGATTTCTTCAAGAGTAAAATGTTAGATGGCTAACAGCGCACTCAAATTTAAGTAAATCATATGATTCTATCAATGAATACACAAGATATTATAAAACATGATATAATGAAATAAATTACAGCATAGAAATTTTTAAATTAGAAGCAGCAGCTATAGAGAAATGAATTCATACTTGAGAATATTAAATAAGTGACATAAATAATAAGATTTAAGTTTTAAAATGTCCAAAGGATATAGTGATAAAAGCAATGAAAGGTTCACTTGAGAGACACAGGAGCTAAATTTATTACTAACTGGTGTTCCTGAAGAAGAGATCACAGCAGATACTACAATGAAAATGTAATGGGAAAATTATGCTACTCTGAAGGAAGATCTGAATCTGAAAAACCAACAGGGTTCACCAAGTAATATGCAAAACTAATGAAAAGTTAGCTCCTGGTAATTTTTTTTTTTTAATTTTCAGGATCAAGAAATAATTTGATACTTGGCGCATTGGCCCACACCTGTAACCTCAGTGGCTCCAGAGGATGAGGCAGAAGGATCTCAAGTTCAAAGCCAGCCTCAGCAATTTAATGAGGCCCTGAACAACTCAGTGAGACCCTGTCTCTAAATAAAATTTTAAAAGGACTGGGGATTTGGCTCAGTGGTTAAGCACTCCTGAGTTCAATCCCTGGTACCTGCCCCAGCCCCACCCAAAAAAGAAATAATTTAAGAAGGAAGAAAACAAAGCAAAACAAAATAATGTGTTACCTACAAAGGAGAAGAAACACTCTAGTCTGTGATTCCTCTTGATAAAATGAGTTGCGAATGACTTTGGAAAAATATTTATAGACTTTTGAAAGGAAAAGATTTTAAGCTAATTGTATTATTCTTATAGTTGAACAAACTGGGCTTACTACTCACTGCTGCAAGAATTCATACCACAGGGAACTACAGAATGTTTCACCACCCTATTATATGATTTGGCTGGGTAAGCTGGGACTAGGAAGCAGAGATTCACTCCAGGTTGAGTGCTGTCAGAAAGTAGGGGCAGGAGCTAGGCACAGTGACACACGCCTATAATCCCAGCAGTTTGGAAGCTGAGGCAGGAGGATCACAAATTTGAGGCCAGCCTAGGCAACTTAAAAAGACCAAAATAAAAAATAAAAGCTTGGAGATGTAGCTCAGTGGTAGAGTGCCACTGATTCCATTCTCAGTGCCACAAGAGAGAAAGAGCACATGAGCAAGTAAGGGCAATTCTAAGAGTGGGGATTTAAAAAAATCCGTAGGGAGGGCAGACTAGAGCAAGCATAAAACTATAATGGGTAAAAATGCAGTAGTCACTCATTTTAACAGACAAATGGAGATATTTGGTATTTTGTGAGTAGCAAAATGACCTTGTTTTTGTCTATGCCTAGATGAAATTATGAAGTATTCTTGTTTTGTCTCACTTTATCATGGTCTCAGATTTCCCTTATCTGAGGTTGGTATTTTGTGATATTGTTTATGATCAACAGGAGAAAAACACAGACCAGAGCAGCTTCCAGATAGCTCTTTTGTTTTTCATCAACAAATCTATATACCCAGTAAAACTGATCAAGTATAAAGGCAAATAAAAGGTTTTCAAATATGTAAATGCTCAGAAATTATACCACACATACATCCTCTCTTTAAAAAAAAAAAAAAAAATTTGGAGGCCAGGCAAGGTGGCACACGCCTGTAATCCCAGCAGCTCAGAAGGCCGAGGAAGGAGAATTCCAAGTTCAAAGCCAGCTTCAGAAATTTAGCAAGCCCTAAGGAACTAAGTGAGACCTGTCTCAAAAAATAAAAAAGGGCTAGAGAAATGGCTCTGTGATTAAGTGACCCTGGGTTCAATCCCTGATGGATGGATGGAAGGAAGGAAGGAAGGAAGGAAGGAAGGAAGGAAGGATAAACAAAGAAGTTGGAAAATGGACATCATCAATTCTATCATTAATTCATATTGAAATTTACAGAAATAAAATTAATTAGATTTAACACATGGAAGGAAGGAAGGAAGGAAAATTGTTTTGGATACATACTCCTGTCTACATTCCAGGATGAAGTGTTCAAAGAATTACAAAAAGGCTTTAGAATCATTCAGACAGAATTAAGCCTAAACAGTAGTGGCAAATGTTAATAACAGAAGGAGGGCTGGGGGTGTGGCTCAGTGGTAGAGCATTTGCCTAGCATGCATGAGGCACTGGGTTCGATCCTCAGCACCACATGAAAATAAATAAGTAAAATAAAGGTATTATGTCCACCTACAACTAAAAATTAAACAACAACAACAACAAAAAACAGAAGGAACCAGGTGCACTGGAGCACGCCTGTAATCCCAGTGGCTCGTGAGGCTAAGACATGAGGATTGCAAGTTCAAAGCCAGCCTCAGCAACCCAGCAAGGCCCCAAGCAACTCAGTAAGACCCTGTCTCAGAATAAAATACACAAAAGGGCTGGGGATGTGGCTCAGTGGTCAAGTGCCTCTGGGTTCCATCCCCAGTACCAAAAACAAACAAACAAAAAAAACCCAGAAGGTTTAAAATTCTTGAAAGAGAATATATACCAGGTAAAATAAGTTGCACTAAACTGCACCTAAAATTTCAGGTTACACAAAACAAATAGTCCAAGGATCAACAAAGAAGTTGGAAAATGGACATCATCAATTCTATCATTAATTCATATTGAAATTTACAGAAATAAATTTAATTAGATTTAACACATAAAAATACCATTAGCAGATTTGAAACAATTTATATAACTTACACTTGAAAGAAGTAAGATAAACAAAGTAAATGTCAAAGGAGCAAAATAGCCAGGTATGGTGACATACACCTACAAGGCGGCTGAGACAGGACTATCAAGTTTAAGACCAGCCTGGGCAATGTAATGAGACCCCATCTCAAATTGAAAAAAAGGGTTAGGCTGTAGCTTAGTGGTAGAATACTTGCCAAGCATGTTCAAGGCCCTCAGTTCATTCCCCAGCAACACACACACACACACACACACACACACACACACACACATAAAGGAAACAGTGGTAGCAGCAAAGGAATGCCACAAAATAGCTAATAATGTAGTAGGAAAACCCATAGTTATCAAATATAAAATTGAAAAAGGCAATTAAGAAAGGCACATAGTATAAAAGCAATTCAACGAGGCATGATAGCACATGACTATGATCCTAGAAATTCATAAGGCTGATGGGCAGGAAGATCACAATTTTGAAGCCAGTCTTATGCAATTTAATGAGATCTTGTCTCAGGGGGAAAATAAATTGGGATACAGGGGGGATATAGCTCAGTGGTAGAGGACCCCTGGCTTTTATCCCCAATACGGGGTGGGGAGGACATAACAGTTCTGGCAGGTATTGAAACTTCTTTTCCTGAATGTATGTGTGTATGTGTATACACCTATATATAATCATTCCCAACACACCCACTTAATTCTCTCCATTTTGAAGATAGAAACAATGGGTGAATATAAACTATTCTATAATTATGTTCAAAGGCATCTAGTCTCAAATAATTATCCCAAATAGAATCAAGTTTTGTAACATGGTTAAAAATCATAATGTTAGAGAAGAATAACACATACCTCAAACTGTGTTACAGCAGCATAGCGCACCTCTCCAGAAGGGGTAGTATATTTACTTCTATAGAAACCTTTCATTTTGTCATTCAGCTCTCCAACAAAATCTATCTTTAAGGTTCCTGTACCTGTGATTAAAGATAAATAAAAAACACTTTTACGGATATGTTAAGTACAATTATCAAAAATATGTGCTCAAGATACTATATTCCGTTAGCTATTTACAATGTTCAAATCATTCTTTCCTTTCTCAAACACTCCTGCACTGGAGAGAACAGTCTGAAGTAAATGGCAAACTAATCCTAAAATAACTTTTCAAATTTAGTTTAGGTAAATGCTCAGAAAGTTCTTTATTTTTTTTTCTTCTGGTACTGGAGATTGAACCCAGGGCCCTTTACCACTACACTACACCCCCTTTCCCCATTCCCTTTTATTTTTGATTGAGAGACAGGTCTTGCTAAATTGTCAGGCTGATCTGGAGCTTGTGATCCTCCTGCCATAGCCTCCTGAATCACTAGGATTACAGGTGTGAGCCACCTTGCCTGGCTCAAAGTTCTTTAACTTTTTTAACCTAAGTCTCAAATTACGAGTACATGAAGATGGGAACAGGAAAGGAAACATTTATTATTAAATGCCTGACATACAATACTGTTCATAGAGTTTTTCAAATATTTATAATTATAAATTTGGAAATAGGTATTGTCCTCATTTTTTCAGATGAGGAAACTGAGACTGAAAAGTTATATAGCTTGCTGAAGGTCATAATAATTAGTAAGCAGCAAGAGTGAGATAAAATGTTTTAACCTAAAATTCATGCTCTCTGTCATTATTCTGTATGGATTGCTCTTTTAAGAAAACTTCATGCACAAGAAGAAAAATGTAGCCAATTACTCCATCATTAAAGACTAGTGCTATCTGTTCAATCCAAATGAAATACTGATTGCATACTATTGTACACAGGGAAGACCAATGACTTAATCAGCAAAAAAGGAACAAAACAAACTCAGTTACCTCAGTCAGTTGAACAATGATATTAAAAAAAAATTAAATTAACAAATTATTAAAATGAACAAATACAAAATACTAAATATGAATTCTATTGTTGTATAGAGCAAAACCAACTTCAGTGTATGACTTTCTTTAAAACAACAACAAAAAATATTATCTAGTGGTCATCTGCCAAATGTACATGCATGGCAAAACAATAATCCCATTTATAAATCAAGCTACCAAAAAACCCTCAAAAATGTTGAATTTGTAATTGATCTTTTTAAAGCCTATTTTTAACAAGGTCCAGAGCATGACAGTCTAACAAATCAAAGATATGGTATAACTATAAAGAAATTAGCCAATCATACAAAACTTGTATATTCTAGTGTTTCAAACTGTTATTTTAGAATGTTGTAGAGCAATGTTGACATTGGTCAAAATGTTTTTGACTTTCTTTCTCTTGACATATTATTTTGGATGATATTAAAGTCAAATCTTCACCTTCTAAAACTGAATCTGCTTTTTTGCAAAAGTCCAAAATCATGAGAATTGCAAGTTTACAAAATAAGCGAATGACAAATTACAAACTGTTTCTACACAAAAACAAAGCTTTCTTATGTGCCTCAAACTAGTTTGAAAGTAACTTAAATGAAAATTTCAGACCTCTGTAGCAAATCATCACCAAAGACAAGTGCCACATCTTAAAGTAATCATGTTGGAAAATCATAACTCCTCAACTGAAGTTTAATTGAACAGACCATCTGTGATGGTTATTTTTTTTTTTTTTTTTAAATCAGACATCTGTGAACATCTGAGGGAACAATGAATACTTTTGTTGTTGTTTTGTTATTGTTGACGAACCCAGGGCCTAAGGCATGATAAGCAGGCAATCCCATACTAACTATACTCCCTGAATGAATGCTTTTTCTTCAGAATTACAGATTACTGGGACAATAAATATGAAGAGAGAATCTATAAGAATTTTTAGTGATTAATACTAAAGAATTAATAAATAATATGGAATTTTTGAGGGGGAAAATTATTATATTTTATTTTCTTTAGGAATTCACTGAAGTTTTTATTTTTAAAAAAGCAGGTATGTTTGGCTGGGGTTGTGGCTCGGGTAGAGCGCTTGCCTAGCATGTTCGATTCTCAGCACCACATTTAAATAAATAAATAAAGGTCCATCGACATCTTAAAAAAAATGATAGGTATATTCACATTAATAAAGTTGGGCAAGGAAGATCTAATGGACTAGTAAAACCCACTACTTTAAATGGGACTTGTTTCAGGAATTTTATGTTATAATTCCATTAGTGGAACTGGCCAGTCTGTTCTTGCTAAGTCAGCTGTTTTTAATGTAACTCATAATTCATGGTAAATCTACTTTAAACTTTTCCTACTTTTAACAAAAGTGGATTTAAAACTCATAACTAAATAAGAAAGGCTGCTTACACTTTTACTTGGTTTTAAATCTCCAAGGCCATCAAACCATAACAAGATATTGACAGTGGCCACTTCCAAAAAGTGGCATACTAAACAAAATACAAAGTATTGGAAAGTTATTACCTGAAATTCAAACAAAACACAAGTTAAAGTTTTTTAAAAATCATTAATAAATGTAATTAGTGTCACATTATAAATACTAATTACAAAATACATACTATTAATAAAGTAGAAACATGGTAAGTTGAAGAAAAAGTACTTCTTGACAAATTTCACTTATCAAATTTACACCATATTTATACCATAAAGTAACTGCCAATTACTCTAATTTATACCTATTCACAGACATAATTTACATTGCTTTTCAAATTAGAGATCTTATTTCAATATCCAATGTATCCATTTGTGTAGTAAACCTTTTAAAACATTAATAAGCTTACTTATAAATTAAACAACTAAAAAAACAGAAACATCCACCAAATGTTAAATGCTAAGACCTACACTCTTTTTTTTTTTCAAAAAATTTTTTTTTTTTGGTCAATAGACTTTATTTATTTATATGCGGTGCTGAGAATTGAACCCAGTGTCTCACACATGCTAGGCAAGTGCTCTACCCCTGAGCCACAACCTCAGCCTAAGATCTACCCTCTTTAAAATGATAAGACCTAATAGTGCTTCTCCACATAACTACCACTCTACAGGACCCTTAACCACCGCTTCTGAGGTTGTGAGACCTTACAATGGTTAAGGTAGCTTAACCACCGTTCCAGAATAGTGCCAATATCAAAGTTAAATTTGATGATGTTAAGCACAAAAGTTACTAATATCATATATTTAATGTTTACTCCATTATCAGATAGACCACTTCTGCAATGTGTTAAAATCTGAAAAAACAAGAACTTTAGTTTTCTCTATTTAATTGACACATAATAATTGTAAATACTTATAGAGTCAGAATTTCATTCTTAAAGTAAACAGTGACTGGGTCACACATGCCTATGATCCCAGTGACTTGGGAGCCTGAGTTCAAGGCCAGCAAGACCTTGTCTCAAAATAAAAAACAAAAAGGACTGGGGAAGTTGCTTAGTGGAGTACCCCAGGGTGCAATCCCCAGTACCACAATAAAGAGAGAAAAAGAGAGAGAATTACAGCAAACAATAACTGGATAACTTTGACCCAAATAATTCTGTAAAATGTAAAAGCCAATGATTTTCCAGCAGATATTGATATAGATATTCGATAATTAAATATAGTCATACCTGCAGAGTTTCCTATTCTAACATTTGTACTGGTTATTTCTTTATTATATTAACTAAAAATTGTTACATTACTAAAAATCTCAAGAACTATGTTGTCAGGAATAGTAACACATGCCTGTAATCTTGTAAAAAGATAATCACAAGTTCAAGGCCAGGGTAAGCAATTTAGCAATACCCTGTGTCAAAATAAAAAATAAATAAAATGGTTAAGGTAGCTTAACCACAATTCTAGAACAGTGCCAATATCAGAGTTAAATTTGATTATGTCAAGCACAAAAGTTACTAATATCATATATTTAATGTTTACTCTTTGGTAAAGCAAAAGGGATGTAGCTCGTTGGTAAAGCACCCTGGATTTACTCTCCAGAATAAAAAATAAATAAAAAGCTAAATTATAAAATATTTATGGTCATAACCTTCCTTGACTTTTTTCTATTATTTGAAATGGCTTTACCATGTAGCATGTTAGCTGTGTCCTTATCAAGAAAGATGCAGGTCTTACTAATGCTGATTTTAAAAAATGACCTCATATATATATACGACCTCATATTTAAAGGGAAACACACACACATAAAGGGGAAAAAAGGTACAGACTATTACCTATGACAGTAGTATGAAATTCTGTGTTCTTAAACATACAACATTCTATGTTCTTAAAAATTATGTACATAAATGTCACAAAAATATGGTATAGTCTTATAAGGCAACAGAAGAAACTGTTTTTGAGTTGAGCTAAGACGACTAGATAGAATGGCAAATAAAATTTCACTATACAGCATTTGAATTTCAAATATGTACATGTATAATGTTTTAAAAATATTTAATTAAAAAATAAAAAACAAGCTGGGCACACATACACCTATAATCCCAGCAACTGGAGGCAGAGGCAGAAAGATTCCAAGTTCAAAGCCAGCCTCAGCAATTTAGTGAGGCCCTGGGCAACTTAGTGAGGCCTTGTCCCAAAATAAAAGGCTGGGGATATGGCTCAGTGGTTAAGTATCCTTGGATTCAATCCCTAGTACCAAAACTATAAAATAAGTAGATAGATAGATAGATAGATAAATAAATAAGCCAGCAAGCAAGCATAATGTTGTGATTAGAAGTACAGTCTTCTGATTTAAACTGCTCGGGTTTAAATCTCACCTCCACTCACCAGTTGTGTGACCCTAGACAAGTTATTTAAGTTAATTAAACATTTTTGTATCTTAGTTTTCTTTTCTTTATCTATGGAGATAATAAGACACTCTCTCAAAAGGGTTTTACTATGTTGTTCAGACTGGCCTCATATTTCTGAGCTCAAGAGATCCTGGGATTATCAGCATGTATACTAGGTTGCCTAGCTAATTTTTCATTCCTTTGTTTCTTTATGTTGGCAGTGCAGGGGATTGAACTCAGAGCCTCATACATGTTAGGTAAGCATACTACCACTGAGCAACATCCTCAGTCCCAAGTTAATATTTCTGATGCACTTACAATATTATCTGGAATAGATTAAACACTCAATATATATCTCCGTGTATAATACAAATCTATCATGTTAAGAGTTCTTACTTTTGTCCCATGAATTCAGCCAATATATTCTGATTTTTTTTTGGTAAGTATGGTTGATCTGCCTATCCATTCATCCATCCATCCATCCATCCCAGGGGCACTCTACCACTGTGCTATATCCCCTGTCTTTTTTATTTCTTGCTTCAAGATATGATCTCATCAGATTGCTGAGAACTTGGATCACCCTGTCTCAGCCTCCTGAGTAAGTGAGATTATAGGCTGTGCCACTACACCAGGCCCATGTGACACTTTTTGTTTCCTATGCTTGCTAGGTTTATATATTTTCTCAGACTTCTTTGGCAGTAAGGCTCTTTAGCACTGAGATACATCCCTAAGCCTTCTTATTTTTTATTTATTTATTTTGGGACAGGGTCTTACTAAATTGCTGAGGCTGGCCTTGAACTTGCAATACTCCTACCACAGACTCCCAGGTCACTGGGATTACAGGTGAGCACTACTGCACTTGGCTCAGACTTTTTTTTTTTTGGCGGGGGTGGGGGGGGTGGGGGGTGGTGTATTCTGGGGATTGAGTCCAAGGGCACTTAACTACTGAGCCAAAAGAGCTTTTTGTTTTTTACTTTGAAACAGGGTATTGCTTAGGCCTCACTAAATTGCTGAGTCTGGCTTTAAACTTTCAATCCTCCTGCCTCAGCCTCGAGTTGCTGGAATTACAGGAGAGTGCCATCATAGCAGCTCAGACTATTTTTAAAATCAGTGTTTCAAAATATTTTCTCCTGCCTTCTTCTTTTTACTTCATTAATTTCTGCTCTTTAATCTTTATTTTTATCTTCTACTTTCTTGAAGTTATGTGCTCTTTTTTGTCTAGCTTTGGGATTTATTTAAATTTTTTTTGTATTGTAGAATGCCTTTATTTGTTTATTTTTAATGTGGTGCTAAGGCTCGAACCTAGTGCCTAATAAATGGTATACAACTGCTCTGGCACCAAACTACAGCCCCAGCCCAAGCTTTGGTATTTAGCTAATTAATTTTCAGTCTTGCTCCTTAACTAAATATTGTTTTTTGTGTAATGTCTTACCTACATCCCTCATGTTTTATTTATTTTTTTAGAGAGAGAGAGAGAGAGAATTTTTTAATATTTATTTTTCAGTTTTCGAAGGAAACAACATCTTCATTATGTGGTGCTGAGGATCCAAACCAGCGCCCCAAGCATGCCAGGCAAGTGCATTACTGCTTGAGCCACATCCCCAGCCCATTTAAGCCACATCCCCAGCCCCCTCATGTTTTAATATATGGCAATTTCTTTATTCAGTTCTAAATATTTTCTGATTTTCTTCCTTTTCTTTTTTGGAAACAGGGTCAAGTTTGTCTTGAACTCCTGGGCTCAAATGATCCTTCCACCCCCAGAATCCTGAATAGCTGGATCTACAGGTATATACACACCACCAAAGCCCAGCTTTTCCTAATTATCATAACAAGTCGTCTTTGACTCATTAATTATTCAGAAAAATTTCCAATTATAGAAAAGAATTGTTTTGTTTCACTTTTGCTACTGATTTCTTTTCACAGAAAAGAAATAAAGATTTAAACTTAATTTTTTTTATTTTTATCAAAGTAATCATTCATAGTTTAAAACTCATATAATACTGAGTCTTATAAGTTGCAGGCCCTACCCAATACTCCCCATATCCTGCCCCCAGAAGTGAACAATTTCAACTCCTGTGATTTCTAAATACTTGTTTAGAAGATATAACTGTTTATTCAGTTTTTCAATCTTAAACATTTTCTCCTTAACGTAGAAAGTGAAGTCTTAGCTAAACCATCCCCATCACATCTCTTACAAAGAGTGAAATTTTCTATAGTTTGCAATTCTGAAAAAAAATTATTTTTTTTACTCTCACACAAATTCATAATTTGGCTAAGCACAGACCTCTAAGTTGAAATTCAGATTCATTTAGTATTCTGAAGCAATGGCTTCACTATAGTCTACATTCCTGATGAAAGCCTAGTGCTATTCTGATTACTGAAATTTTTTCCCTTTTCTTTCTTTTTTCTTTAAAGTATTAAGTGTTGAACATGTTAGAGAAGCACCCTACCATTGAGTTATATCCCTTTATAAAATTTTCAGACAGGGTCTCACTGAGTTGTTTAGGCTGACTGAATTTGGAATTCTCCTGCCTCAGCCTCCAGAGTAGCTGAGATTGCAGACATGCACCACTGCTCTGATTCCTGAAATTTGAAAATAATATAACAGCCTTTCTTTCTTCTGTCCCATCCCAAATACAAAATCTATGAGACCATCACTTTATTGTAAAAGTTCTAAAATTTGCTTTGGTCTGGAACTTTTTACACTTTATGAGTTAATCTCTCCCAATGGTATACCTCTGCAAACTGAAGGCTCCTGCCTCATCAATTCAAATAAAATGTTTAAAATTTTATGTCTTTAATAAATTCTTCCCATTTTCTCTGTTCGTTCTCTCTCTCTCTCTCTCTCTCTCTCTCTCTCTCTCTCTCTCTCTCTCTCTCTCTTTTTAAGGTGGATATTGGTCCTGTTGGATTGGTTCTCAAACCTTCAACTTCTCTGTTTTCCATTTCTTTGGTTTTCCTCCTGTTTGGAAGATTCCTTAATTTCATTTTCCAAAACTTCTACCTGTTTTGTTTTGTTTTAATCATATTATACTTTTTCTTCCTGTTGGATGGCCTTTTGTCATCCTTATTTGATGAATGTATTGTCTTCCTCTTAATTCTCTTAAGGATATTAATTAGTTTGAGGTTCTTCTTTCTCTTTATAATTTGTCTTTGTTTCTTCTAATTTCTTATGTTACTATAATATTTCTTTGCTTTTGTTTCTTCTAATTTCTTTTTTTGTGTGTGATTTTTTAGTTGTTGATAGACCTTTATTTTATTTATTTATATGTGGTGCTGAGATTTGAACCCAGTGCCTCACACGTGCTAAGCAAGTGCACAACCCCTGAACCACAGCCCCAGTCCCTCTTTCTAATTTCTTATGTTATTATTGTTTTGCTTTGTGCTCTTTCATTTATTTCATATTAGAAGTTTTCCCCACATGTTCGGTAATTATTGCCCCAGAGACTGGGTTTGGTCATGCTACTTGCTTTGGCTAACAAAATGTGAGTGAACATCAAACATATAATACCCATGAAAAAACTAACTTTTTTGTGGTTCACCTATTTGCCCTCTGCCATGTGTGAAAAATAGTATGCTGCAGATAGTGGTTAGTCACTAAAGATCCTAAGTGACTTGTAAAAGAGAAAACTTGTAAGCCAAATGGAGCCCTGTAAAGTTGGTAACAAGGCTACAGATCATCAGCAGTCCTCATAAGTCATGTGTAAGCAAGAAATATTAACAAGACAAGCCACTGAGATGTATGATCTTATTTGTGGGTTCAAATGTATACATACGTGTTTATATACACATAATATATTTCTGGAAGTATTCACCAAAAACAATGGAAGTGAAAGGGGTGAAAGACAGGGAATCTCAATTTTCATATTACTGTATATTTTCCAATATCTCTTAATATATTTCATGGCAAAACATTTATTTTGTTAATAATCATAAACAAAAAGGCCTCCAAAAGTACTAAAACAAAAGAAAACTACTCCAATTTAAATTTTTTCCAAAAAGTATTCATATTAAGGCAATAGATTTTCAATATAAAATTTTTAAAAACCTGGGCTGGAGATGCAGCTCAGTGGTAGAGCACCAGCCCAGCATGTGCCCCAGGTTCAATCCCCAGTAGTATACACACACACACACACACAAAAAAAAAAACACACACGAAAAAAAAAAAGAAAAAAAGAAAGAAAGAAAATTCTGGGAACCAGAAAACAGGTATAAATAAAAGTAAAAATCATTTATGCCAACACCCAGAGATAAACAAGACAGCATTTTATTCGTACTATTTTAGACAGATTATTCATCAATCTGAATATGTAATTTTATATTCTGCTTTTCAATCTTGCCTTACAATAAGCACTTTACAGTGTTATTAAGAATTCATAATCTGGGTGTTATAGTACCTGCCTGTAAGCTATTTACTCAGGAGGCTGAGGCAGGAAGATTAAAATTTTGAGGCCAGCCTAGGCATCTTATTGAGACTTTGTCTCAAAAAAAATAAAAAAGGATGGAGATGTAGTTCAGTGGTAAAATGCCACTGAGTTCAATCAGTAATGCAAAAATAAACAAATAAATAAATTTGCAGATCTTCACTATTAAATATATTTTACTATATTGATATGTCATGATTAATCATTTCTTTAGTTGTAGACAAATACATTAATTCAATATTTTTAATTTTTTAAATATTTTAGTTGTTGATGGACCTTTTATTTATTTTATTTTTTTAAAATATTTTAGTTGTTGATAAACCTTTCTTTCTTTCTTTTTTTATTTGTTTGTGATGCTGAGAATCAAACTCTGTGCCTCACACATGCTAGGCAAGTGCTCTATCACTGAACTACAACCCAGCCCTATTAATTCTATTTTTTTTTTTTTACCACCACATACAATAAGATACTTCTAAGCATAAAGTATTTTATTATTATAATTTTTTTCCTAAGAATACATTTGGGGGAGGGGGGTATGTGCAGATTAAACCCAGAGCCTTCTGCATGCTAAGCAAGTGTTTAACCACTGAGCAACATACCAGGCCTTTTTAAATTTGTAGATAGGGTCTCACAAAGTTGCCCCAATAGAGCTTAAACTTGCCAATATCCTGCCTCAGCCTTCTGTAATCCCTCAGCTGGGATTTCAGGTGTGAACCATTGTGCCTGACTAAGAATACAGACTTATTAGCAGAATTGCTAGGTTCCTGATATACAACGACAATTTATTTTTCAAAACAATTACACGAATTTATACTCCTACCAGTAATATCAAAGAAACTATATCATCAGGAATATTTTTCTTCAGTTCATATAACAGGCAAAAACTAATTTGGAAACAACACTGTTTTGATATTTCTCATTAATAAGAAACTAAATATTTTTTCAACTGTTTAATAGTCATTTTCATTTTCTTCTCTATGAATTATCTGTTCTTTTTCATTTGTTCATTTATTGAATTCTTAGTGCTTTGCCAATTGATTTGTACATAATTTCTTCCACTACATTAGGTTCAGAAAGTCTTTCATTTTCTTTGTTTTAATAATAACATTTTAACAAATCTTTCCTAGAATGCCCAAAACAATGTGCTGGTTGTACATCTGAATTAAATGTGGAGTATAAAACTAGAGGTTTGAATCAATTAGTATAAGATGGGTCTAGGTAAGTGTATTTTTAAAAAGCTGAAGCTAAAAAACAATGCATTCTAGGGCTGGGATTGTGGCTTAGAGGTAGAGTGCTTGCCTAGCATGTGTAAGGCACTAGGTTTGATCCTCAGCACCACATAAAGTAAAGACACTGTGTCCACCTATAAGTAAAAAATAAATATTTTTTAAAAATGCATTCTAGAGTAGAAAGAGCCTTAGTCTTGTTTCTTGGGAGAGAAAAAACCTTGGTGCCCCCTGAATTACAATGAACCTTTTTTATTTAAAAAAAAAAAATCATTCTTAAAACAATCTGCTAACAACAATAAAAGATAAAACAGTACACATAAATTTCTTTGGAATAACTAAAATGCCACCATTTATCATGGGACTTTACAAAAATCATGTCTCTTACCTGTTTGGAGAGTACTAGGAAAAGACAAGGTAACTTTTTCATCTTCATTCTGATAGTTAAATCCTGTAGCGTGTATTTCTGGAAAGGAAAAAAAAATTACTTTACAAATCTGGATGGACAAGACCAAATCTAGACTGCAGCAATAACACTTTTGAGAACAAAATCTCTACTAAAGCAATTTTTTTTGGGTGGAGGGAACAGTACCTGAGGCACTGTACCACTGAGCTACATCCCCATCCCTTTTCATTTTTTATTTTAAACAGGGTCTTGCTAAGTTGCCCAGGCTAGCCTTGAATTTACAATCTTCCTGCCTCAGCCTTTCAAGTGGCCAGGATTACAAGTGTGTGTGACCGCATCGGGCTTTAAAATGAGATATTTTTAATTTAGTAAAACAAGAATGTCATTTCAAATTAACATATTTTAGATTATATGACCGAAGTTAAATATGTTCCTAAAAAAATTATACATTTTTCATAATTCGCAAAACTTTGGTGATGTTAAGAGAAACACTGCCATTATAAATGTGATAGCTTTCTACGAAATTTCAAGAAATGTTTCATTTCTAATCCTTTGTGACTGATGTTGTAGTCTTACTGATGAGCATTTGAAGGATTTACTAAATGGCCAAAATTTTGGCCTTAAAGATATATCGGTGAAGCCAGGTATGGTGGCACACACCTGTAATCCCAGCAATTTGGGAGGTTGAGGAAGGAGGACTGCAAGTTTGAGACCAGCCTCAGAAATTCAGCAAAGCCCTAAGCAACTTAACAAGACCCTATCTCAAAAATAAAAATAAAAAGGGCTGGGGATGTAGCTCAGTGATAAAGCACCCCTGGGTTCAATCTTCAATACAAAAAAAAAAAAAAAGCTGATATCAATGAAAGTCCCCCCCCTAACCTCTGGCCAATTGATAATAATTCAAACTACAATATAAATCATATTCACATGTAAAAAAAATCTTTGTTGTTACATTTTACAGAAATAAAAAGATAAAAACACACATGTAGATTAAATCAAGTCTTTAATTTACCTTCTACCAAGAGTGAGAAGAGACTATTTATTTGGTTGCTACTTTAAGATGCTTAGTTGACTCATTTAAAAAACAAAACAAAACAAAAACAAGTAGGCCAAGTTCCAACCACAGACATCCATCCCCATTTAAAAAGAAAAGTCACTCAAAGAGGTGGCCTTAATAAGTATGTGAAAAGATCCTTAGAATCATTAACCACCGGGCAAATGCAAGTTAAAACCACAAGGAGACAACACTTCATACCCCTAAAAAAACTATAATCAAAATGATAGATAATAATAAGTGTTAGGGGGAGGTAGAGAAATTGAAGCCCTCATACATTGCTGGTAAAAATGTAAAATGGTGTAGTCACTTTGGTAAACAGCTTAGAGTTCCTCAAAAGTTAAATATAGAGTTAACATTTGATTCAGCAGTCCCACTCCTGCATATACCCCAGAAAAATGAAAAGATGTTCACACAAAAATGTGTACACAAATGTCATAGTAGTATTACTTATGATAGTTCCAAAGTGGGCTTTTGTTATCCAAATATCTGGCAATTGATGAATAAAATGTGCTATATCCATGCAATTCAAAATTTTCAATAAAAAGAAGCCAAGCACAATGGTGTGCATCTATAGTCTCAACTACTCGACTTGGACAGTTCTTTTTCCAGCTATCTAAACCTTTTAGGCCTCTGCTCAATTCACTTCTTGAGCTATCTATTCATTCCAGAACCACAAGAACCCTTACTCTGGAAGGACATGGTGACACATGTCTGTTATCCCAGTGAGGCTATAGGAGCCCAAGATCAAGGCCAGCCTCAGCAACTTAGCAAGACTGCCTCAAAGTAAAAAAAAAAAATTTAAAAGGGCAGAAGATGTGGCTCAGTGATTAAGCATGCCTGTGTTTAATCCCCAGTACCCCCCCACCCCCACACACACCCCCACCCCCGCAAAAAAGAAAAAAAATCCTTACTCTATATCCTCTGGTGAACTATTTTTAGCATTCACCACTATTTTACATTATATATTTGCTGTTGCCTATTGTAATATTATATCTACTTGGGGGGTTTTGTTTGTGATTCCTACCTCATAACCTCATGTGATTCCTTCCATACCTCATAACTGTTAAATCTTCTCCACCTCTCTCTGACTTATCTTGGTTGATAGAAGATAAGACCCCCATTTCAGAAGGGGTTCTGAAGAATCTGAAGAGATAGGCCATGCTGAATTTCCCCACTTAGTCTATTAGATATGTAATGAAGGCTCCATAAAAACTCAAAAGGAGGTCAGGCACTGTGGGACAGGCCTATAATATTAGCAACTGGCGGTGAGGGCACTGAGGCAAGAGGATTCCAAGTTCAAGGCCATCCTGGGGAACAGCCAAGAACCTGTCTCAAAATAAAAAATAAAAAGAGCTGGGGATGGGGCTGGGGATGGGGCTCAAGCAGTAGCGCGCTCGCCTGACATGCATGCGGCCTGGGGTTCGATCCTCAGCACCACATACAAAGATGTTGTGTCCGCCAAAAAACTAAAAAATAAATATTAAAAATTCTCTCTCTTTCTTAAAAAAAAAAAAAAAAGAGCTGGGGATCTAGCTGTAGTAAAGCATCCCTATGTTCAACTGCCAGTAACAACAACAACAACAACAAAAAACTCCTTTTCAAGAAGATCATAATATTCCTGACAATTCATTATTAATTTAATTACAACTAATTGGTTATATATGTATAAATAAAGGCTCTTTTTAAGAAAAATCCATTTATTTCTTAGTTGTAGTAAAGGACACATACCTTTATTTTATTTATTTTATATGTGGTGCTGAAGATTGAACCATGCTAGATGAGCACTTTACCACTGAGCCACAACCCCAGTGCCTAAATAAAGGCTCTTATTGAAATAATTTATTATGTGAGTGTTGCTACACTTAAGAAAAAAAATATTTTAAATACAATTGGCATTTTAAAATCTATGCACAGCGCTGGGGTTGTAGCTCAGTGATAGTACACTTGCCCAGCACGTATGAGTCACTGGGTACCATCCTCAGCACCACATAAAAATAAATAAATAAAGGCATTATGTCCATCTACAACTAAAAAAAAAAAAAAAAAAAAAAAGATTTTAAAACATCTACGCACATATAAAATATTTGGATACAGAATGCATGAGTGTATATGTTAGTAGTCTATTAATTAGAAGTACAGTAGTATATTGATTATTAATAAGAAGTAAAAAAAAATTTTTTTTTGAAGGGGGTAGTGCTGGGGATTAACCCAGGACCTCACATATGCTAAGAAGGCACTCTACCATTGAGCTATAATCTCAGCCCCAGAAATAGAATTTAAATATAACCCTAACTTACATAAAACTATGACAAGAAAGAGCTTACACTCAAAATACAATTACAGTACGCTCACTTTGACTAAAAGTTTACTTACAACAATATAGACCTAGAGTTTTCATTTAATAAGATGGGCTCATAAACTGAATTTTTAATGCCTTATTTTAAGAATTAAGATAATTACTTAAAATTAAGATACAATTTTAACTATAAGTAAAAAAATTCAAAATATGTATATGATATGCTATCATTTGTGAGCACAAACTTTCTCATACATGACATCTATAAAGGCACAGAAACTCTGAGGAAGGATATGTGATAAAAGATAATTATCACCATGAAGGGGGTTGGGAGGGTTGTAATCTATGCTGTTTTCACATTCTGAATTTGGCATCATGTGGTATATATTAACTAAGAAAGTTTTCAAATGTTTAAAATTACTTTTTAAAGATATTCATTTTGAGATCCTAATCAAATTTTTATAGCCAGTCTGCTAATGAATATGTGATCCTATTCTGGGTCTTCCAAGAATGGTTTAATAATAAGAAGATGCTCTTGCCTAGGTCTTTAGGTTTTGGGTCACCCATAGTTTAAAAATTATGATTGTTCTTACAGAACAAAGAGAGTACAGTGACTCACCTCATTTGTATAATCAGTCAGTCTTGAAGGGTAACAGTCCTCAAGGAGCAACAATACTTTATAACTAAAAGAAGGCAAACACTTGTATAGTATTACTTTAGTTTGTGCCAAAATTTCAGAGCCTCCCTCATGTGAATTCTTCCAAAATACAAAGTTAATTTTCTGCTCAACATTTGTGCAGATATGCTAATATTTAGTCCAGTGTGTTTCCTTTAAATATCCCTGCTCAGGGCAGGGATATAGCTTAATGGCAGAACACTTGCCTCTTCTGTGGCAAAATGTCCTTGGTTGGAGTCTCAGCACTGCAAAGGGAAAAAAGGTCCTTAAGAAACAAACTTCATCTTCTGTGGCCTCCTCTATGAGCCCATCTATTTAACTCCTAATTATCACCCTCTCTGCTGACTTTTCCTACTTTTCACTTAATATAGTAATTTTGGTTCTCCCCTTTTGACACAACAGGACTTTTCTTTGGCAAACACACAGCACCATGAGGGACCCTACTGTTATTGTTAGAATCAATGCGTATTATCGATAAATAATACAATCAGTAATTTTAAGGTAACTCCTGCTTTCCTTATTAAATAGTATTTAGATAGCAAAATTTTCTTTAGAAAAACTACTTAAGTATGTCCATGTGCCCTTATGAACTTGTAATATCTTTATTTAATCATTTATTCAATCAGTACTATAAGGAATAAAAAATGAGGAGTTTCCTTCCTATAAGTCTCACTGATTCTCTGGTCTCTTTTATTAACAGAATTAGCACAGAATATTTCTAGACACTTTAGTGCCATATCAAATTTATTTATTTATTTAGGGTACTGGGGATTTGACCCAGGGGCAATTTACCACTGAGCTACATCCCCAATCCTTTTTATTTTTTATTTTAAGACAGAATCTCACTAAGTTGCTTAAGGCCTCACTAAACTATGGAGGCTGGCCTTGAACTTGTGATCTTACTGTCTTAGCCTCCAGAGCCTCTGGGATTACAGATATGGGCTACCACGATTGGCTCAAATTTAAACACTATTGGTAAATACTATTGGTATTCATAAAAATGAAAAATGCTGGGTGCAGTAGTACATACCTATTGAAATGGTTTGCTACTCTCTTGACCCAGAAACCTTCACAAAATCATGCAAATCAATAAGTTCAGGGGGCTAGGGGTATAACTCAATGTAGAGTGCTTACCCTAGAATACACAGGCCTTGGGTTCAATCACTGGAACCACAAAAAATAAAACTCAGTGAAAGAGGTTCAAATCTTTGTGTTCACACTAAGAACATCCATGAAACTGCCATCAAGGGTATGCATACCCAAAAAAAACACAGAGTGTCTGAAGGATGTCACCTTAAAAAGTAATGTTTGAGGGCTGGGGTTGTGGCTCAGTGGTAGAACGCTGACCTAGCATGTGTGAGGCACTGGGTTTGACTTTCAGCACCACATACAAATAAATAAAAATAAAGATTCATTAACAACAAAAACAACAAATAAAAAAAAAAAAAAAAGCAATGTGTGAGTGCTGGGTGCAGTGGCACATACCTTTAATCCCAGCAGCGCAGGAGCCTGAGGCAGGAGGATTGTCAGGTCAAAACTAGCCTCAGCAACTTAGTGAGGCCCTAACCCTAACCCTGTCTCTAAATAAAATACAAAATAGGACTGGGGATGTGGCTGAATAGTTGAATATCCCCGAGTTCAATCTTCAGTAGCCCCTTGAAAAAAAAAAAGCAACGTGTGCTATGTGCTATTCGGGTGTTACAATGGACGAGTTGGAAAGTGTTCCCAGGCCAAACAGTGGGGCTGGACACAGGATTGGTGGCTTAAAAGGAGTGATGAATTTCTGTTGCACAAGCTTAAAAATGCGAGAATAATAACTCAGAATTTAAGGGTTTAGATTATAGATTATGTGGTCACTGAATATACGTAGGTGAACAAAGCACCCAGGATGCATGGCTGTACTTACAGAGCTCATGGTTGCATTAACCAATACATGAGTTCCCCCTGCCATACTGAAATGATCCTCAGTGAAAAGGAAAAAGGCCAAGCATGGTGCATGCCTGTTACTCGCAGTGATACAGAAGGCTGAGACAGGATGATCCAAATTCAAGGCCAGCCTCAACTGAGCTCTGTTGGATGTGGCTCAGTAGTTAAGTGCCCCTGGGTTCAATCTCCAGTACCGCACACCCCCAAAAAGAAAGGAAGAAAGGAAGGAAGGAAGTATGGATCAATTATTCCTAAACCAGAAGATAATTTGCATAAAATATATCCCTGAAGAAGCAAAACCTTATGGCACAAGAATCGATTATGGTTTTATGAATAAAATAAATGCAAATAAAAGTTTTATTTAAAAAAGGGAAATATAGGGCTGGGGCTGGGGCTCAGTGGTAGAGCACTTGCCTAGCATATGTGAGGCATGGGGTTCAATACTCAGCACCACATAAAAATAAACAAATAAAATAAAGGCATTCTGTCCATCTACAACTACAAAAAAAATTAAAAAGGGAAATATAAACTGTATTTAAAATATATGAAAAGGGGGTTGGAGGTGTAGCTTGGTGGGAGATCCCCTGGCTAGCATGCTCAAGGCCTTGCGTTTAATCCCCAGCAATGAAAAAATTCCAATATATATGAATTCACAAACATATACAAATGAATATTTTCATTGCACGTGTACATGTGTATGTATATGTTTGTGTATATATACATACAAACATGAAAATATGAAAAATTCATAATACTAATAAAGAAATTCAAAATAAAGACACTGCAAGATAACCAATTTTTAACCTATCAGATTAAAAAAAGGATCAAAAAAAATCTCAGATATACTGCTGATGAGGGTGTTTCCTTAACAAATTGGTGAATATTAGTCGAATCCCTCTGAAGTGCAATTTGAATATCAATCAGAATTACAAAATACAAGCCAGGTCTAGTGGCATAGGCCTGTAATCCCAGCAACTGGGGAGGCTAAGGTAAAAGGATCACAGGCTTGAGGCCAGCCTTAGCAGCTTAGAGAGGACCCACCCCTCCATCTTAAAAAAATAAAAAGGACTGGGGATAGAACTCTGTGGTAAAGCAACCTAGGTTCCCCTGTACTTTAAAAAAAAAAATCATAATTATAAAATACATATTTTCATATATATTTATTGAAACAGAAAAAAAGTCAATCAAAATTGTTACTGTTTATGCCAGCCTTATATATACAGATATATGCATACACATATATTTGAAAAAATTCTTAATACAAAATAAAGATATGTGTGTGTGTACATGTGTGTATGTGTGAGTGTGCATGAGTGTATGTGTATACACATAGTCTCTGACTCAGCATTTGTTCTCCCAGGAATTTATCCTACATATACCTTCCTGCATGTACAAAATGATGTGAGATATATACAAGGTTGTTCATTGTAATATGGAATTCCATTTAAATGATCATCAATAGAGGACTAGCTTGATGAATTATGATAAATTTATTCCGTCAAATACTATTTAACCATAAAAAATAAGAAAGCCTTTTATGTACTAATTTATGACAACTTCCAAGATATGCATATGCAGAGCACAGAACAGTTTCTCCTAAGATGCTACATGTACATTAAAAAGGAAATTTGTAATTCACTAAAATAGCTGCTTTCTCAGTAAAATTTAACAGACAAAATAGATTTTAAATTTAGGACACTCTCTCTGGTTCCTCACCCCATTTAACTTTTCAGTGTTATACACTGAAAATATACACATACTGCATCAAAAAAGTCTTCCTGTATTAATTTTTTTTTTTTTTAACCAGCAATTGAACCTAGAAACGCTTTACCACTGAGCCACATCCCCAACCCTCTTTATTTTGTATTTTCAGGCAGTATCTTGCTAAATTGCTTAGGGCCTTGCTAAACTGCTGAGGCTGGCTTTGAATTGGTGATCCTCCTGCCTCAGCCTTCTGAGTTGCTAGGATTATAGTGTGCACCACTGTGGCTGGCTTTATGATGAAACTGCATCATGGGAAAGGATGATTGAGATGAGATGGTATACTCAGGAGTCTATCTTTTTTTTTTTTTTTTTTTTTTTTGATACTGGGCATTGAACTCAGGGGCACTTGACCACTGAGCCACATCTCCAGCCCTATTTTGTATTTTATTTAGAGACACTCACTGAGTTGCTTAGCGCCTCACTTTTGCCGAGATTGGCTTTGAATTCATGATCCTCCTGTCTCAGCCTCCCAAAGCCAATGGAATAAAAGGTGTGCGCCACCACACCTGGCTAGGAGGCTATCTTTTAAAAAAGAATAAAAAGAACCAGGCATAATGGCACACGCCTGTAATCCCAACTACTCAGAAGATTGAGACAGAAGAATGACAAATTCAAGGACAGACTCAGTAAAAAGAAAAAAATAAAGCAAAAATAGAGCTGGGGATGTAGCTCAGGGGTAGAGTGCCTTTGGTTTCAATCACCAGTACTGAAAAAAAAAAAAAAGAAGAAAAAAGAAAATCACTGAAATAGAAAAAAAAAAAAAAAAAAGCCCGTCAAAATTGTTACTGCTTATGCTAGCCTTGTGCAGACAAATCTCTAGTAGATTTTGCCCTGCCATTATAACAAGACAATAGATATATAACCCAAAAATTCTAATATCAGAAATGCCAATTCAACTGTACTTCAAAATTTCCTTTCTAGCTGGGTGTGATGGTGTGCTCCCATAATTCCAGCTACTATGGAGGCTAAGGCAAGAGGACACCAAGTTCAAGGCCAGCCTGGCCAACTTAGAAACTGCCTCAAAAAAAAAAAAAAAAAAAAAATTTTTTTTAAAGAGGGCTGGGGATATAGCACAGTATAAACTGCTTGTCAAGCATGCATAAGGTGCTGGGTTCAATTCCCAATATCTCACACACACACATACCCACACACATCCAAAAAAAAAAAAATTACAAATTTAAATGTCTTCCTTTAGAATAAATTTAAGAGCTCTTTTGTACAGTATGATGACTATAATTAATGACAATATATTATATTCTTGAAAAATACAAAGATACTAGATACATGATCTCATTACAAAAATAATAACTATGTGAGCTAATTAATATATTTGTTAAATCAGTAGATTTACCTCTCTCCACATATATACAAATATATTTAAAAACACAATAGATATATATTGGTTAACTTAAAAATAAATACAATTTTTAGGGCTGGTGATGTGGCTCAAGCGGTAGCGCGCTCGCCTGGCATGTGTGTGGCCCGGGTTCGATCCTCAGCACCACATACAAACAAAGATGTTGTGTCCACTGAAAACTAAAAAATAAATAGTAAAAAATTCTCTCTCTCTCTCTCTCTCTCTCTCTCTCTCTCTTTTATAAATAAATAAATAAATACATACATACATACAATTTTTAAAAGTAAATTTAAAAAGACTGTCTTCTTCTAAGCCACTGCAGTAAATAAATAAAATAACATAATAAAGGTAACATAATCTACAAATTTCTATATATCCCACATGTGCCTATATATTTCAGTACTGAATCAAACATAATGTTTTTTTTTATTTTTAATCCAGATGACAATCTACCTATCATATTATTCATTTTAAAAAGTAATTCATGATTCAATGAAAAAGAAAGTGCACGGTCAACAAAGGATTACAATAGCCATTGCTACTGGGAACATAATACTTCTTCATAAACCCTCATATGTGTTGCATTGGAGGGGGGAAAAAAAAAAAAAAACATCATTCTGGAGAAATTCCAAAAGAGACTAAAGAGAAAATAAAATCAAGAGTTCAAAGATACATCTTACTTTGCAAGGATGAAAAAGGACTTCTTTCTCATCCTCAGGCATAAGAACCATTCAGACATATGCATAATTAAAGTTCAAGCCAAACCTATCTGACAATTCTCTATTTCTAAATTGACCCATTATTTATGTAACATAGGATGATACTATCCCATTGAGCTATCTAAAAAGTATAAAAAGAATGTAAATATGGCAAATATAAATCTCGTCCAACAAAGAAATTCCTTCCAGGGTATACCTATTCTTAATAAATGATTACTGAGTATTTAGTTAAACACTCATCAGCAGTACAAACACTAAAGTAATGCAAATATCTGGAGTCTAGACCCAATTTTGCCATTGATTAAATGGTATGACATTACTACTCAATTCTAGATTTTCATCTGTAAAATGATTATTAACTTTATTTAAAGTAAGAATGGAGCATAATTTAAACAAATTCTCATTCTCCTTTACCTGACTCCCCTGCAGAAATAAAAATATTCCGTGGAGGAGGGATTTCTTCTTAAAAGTAGTAAAGGACTACAAGACTAGGAAGTCAAGATGAAGAAGAGTATGGGTTTCCAGAAAGGAAGCTTTGCACTCTAGGTCACTTCTGCTCTGGAGTCATTTGCTGAGTCTGCTAGGCCTCACAGCCAAAAGTCAGAATCCAGGACCAATTAAGAATGGGAGCTTTAGGCTAGGATTACAACTCAGTGGTAGAGTGCTTGCTTAGCATGTGTGAGACATTGGATTTGATTCTCAGTACCGCATACAAATAAATATTGAAAACTAAAAGAATGGGAGCTTTGATAAACCACGCTTCTGCTTTGGACTTAAAATCTGAAAAATAATATTCTCATAATAAGAATGAACAAGAAGAGAGGTAATCCACTCATGGAATGAGATTAAACTTCAAAAACACCCTTGCAAGTCCTGATAGTAAAAAAAGATGATCCCTGAGTAGTATTAACCTTAAGATGAATAAAGATGAAGCAAACAAAAAATCTTCTCCAGAAGATGATACCATCATTGTATTTTGAGCACCTATTTTTCCTAATTCAGTATCTGGTATTCAATCAAATAAACCTTGGCACATCAGCAGAAAAAGACAAGTTGAATCAAAACAGCTAAATCAATGGACAACAAAATAAAATAGGATCCTCTAGATAAATTCCAATAAAAATGTGGCAGGAAATGATGCTGGGAAAACTGGATATCTATACAAAGAATGAAGTTTGGATCATTACTTTATACCATTAACTCAAAATGAATCAAAGATCTAAATGTAAAACCTAAAATTATAATGTGAGAAGAGAAGGGCCCAATGCTCTCCAAGAGTTACTTTTTGTTCTTCTCTCTTTGACAACCATGGTTGCCCCAAAATATTTCGTGGTCAGCCAAGACTACATCAGACACCCCTTAGTCATGCCCACTGGAAGACATTTTGCTTTGGCTGTCGCAAGTTTCAGTGGCATGTCGATCCCAGATAATTCTGTCCCACAGCTTCTCTAAATAACTCAAGCCCTCTGCAGCCACTTCAGTTGCCCCATCTGTGAGAAGCCCCTTCTTACCCATGACCAGGTAGAAAATCTGTGATTAGCTGGCAAGACACTGCATATGCAAGAGCCCAGGCCGGCCGCCTTTTGATCTATATAAGCAGGCGTCCACATTTGCTTATTCGAACAGTCTGGGTACTGCTTCCCCTAATGCTGTAACATAAATCCAAATAACGTCTCTTTTGGATGGTTAAATTTTGCCTATTCATGATTTCTATCTCAAGTAGAGCAGGTTCAGCTGATAACCCTGAGGCTGCTGGCACTGAAAGAGGCCAGCAGCAAGGGATGGTCACACTGAGGGCAGCTAGCAGCAGAAGAACTGTCGGGAGCAGCAAATAAATCATTACTTTTCTAACTCGATAGCCTTGAACAGCAGACAGCTGCTTCTGGGAATCTTTCCCAGTAATGGTGCTGAAAGACACACCAATTTGCAGGTGGCCACTGTTAATGGGGCAGATTCCATGCCTGGCATGGAATTTACGAGTTCTATAGCTTTGAATTCTGATGCCTGCTGCCCTGGGGTCAAAGAAATATGGGCATCCTCAATAGCCTTGAGGCACCAGCTGTCTAGAGGAAGAGAAGATACTGTGCAAGTGATAAGACTCTGATCAATCCATTTTCCCCAGAGCTTCTCAGTTCTTGTTTATCTTAAAAAAACTTTTCTCACAATAAATCCCCTTGATGTGCTTCCTTATAAATAAAGGTTGGTGGGCTTTTTCTCTTTGTTAGCGATTACGTCTAATCCACCCACCGTCCTGCTGTAAACTATTTTTCGTGTCTTTTATTTCTCATTATTACTTCAGACATTTATTTTCTCAGCTTGCTCCCAACCTCCATCTGGTTAACTGTTCCCTCGCTGTGCGGGACACAACAAGAGGAGAACAGTAGGTAGCCATGGATAGCTACCAGAAACGGCTAGCTGCAGCTGCTGGAAGAGTTCCAGCAAGTTCTGGTTGTCAGGAGAATGCTGATGAGGACTGCTAATACTAGGAGCCGAAAGACACTGGTATTCAAAGCTCAGAGCTGCTAACAGTAAGGGAGCTGCACTTTACCTATTTGTGATTTCTATCCAAACTGAGCAAAAGAACCTTCAGCAGATTAATGACAATACTTAGAAGAAATGTAAGAGAAAAGTTTTAGAACATCAGAGTTGGTATTTCTTAA
This sequence comes from Callospermophilus lateralis, assembly GCF_048772815.1. Lineage (NCBI taxonomy): Eukaryota > Metazoa > Chordata > Mammalia > Rodentia > Sciuridae > Callospermophilus > Callospermophilus lateralis. The sequence continues at coordinate 23,413,028 of NC_135315.1, read as the reverse complement.
CTATGACAACAAAAGCACATACAACAAAAGAAAAAAAGACAAATTAGACTTAATCAATCTTAAAAACCTCTGTGCATCAAAGGACACAGTCAACAGAAATGGCATAATGGAAGAAAATATTTGTGAATCATACATCTGACAAGGAATTAAAATCCAGAATATTGGGCTGGGAATGTGGCTCAAGTGGTAGCGCGCTCGCCTGGCGTGCGTGGGGCCCGGGTTCGATCCTCAGCACCACATACAAACAAAGATGTTGTGTCCGCCAAAAACTAAAAAATAAATATTAAAAAAAAAACCTCTCTCTCTCTCTCTCCTCTATTAAAAAATTTTTTTTAAAAAATCCAAAATATATAAAGAACATATACAACCTCAATAAGAAAAAAAAATCCTGATTTTAAAAATGAGCAAAGGATTTGAACAGACATTTCTTCAAAAAGGATTTACAAATGAACAGCAAGCACATGAATAGATGTTCAATATCTCACTAAGAATTACAGAAATACTGACCAAAACCACAGTGATGCCAGGTGTGGTGGCACACACCTGTAATCCCAGCAGCTCAAGAGGCTGAGACAGGAGGATTGGGAATTCAAAGCCAGCCTCAGCAAAAGCAAAGGCTAAGCAACTCAGTGAGACCAAGTCTCTGAATGAAATACATAAAAAGGCTGGGGATGTGGCTCAGGGGTCAAGTGCTCCTGAGTTCAATCCCTGGTACCAAAACAAACAAACAAACAACAACAACAACAAAACAATGATACACCCATTAAGATGGTCACTAATAAAAAAGAGAGAGAATAACAAGTATTGGTGAAGATACGAAGAAATTAGAACCTTTGTATACAGTTGATGAGACTCTAAAATGATGCAGCCACTAGAGAAAACATTATATTTTCTCAAAAACTTAAAAATAGATTTACTATAAGATCCAGAATTTGCCTGGCACAGTGGCGCACACATGTAATCGCAATGGCTCAGGAGACTGAGGCAGGAGGATTGCAAATTCAAAACCAGTCTCAGCAACTTAGCAAGGCCCTAGGCAATTCAGACCCTGTCTCTAAAGAAAATATTAGTAAGGGCTGGGAATGTGGCTCAGTGGTTAAGCACCTCTGGATTCAATCCCTGGTACACAAAAAAATAAAAAATAAAAAAAATTTAGAAATTCTACTTCAGAATATTCGCAAAAGAACTAAAATTAGGGTCTCAAAGAGGTATGCGTGTATCCATTTTCATAGTACGGGCTAAGAGTAGCCGAAGGTGGAGGCAAGCCATATTCCTATTCATAGATGAAAGGATAAAATCATGTGTGTGTGTGTGTGTGCGCGCGCACACACACACACACACACACACACACACACACACACATAGAGTTTTTGGTGGTAGTACTAGGTATTGAACCCAGGGCCTCAGTCATGCTAGGTAAGTGCTCTACCACTAAGCTGCATCTGTGGCCCTTTCTAATTTATTTCATTTTGAAACAGGCTCTAGATAAATTATCCAGAGTGGTCCCAAACTTGTGACCCACTGGCCTTTCAAAAGAAAGGCAATTGATGTTATAGAATGCTATAACATAGCTGAATGTTGAGGACATTATGTTAATTGAAATAAGTCATTCACAAAAAAGCATACTGATCATGTGTGGGTAACACACACTTATAATCCCAGCAATTCAGGAGGCTGAAGCAGGAGGACCAGAAGTTTAAGGACAACCTAGACAATTTAGCAAGGCACTATCTCAAAATAAATAATAAAAAAGAGCTGGAGAGGTAGCTCAGCAGTAAATTACCCCTGGGTTCAATACCCAGTACCAAAAAAATGTGCGTGTGTGTGTGTGTGTGTGTGTGTGTGTACTTCATTTAAGTAGAATTACATTGTGTGTGTGTGTGTGAGACACACACACACACAATATAATTCTACTTAACTAAAGTACATAGAGCAGGGCTGGGGATGTGGCTCGAGTGGTGGCACGCTCGCCTGGCATGCATGCGGCCCGGGTTCGATCCTCAGCACCACATACAAACAAAGATGTTGTGTCCGCTGAAAACTAAAAAATAAACATTAAAAATTCTCTCTCTCTCTCTCTCTCCCCTCTCTCTTTAAAAAAAAATAAAATTAAAATAAAGTACATAGAGCAGTCAAATTAAAAAAAAAAAAAAAAGTGGAATGGTGACTGCCCATATTTTCCTTCTGCTCCCTCTATCTCCTGATCAACTTTGGTGATTCCCCATGGAGCTCTGCAGGTATGGCATGCCTTTATTTACCTCTTGAAAATTATAAGCAATTGATTATCTTTTCAATAGCAGTTATTTCCTGATCTGTTGACTTCACCATATCTGAATAATAAAATTGACCTTTTAAGAACACTGATACTCACATAGCCAAAGTTAATTTTATGCTGAATAAAGTCAAAACAAAAAACAAGGAGTATAGCAGCATAATTCCACCCATATAAAATTCAAATTCATTTAGAATGTCAAAAAGTAAATCACTAATTGTTTATACAGGATCTCACTACCGTACTGAGCTGGTCTCAAGCAATCCTCCTGCCTCAGACTTCTGAGAGCTGGGATTACAAGTGTATGCCATGCACCCAGCTATCTTTTTTTTTTTTTAAGTTGTAGTTGGACACAGTACCTTTATTTTATTTATTTATTTTCATGTGGTGCTGAGAATCGAACCCAGGGCCTCACACATGCTAGGCAAGCGCTCTACCGCTGAGCCACAACCCCTGCCCTGCACCCAGCTATCTTCATTTTAATTGTGCAGATGTGTGTGTGTGTGTGTGTGTGTGTGTATACATGTCAAAACTCATGAGCCCAGTGTGGTAGCACATGCCTCCAGAGGCTCAGGAGGCTAAGGCAGGAGAATAACAAGTTTGAGGCCAGCTTCAACAACTTATTGAGGACCTAAGCAACTTAGCAAGACTCTGTCTCAAAATAAAAAACAAAATGGGGGAACTCATCAAACTATACACTTCAAATAAGAGCAGTTTACTGTACATTAAGTACATATCAAAGCTGGGGTTAGGATACCTACAGAAAAGACCTCACACTTTCCAAAGAACAATAAGAATAATGACAACTTACAACAGTTCAACTTAGGATTTCATGACAAAACCATGTGAAAGCATAAGCGTTCAATAGAAAATATAGAATTTTGAATATTGGCCATTTTCTGGGCTAGCAATATGCCATACAATACTCTGCAGAAGCTAGGTAGCCACAGTGAATAGTAGCTCAAGAGAGCCACTCAATCACAAGGGTCAACAATCCCCACTCTAAGAGTACTGGGTTGGTAGGCTATGATGGTAGGTTAAGTATGTTAAATGCATTTTTGATTCAAAATATTTTCAACTTTTGATGTGTTCATCAGAATGTTATACCATCATCAAGTCAAGAAGCAACTGCACAACTTAGTTCTTTCCGAATACAAATGATGGAAGCCAGAAAACAATGGAAAAGCTTTATGGGCTGCAAGAAAATAACTGCAAACTTTAAAAGCTATAGCCAGAAAAATTATTCTTCAAAAATGAAAACAGGCTGGGGATATAGCTCAATTGGTAGAGTGCTTGCCTAGCATGCATCGAACCCAAGTTTGATCCCCAGCACCATAAAAAAAGAAAGAAAGAAAAGAAAAGGAGAACAGCTGGGGATGTAGCTCTGTAGGCAGAGCCCTTGCCTGGCATGCAAATAAAATACAAAATGGGGCTGGTCAAATGCCCGAGTTCAATCCCTGATTACCCACCCACAAAAAAAGAAAGAAAAGTTCAAGCCTCTGGCTAAAGAAATCAAACATCTAAATAAATGGAGAAACAGTCCACATTTGCAGACAAAGACTCAATATTATTAAATATCATTTCTTCCAAATTTGATGGATAAATTTAATGCACTTAACCAAAATTCCAGCAAATTATTTTACAGATTTGGACAAAATGACTCTAAAATTTACATGGAAAGGCAAAAGACCAGAAAAATCACAATATTGAAGAAGAAAAGAATACAGTCAGAGGACTGAACCACCCAACTTTAAGACCTATTATAAAGCTACAGAAATTAAGATGGTGTGGTATTAGTGAAAGAATATACAAATAAATCTGACCAGAGAGCCCAGAAATAGAACCACACAAATACAGTCAAACAATCTTTGACAAGAAGCAAAGGCAATATGATGGCAAAAAGCCAGTCCCTTCAATAAGTATCATGCAAGAACAACTGGACATCCACATGCGGGGAAAAAAAGAATCTAGATACAGACCTTACACACTTCACAAAAATTATCTCAAAGACTTAAATATAAACCATAAAATATTAAAAACTAAGAGAAGACAAAAAAAAGTAGAAATTCTAGGAGACTCTGAGTATAGTAATGGCTTTTTTGGGATGAGGATTGAACTAGGACCTTGCACATACTAGCCAACTAGCTAACACTCTACTAGTGAGCTAACTAAATTAAGGAGTGCTCTACCACTGAACTATATACCCCCAGTCCCTTTTATTTTGAAACAGGGTCTCAATAAATTGCCCAGACTAACTTGTAATTGCTGGTGATGACTTAAATATATCACCAAATGATTATCTATGAAAGAATAACTGATAAGCTAGACTTCATCAAAATTAAAAACTTCTACCGGGGCATGGTAACATATGCCTATAATTTTAGCTCCTCAGGAGGCTGAGGCAGGAAGATCATGAGTTTAAGGCCAGCCTGGGAAACAAAGCAAGACTCTGTCTCAAATAAATAGGGAAGCAGGTACAGTGGCACATGCTTATAATTCCAGCTACTCTGTAGGCTGAGGAAAGAAGATCACAAGTTAGAGGCCAACTTGAGCAACTTAGTGAAACGTTGTCTCAAAATAAAATTTAAAAAGGAGACAGGGATGTAGTTCACTGGTAGAGCATCCCTGGGTTCAATTCCCAGGATTTCAAAAAGAGGAAAAAAAAAAAAAAAAAGAGCAGGGGAAGGTAAGTATCCAGATAGACACCTCACAAAGACCTAGGAGATGGCAAATAAGCCTATGAAAAGATGCTCCATATCTTATGTTACCAGAGAAATGCAAATTAAAACAACAATTAGATAACAATATACACCTATTAGAATGACAAAATCCACAACACTAACACCACCAAATGCTATTAAGGATGTAGAGCAATAGAAACTCTCTTTCACTGCTGGTCAGAATACAAAATAGTAAAGCCACTTCAGATGACAGCATGGCAGTTTCTTACAAAACTAAACATACTCCTACCATATGATCCATAAATCTTACTCCTTGGTATTTATCCAAATGGGATGAAAACTTAAGACCAAACAAAAACCTACACATGGATATTTGTAGCAGCTTTATTCATACTTGCCAAAACTTAGAAGCAATCAAGATGTCCTTGTAGGTAAATGGATAAACTGGTACATCCAGAAAATGGAATATTATTCAGCACTAAAATGAAATAACTATTAAGCTGTGAAAAGACATGGATAAAATAAAACTTCAATGCATATTAGTAAATTGAAAGAAGCCAATCTGAAAGGCTATATACTACATGATTCCAACTACACGATATTTTAGAAAAGGCAAAAATTATGACCACAGTAATAAGATCAGTGGTTGCTAAGGGAGGGGATGGGAGAATGATAAACAGGCAGGGCAGAAGTATTTTTGTTTTGTTTTGGTACTGGGAACTGAACCCAGGGGCCCTAAGCTACAACCCCAAGACAATGGGGTTCTTTCTTTCTTTCAAGACAATGTCTTGCTAACTTGCTGAGGCTGGCCTAGAACTTGTAACCTGCCTGCCTCAACCTCCCAATGTCTGGGATTAGAGATGTATGCAGCAACATCCAGCAGGGCAGAGGATTTTTAGGCCAGTGAAACTATTCTGTATGATACCATAACGGTGAATACCTGTTATCACACACGTACATACACATACACAAACCCTAGATTGTACAACACCAAGAATAAACTACAAGATAAACCGTGGACTTCAGGTGATAATGACATTTCAACATAGGGTTATTTGTTGTTTAGAAATATACCACTCTGATGCAGGACAGTAGGAAAGGTTGTGAGTATATAGGAATTAAGTTTGTTATCTAAAAATAAAACAACAACTGAATTAAAAAAACCAGGATGCCCTGAAAGTTATCAAAGAATTTGGAAAATATTTGGTTCCTCAGTGTAGCCTGAAATGGTGAGTGGCTTGTGCATAAATTCTTCAGTAGAACAACAGCAAAGACTTTATACTCAAATTTCCAAAACTTCATACACTAAGGAATAGTGAATAAACTAGAGACAAAAAGTGTTCACTAATTAATAAAAGTAAGATCTCAGAAATAAGGCCTCTAAAAATGGCATGGGGTGTACCTCAGTAGTGGAACATTTGCCTAGAACACTGGGTTTGAACTCCAGCACCAAAACAACAACAAGAAAGCTGGGGTTGTGGCTCAGCGCTTTCCTGGCACCTATGAGGCACTGGGTACCATCCTCAGCACCACATAAAAGTAAATTAAAAAATAAAGTTATAGGGCTGGGCTGTATAACTTTATTTTTTAAATAAACTCCGTAGCAGAGTGTTTGCCTAGCACGTGTGAGGCACTGGATTCAATCCTCAGCACCACATAAAAATAAACAAAATAAAGGCATTCTGTCCATCTACAACAACAACAAATAATAATAATAATAAATTTATAAACAACAACAAAAAACAAACTTCTAGGAGATGGGGCTGTAGCTCAGAGGCAGAGCACTTGCCTATCATGCAAGAGGCACTGGGTTCGATCCTTAGCACCACATAAAAATGAAACAAATAAAATAAAGGCATGCTGTCCATCATCTACAGTGACAAAAAAAATAAAAATAAAAAACTTCTAAAAGCTATCCAAAAAAAAGAAAAAAAAAGATTGTGTTAGATTCTGAATCTTTTTAAAGAGTGTTTATGGGTTGGAGATATAGTTATGTGGGAGAGCCCTTTGAAATGGCTCACACCTGTATTCCCAGTTGCTCAGGAGGCTGATAGGAGTATCTTGAGTTCTAAGCAAGGCTCAGCAACAATGAGACACTAAGCAACTCAGTGAAACCCTGTTTCTAAATAAAATACAAAATAGGACTGGGGATGTGGCTCAGGGGTAAAGTGCCTCTGAGTTCAATCCCAGGTACCCTCCTCCCACCTCCCAAAACAACACCGCATGTATCAATGGAGTACACACAAAAAACTCAATTTAACATATTTCACCATAATATGGCATATTATATGTTTTCATTAAAAGCCTATGAGAATCTAAAAATTAAAAAGTAAAAATAAAAAGAACAAAAAATTAAATAGGGGCTGGGGATGTGGCTCAAGAGGTAGCGTGCTCGCCCGGCATGCGTGCGGCCCCGGTTCGATCCTCAGCACCACATACAAAGATGTTGTGTCCGCCGAAAACTAAAAAATAAATATTAAAAAATTCTCTCTCTCTCCCCCTTTCTCTCTCTCTCTCTCTCACTCTCTCTTTAAAAAAAAATTAAATAATAAAAAAGCCTATAAGACTCTCATAAGGGTTTTTCCTCTGTTCAATGAGGCAGCTATGTTAAATTTTGTCTTTAGGTTCAAGATACAAAGAAGATGCAAATTACACCACTTCCCTGGAATATCTCTTCAGCAGAGCCATTTCAGCAGAACTCAAAATGGCTCACAAAAATGTTTTATTTGGCCATTAAAGTTCTTTTTGTAATTTGAATATATATATTTGAAACATTCTTTCTTTGGTTCAGCCTCTGTCCTGTCACTCATTTTCCTAAACCAACCAATTCACTCATTCTTGTTATTGATTTGTCCCCACAAGACCTTTGGTTCTAATCTATATTGTATCTTTTAGAACTGAAGTTATACTTAAGAATCCTTTCATTTAAAATTTCTTTGTGAAATTCTATAATATATTTAATATATTTGTATTTAAAAATTGATATTTCCTTTTCTTTCAATCTTTCTGTTTTGAGGGTTGCATGTCTTTTCAGAATGACACTAAATAAGTCAAAAGCAAATAGATAATGGCTCATTAATGTTACTAGTTATCTACATATAATTGTATGATAGGATAGATATTACTAAGAATTGGATAAAGATATGATCAAATGTGAAAAACTGGGTTTGGGGTTGTGGCTCAGTGGTAGAGTACTCGCCTAGCACAGGTGAGGTATTGGGTTCGATCCTCAGCACCACATAAAAATAAATATATAAAAATAAAGGCATTGTGTCCACCTACAACTAAAAAATAATTTTTTAATGTGAAGAACCATTCCTTTTTATTATTAATATAATACTTCTGCTGTGAAATTATTACTATTTGACAATATTTATAAGCTACTTCATTCCATTAAACAAATGCATACACTCACATGCATACAAATATGCAATCACAAATATGCAATTTTGAGAAAAATGTTAAAATTTGCATGCTTTATATAGATAAACCAAAGTGATGCTAGCAGATTTGAAACTATATATTAGAATTTTATATGAATTATGTCACAAATGGAAAATGTTTTCTTATACAGCTAATTCTACAAACATATACCTGACAGAGTATAAGGGAAAAATTGGTATAAAACTTTCAAGTGATAATTTTCTATGTAGTTACACTCAAGCCATCTATAATGATAAATTAAAAGACTCTTTACCTGTTAGACCTGAGTTCAGTCACTCAAGAGTTTCGTATTTCTCTTGCAGAAGCTGATGGCAATACTAATCCCTGCACTGTGTAGGGAGGTACATTCCTTGTACTGGCTTAAATGCTAGTGATTTCACCAACCCTTGAAGTGCAGAACAGTAAAAAAACAGTTTTCAGCCGTTTTTCTTACTGATTTCTCATTTTTTAAATATTACAAAGTAGGATCTCAAATAGGTTTTTTTAATTAATTTAATTTAAAAGACAGTGCCTTAGTTTAAAGAGACACATGCCAATAGGTCTTTCAGGATTACTGCATATATCACAAGATGGCCTTTTTACACCCATTAAAAACTCACACAAAGAAGCAACAGTTTTATGCCTTCAAAGAATTTTCTGATTTTACCTTAAAGCAACAAAATTTAGTGGCTATAAATATCCAAATCAATCTTGCAGAAGGCCAATTGTAAGCATTAATGGGTACTAGAAGTGTGATAAGTTGGATCAAATAATGATGTCTAATTTATTCATTTATTTCCCTGTCATCAGTATACAGCTTGGGAAAGAGCTGGCACTGAAAAATCATAACTGCTAATTTTGAAGAAACAACATATTATATTTCCCCAGAAGGTAAAAATCACTAACTGCTAATATATTTAAGGGCAAAATTAAGATCTGTGTGTGTGTGTGTGTGTATGTGTGTGTGTGTAGTATAGAAGGCCAAATCTAACCCTGTTGCTGACAAATTTTAAAATACCAAATTAATACCATTTCCCATTTTCTTATACTCTAAAATTAAATGGGTTTCCATATGACTCCAGGTTTTTCGTGTTGCTATAGAAGAGAAGAGATGAGAAAAGTACCTTACCTAATTCTGAAGGAAAATAATTTATGTACTTAAAATAAGTTTCATGTTGTATTTGAATCTGTCTCCAAATCCTTTCATTTTCTATAAATGTGTATATTTCTCTTGAGTCACTTATAGAACATTAACTCGGCTTCCCTAAGAAATGAATCACTGGGCTGGGACTGTGGCTCAGCGGTAGAGCACTCGGCTAGCACGTGCAAGGCCCTGGGTTTGATCCTCAGCACCACATAAAAATAAATAAGTAAGGGTATTGTCTACAACTTAAAAAAAAAAAAATGTTGGGGCTGGGGATGTGGCTCAAACGGTAGTGAGCTCGCCTGGCATGCGTGCAGCCCGGGTTCGATCCTCAGCACCACATACAAAGATGTTGTGTCTGCCGAAAACTGAAAAATAAATATTAAAAAATTCTCTCATTCTCTCTCTCTCCCCCCCCCTTTAAAAAATAAAAATAAAAAATGATAAAAAAAATTAAAAAAGAAAGAAAGAAATGAATCACTGGGGCTGGGGTTGTGGCTTGACAGTAGAGTGCTCGCCTAGCACAAGCAAGGCACTGGGTTGAATCCTCAGCACCATGTAAAAAATAAAATAAAATGAAGGTATTGTATCCAACTACAACTAAAATGTACATATTTTTAAAAAAGAAATGAATAATTATAAATTTAGCACAGCTAATTCAGTTATGCACACTCAAAACTTTTTGTCCTCTGAATTCTTTCCTGGCTTTTTAGTAGAGGAAGATAAAAAAATCAAGTTCAAACCATGTCAGCTAGAGAATGTACATTTAATTTTCTGGCTCTCTGGGCACCATTTTAAAACCCTATATTGAATTTCAATGTTCTCTACCTATAACAAAGAAAGCTTGCCTTGATGTAATTGGATGAAGTACTTCCATTTTTCTTCACAGTTAAAAATAAAAATCATCCCTTCATTTACCATATAATTTTTAAGAAATTGGCACTCACTCAAGTCCATTTGAAGTATATGTTACTTTAAACTTAAAACCATGGCAGTTCACATTCACAATCAGCTGAAAATAACATAATCATGGCAATAATATGCACAAAAAAACTGCTACTACTTCAACTTGGTATGGACAAGATAATTAACGAAAAATACATGACATAAATGTTGCCAGAGCAAGGCTTATGCCTGTAGGCTAAATCAAGAGGATTGTGAATTCCAGGCCAGCCTGGACAACTTACCAAGACCCTGTCTCAAAATAAAAATAAAAATGGCTGACAATGTAGCTCAGTGGTACAACCGCCCTGGTTCAATCCCAAAAATAATAATGATAATTTTTTTTGCCAGGTCTTAGAATAAACCTTGTATGCTTCTTTTCAGCATTAATGTAAAGGAGAAAAGAAATAACAATACAAAATGTAAATTGAAAGATCAAATTTTTAACTTATTTTATATCAAATGAGAGGACTTAAGAGGAAGTCTCAGAGTAAACAATCAACCATTCTGATAAGAAATGCCAAGGTAAAGTCAAAAGTAAAAGGCAATTCAGCTCCAATATTAATGTACTTGTATAAGTTTATATCAAACTTGACATCTTTTTCTCTTCAAATTTTTTTAAATATTTACTTTTTAGTTGTAGTTGCATATTTTTAATTTATTTATTTTTATGTGGTGCTGAGGATCAAACCCAGGGCCTTGCCCCGGTTAGGCGAGCACTCTACTGCTGAGCCACATTCCCAGCCCTCTTTTTTTTTTTTTTTTAATATTTATTTTTAATTGTAGTTAGACACAATACTTTTATTTTATCTATTTATTTTTATGAAGTGCTGAGGATCGAACCCAGGGCCTTGCATATGCTAGGTGAGTGCTCTACCGCAGAGCCACAACTCCAGCCCCAAATTTGACATCTTTTTTTTCTTTTAATATTTTTTTTTAGTTATACATGGACACAACATCTTTATTTTGTTTATTTATTCATTTTTATGTGGTGCTAAGGATCAAACCCAGGGTCTCACATGTTCGAGGCGAGCACTCAAACGCTGAGCCACAACCCCAGCCCAAACTTAACATCTTTTAAAAGTGAAGCTTGAGGATGGGATTGCGGTTCAGTGGTAGAGCGCTCGCCTAGCAAGTGCGAGGCCCTGGGTTTGATCCTCAGCACCACATAAAAATAAATAAATAAAGATATTGTGTCCAGTTACAACTAAAAAATAAATATTAAAATTTTTTTTTTTAAAAAGTGAAGCTTACGTGAGAATAAGATTTGTGGCTCAAACTGATTATATCCTTATTGAAGTTCAAGTTCTCATGTTAAAGATATTAATAGTTTTCATACTCTATGCCACTCTTCATTTTAACATGTTTTTCCTGAAAAACCAGTCCTATCATCTAGCCTTCTAACCTTCAAATTTATTCTCATAAAGCAAGTATTTTTCTCTTAATTATAAGTTAAGACATTATCTTAAAAATTTAAATTTAAAGCTGTGGAGGAGTAGAAAAACTCATATAAACTAAGCTCCTTTAATGAAACTTCCATGTTCAAAGTACTTAATTTTTAAAATAACTCATCAGCTTTATTATACATATTATTATACTGATTTTACACTTACGAAAATCTGATTTTCTCATGGTCTTAAAAAAAGTTAATGCTTAAAGCAGAATTTAAGTTGTGACATTTCTGTATCTCAATAAGATTATACTATTCTGGGCTGGGGTTGTAGCTCTGTGATAGAGCACTTGCCTAGCACATGTGAGGCACTGGGTTCAATCCTCAGCACCATACAAAAAATAAATAAAGTTATAAAAAATGTAAAAAAGAAATTATACTATTCAAATATTTCTCATAAACATCTTTTGTTTTTGTTTCCGCCCCCCCCAAAAAATCTATAAAATATTCTTTTCTTTTCTGAGTGTGTATGTGTGTATGTCTATGTGTGGTACTGGTACTGGGGATTGAATCCATGGGTGCTCTACTACTGAGCCACATCCCCAGCCCTTTTTATTTTGAGACAGGGTTTCACTACCCAGGCAGACCTCAAAACAGCAATCCTCAATCTCCCAAATACCTGGGATAATAAACATGCACCACAGCTCCCAGATTTTTCTATTTTTAAAGTAACAAACATTGACATCTTAACCTGAAAGTGTGTATCACATGTACATACACACACACACCCCAAATTAAAATGAAAAACAGCTTTTACCTTCATCTCCTTCTGGTGCATATGAAGCTGTAATAATGTCAATATCAGCACAATTCATCACAATCTGATTGGTCGCCTGTCTCACCTAAGGAGAAAAGAAAGCAATCAAAAATAGTCTATATTAGTAATATGTACATCTTCATTTTAGACTAATATTGCAGGCAATTTACTGCAGACTTAACTGCCAGACTTAACTAAATCTGGACGAGTATTTATGCATCAAAGGTAGAAATAAAAGAACAGTCTTAATATAATTCATTATTTTCCAAGTTATAGTTTTTGTTTTGTTTTGATACTAGGGATTGAACCCAAGGTTACTTAACCACCGAGTACATCCTCAGCCCTTTTTAATTTTTATTTTGAGATAGGGTCTCACTAAGCTGCTCAGGGCCTCACTAAATTGCTGAGGCTGGCCTTGAACCCCCAATCTTCCTGCCTCAGCCTTCTGAGTCACTGAGATTACAGGTGGGTGCCACAGCACTCAATTCCAAATGTTTCAATAACATTTATTATTATTAATAAATTTTTTAAATAATTTAATAAATTTATTTCACACTATTTAAACATCTAACCAATGAAACAAATAAAAGCATCTTTTCTCCCTACACTGGGATTTAAAACAATTTTAATTATTTTTTTTAATTTCAAATTTTTTTTAAATTAGAAAACTTTTTTTATTTATTTTTTAGTTATAGTTGGACACAACACCTTTGTTTTATTTATTTATTTATTTTTATGTGGTGCTGAGGATCGAACCCAGGGCCTCGCACACGCTAGGCAAGGGCTCTACTGCTGAGCCACAACCCCAGCCCAGAAAACACTTTTTATGTATTTTTTTAGTTGTAGATGGACACAATATTTTTATTTTATTTATTTTTATGTGATGCTAATGATGGAACTCAGTGCTTCACATATGCTAGGCAAGCACTCTACCATTGAGCCACAACCCCAGTCCTAGAAAACATTTTTTACATACTGTAAATTACATATTTTAACCCAGCATGAGGTTTTCTTTGAGGATACAAGAAAAAGGTATATCTCATAAGGTCAAAACTTCATAAGAACCTATTCAAATTTTTCTTTTCCCAAAGAAACACTATTCCCAAATGTAATGACCCACACTAATGACCCACGACCCAAGATAAAATTGGCTTTTAAGATTATCTTATTTTCTTCTGATCCAAAAAACTAAAATATAGTGGTATCCCCCACCTTTGTCCATGGTTCCCTGGCAGCCTGAAAATTCCAGAAGTAACAATTCTTAAGTTTTAAACTGTCTACCTTCACATAATAAAATCTCATTCTGTTTCTTCTGGGAATCAGCAATTTGTCTATCATTGCCAGGTTGTACACACTACCACAGTTAGTAACTTAAAAGCCTTAAAAGTGGGCTGGGGATGTGGCTCAAGCGGTATCGTGCTCGCCTGGCATGCGTGCGGCCCGGGTTCGATCCTCAGCACCACATACAAACAAAGATGTTGTGTCCGCCAAATACTAAAAAATAAATATTAAAAAAAAGTTAAAAAAAAAAAAAAAAAAGCCTTAAAAGCTAGTCTAGGTTATCAGATTGACTACTGAGTTTTGAAGTGCTTGTATTCAAATATTGACCTTATTTAACTTCATAATGGCCCCAGGGTGCAAGAGTAGTGATACAAAGGAGGTACCTAGGCATTAACCATGAAGGACAGTTTAAGTCTGATACAATGTGGCAATACTGCAGGGCATATGGGGGAAAACACAGTATATAAAGGTTCAGTACGACCTGTGGTTTCAGGCATCCACTAGGGATCTTGGAACATGTTCCTCATGTACAATGATGGACTACTGAATAGACACAATGAAAAATCCATTCCATTCTTCCTCATGCCCTAAAGATACCACTATCCTAAGGCTAATGTATCTCTTTCCCATGTATGTTTCAGTACTTTAGATACACATATATAAGGACCTGTAAATAATTTTAATTTTACATAAATGGTATCAAAATGTGTACAATCTTACAAACTTTCACACTTGCTTTTTTTATTTAGCAACCCCCCCAAAACACAAACACACACTGGAAGTGAACTCAGGGGAGCTTTTCCACTGAGCTGTATCTCCAGCCACTTTGATTTTTTTATTTTGAGGTAGGGTCTCACTAAGTTGCTGAGGTTAGCCTTGAACTTGCTATGTTCCTGCCTGCCCAAGCAGCTACAATTATAAGCAGGTGCCACCATTCCTAAATCATTTAATATTATATTTGGGGGACAAACAATGCTTATAGAAACTAACATAATTAATTAACTTTTTTAAATTTTAGTTGTAGATGAATACCTTTATTTTACTTTATTTTATATGTGTTGCTGAGGATCAAGCCCAGTGCCTCACAAAGACTAAGCAAGTGATTTAACTCCAGCCCCTAATTCATTATTTTTTTTTTTTTTTTAAATATTTATTTATTAGTTCTCGGCGGACACAACATCTTTGTATGTGGTGCTGAGGATCGAACCCGGGCCGCACGCACACCAGGCGAGCGCGCTACCGCTTGAGCCACATCCCCAGCCCCTCATTAATTTTTGACATAGTAGTATTCCATTCTTTGAATAAACCAATTATTTATCTAATCCCTTCCTAAAGGAAGTAAGTAAGGTTGTTTCCACTTTTTTATTTAAATGATGTTTTTGTTTTTGTTTGAAGAAAATAGTATTACAATAAACATCTTGATCCATGCTTTCTCATACACACATGGAATAATTATTCCAGGGAAAGAAGCCTAACTGTGAGCTTTCTGCAACTCAGGAGGCAGACGTTGGGGGATTGCAAGTTCTAGAGCAGCATGGGCAACTAAGCAAGACCTGTCTCAAAAAAAAAAGGAAAAGGGGCTGGGGACTAGAGATGTGGCTCAGTGGTAAAGTGCTTGCTTGGCAAGTATGAGACACTGGGTTCGATTCTCAGCACCACATATAAGTAAATAAATAAATCAAAGGTCCATCAACTGTGCGTGCGTGTGCGTATGTGTGTGTGTGTGTATTCTAAAATTCTTAAAAAAAAAAAAAAAGGAAAGGGGCTGGGGATGTGTGGCTCAGTGTAGATCCCCAGCACCACAAAAAATAAAAAATCACTAAATAACATTGTTTACTAAGCATCTTTTCATATATTCATGTGTATATATGTATGTGTGTTTATGTGTGTGTATATATAATTTTTTGTGTGTATACACACATACACATTATTAAGTTTTTCCTCTGTGTGAATTGCTTGCTGAAAACCTTGACCCTAGGGGGCTGAGGCTGTGGCTCAGTGATAGAGCGTTTGCCTTGCAAGTGTGAGACTGAGTTCAATTCTCAGCACCACATACAAATAAATAAAATAAAGATCCACACATCAAAAAATTAAAAAAAAAAAAAAAAACAACTTCCTCTTAGGGCTGGGGCTGAGCGGTAGAGCGCTTGCCTAGCACATGTGAGCCACTGGGTTTGATCCCCAGCACCACATAAAAATAAATAAATAAATAAAGATATTGTGTCTCACTACTACTAAAAAAAATATATTAAAAATAAATAAATAAAGGTATCATCTCCAACTACAACTAAAAAATAAATATTAAAAAATAATAATAATAAAAACCTTACCCCTAAACCAGGTTCAATGGTGCATGCCTGTAATCCCAGCAACTCAGGAGGCTGAGGCAAAGGGATCACAAATTTGAGTTCAACCTAAAGAACTTAGCAAGACCCTCTTTCAAAATAAAAAAACAAAAAGGGCTGTGGATGTCATTTAGTGGTAAGGTACTAAGGGTACAATCCCCAGTACCACCAAAAAAATAACAATAAACTTGCCCCTAGAGTATGCACAGGGCACTGGGTTTGAGCCCCAGCACTACAATAAATAAATAAACCCTTGACCATTTTTCAATTTGGAAATAAGCCTGATTATGTACATTTATTTTGGTGCTTTAAGCAAATCTGAAATTCATTCTCAGACATCTGAATGGTCTAAATCTAAAATAAGAATATAATGGAATAAATATGCCTACTGGGGCCAACCAGGCAGCTGGCCACTTGGAAGCTATACATAATCCCCTAAACCCTTAAAGAAAGGAGAGAGTAGCTATTTCTTGGAGCCAACCAATTTTGCTATAGCAAAAAGCAAAAAGTGTTGAGAGACCTTATAATTAAAAAAAAAAAAGAAAGAAAAGTCACAAATTCAGATTTCATATGCAATCTCCCAATTTTTTTTTAAACATTTATTCTTTAGGTATAGATGGACACAACACAATGCCTTTATTTTTATGTGATGCTGAGGATCGAAACCTGGTCCTGCCCGTGCTAGGTGAGCGCTCTATTGCTGAGCCACAATCCCAGCCCCCAATCTCCCAATTTTTAATTGATGAAAATTAATTTAAAATTTTCATAAACAACGTGTAGACCAAACAAAACTTGTATGAAGATCAATGATGTTCTTATACTATTGAATGAATCACGAGATTAGGTAAAGACATTGGAGTAATATGATATTTGTATGTAAATGCTGTATTTGTGAGCACTCATTTTATTCATAACCAATACATACTGTTTTTAAATATTTAATTTTTTTAGTTATAGTTGGACACAATACCTTCACTTTATTTATTTATTTTTATGTGGTGCTGAGGATCAAACCCAGGGCCGCACATGTGAGAGACAAAAGCTCTGCTGCTGAGCCACAACCCCAACCCCAATAACCAATACATATTTAAACATGATAAACTATAAACTAAAATTACCTGGTCTAAATCACAGATAAAGGCTAATGGATGTAGTTTAGTGGTAGAGCACTTGTCCAGCATTTGCAAGGCCTGGGTTCAATCCCTAGCCCACTAAACAAAATAAATAAATAATATTAATGTTATTAATATTAAGCCTGTTAACAGGCTATCAAAATCTCTAACACAGGGAGGGCAGTGGCGCACTCTTGTAATCCCAGAGGCTTGGGAGGTGAGACAGGAGAATCCTGAGTTCAAAGCCAGTCTCAGCAACTGCAAGGCACTAAGCAACTCAGAGAGACCCTGTCTCTTAATAAAATACAAAATAGGGTGGGGATGTGGCTCAGTGGTTCAGTACCCCTGAGTTGAATCCTCAGTACCAAAAAAAAAAAAAAAAACAAACAAAAAACAAAACAAAAAAAAACTCTTAACACAGGGCTGGGGGATTTGGTTCAATTGATAGAGTGCTTGCCTACCATGCACAGGCCCTGGATTCAATCCACAACACCATACCCCCCGCAAAAAAAATTATATAGATTTAGATACAGATATACAAATTATATATATATATATATATATATATATATATATATATATATATATATATATATATCTCACATAGAACTACAAAGTGAATCTACTTTGGCTTATTTTAAAAAAAAATTTTTTTTTTTGGAGTGAGGCACAGTGGTACACACTGTAATCCCAGCCACTCTGGAGGCTAAGGCAAGAAGAAATCAAATTCAAGGTCAGCCTGGGCAATTCAGTGAAAAACTGTCTCAACAAAGAAAAAGGGTTGGGAATGTACAGTGGTAGAGTACCACTGGGTTAGATCCCCAATACCACGAGGAAAAAAAAAAAAAAAAAATCTGGACTAAGGGTGTGGATCAGTAGAACATATGTTTACCATGCTCATAGCCCTGGGTTCAATCCACAAGGGGAGGACAGAATCTTTCTCATAAATTTTCTTTCCTTCCTCTTTTTTTTTTTCTTTCTTTCTTTCTTTTTTTTTAGTTCTTGGCGGACACAACATCTTTGTTTGTATGTGGTGCTGAGGATCGAACCCGGGCCGCACGCATGCCAGGCAAGCACGCTACCACTTGAGCCACATCCCCAGCCCCTTTCTTTCTTTCTTTAAGACAGGGTCTTGCTAAGTGCTCAGGGCCTCACTAAGTTGCTGAGGCTGGCTTTGAATTCAAGCCTCCCAAGACACTGGGATTCCAGGTGTGTGCCACTGTATCTGGTAAATTTGCTTAGGCATTCAGCTTTTCTATGAAGTGGCAACATTCCTTTTCACTGTGTATTTCACCAGAACATATCCAAACAGCACTAAAGCCTTTACACCAAATTGGCCATTTCTGGTATTACATTTGGACCAAAAAAAATTTTTTTAATTGACTTAAATATAAAAATCTTAAAAATTAAAAATAAAATCTTAATTGACTTGAAAAGCTCAGAAACCAAGAGAAAAATGAAGCACTTATTTGGATTTGCTCCAAAGGGCAAAATGAATAAAAATCTTTCAGGGGGCTGGGGCTGTAGCTCATTGACAGAGTGCTTACCTAGCATGTGTAAGGCACTGGGTTCAATCCTTAGCACCACATAAAAATAAACAAATAAAGGTATTCTGTCCATCCACAACTACCAAAAAAAAAAATTTGTTTTTTTAAATCTTTCAGAATTTGGAGCTGGGGCTGTGGATGTGGCTCAGCAGTATAACACTTGCCTAGCACGTGCTGGGTTCAATCCTCAGCACCACATAAAAATAAACAAATAAAATAAAGTATTTAAAAAAAAATCTTTCAGAATTTGAGGTTTATGTTAACAGAATAACAGTGGTTTAGTTACTGGTCTTAATCCTTAATAGGCAACACATTGTCATTCATCAACTTCTACAGTGAATTTTAATGGTAACCAAGCAGTAAATCTACCAATGTCCAGACAGCTTTATAACATTACATTTGCCAAATAACAATTGGCACACTACTACCACTACCATCCTGAGTGAAAGTTTTAAAAATGTGTACTTTGAAAAGTCACAGTACACAATATCCAATTACAAGTGCATTCTAATTCCTCCTATATTTAGAAAAAAAAAAACTACCTATTTGTACTAATGAATTAAGCTGTTTGTTACTTAATAGTTACTGATTTTTTTTTTCAGGATACTGCCATTTTTGAAAAAGTAGGCAAGAAGAGCCAAAAGACCAAAAAAAAAAAAAAAAAAAATACTTATCTTAAAAAAGGAACTTGGGGGCTGGGGATGTGGCTCAAGCGGTAGCGTGCTCACCTGGCATGCGTGCAGCCAGGGTTCGATCCTCAGCATCACATACAAACAAAGATGTTGTGTCCGCCGAAAATTAAAAAATAAATATTAAAAAAACAAAGGAACTTGGGGGGGGGGGATAGAAAGGGCAGCAGAATAAAATAGACATTATTATTGCTATGTGTATATAGGTGACTGTATGACCTATGTGATTCTGCAACCTCTACAATCAGAAAAATGAGAAATTATACCCCACTTGATTCAAATGTATGAACTGTCAAGATCATTGTACTGTCATGTGTAGCTAATAAAAAAAAACGGAACTTGGGGGCTGGGGTTGTGGCTCAGTGGTAGAGTACTCACCTAGCATGCACGAGGCACTGGGTTCAATCCTCAGCACCACATAAATGTAAACTAAAGATATTGTGTCCACCTAAAACTAAAAAATAAAATATTTTTTTAAAAAAAGGAACTCGGGCTATGGTTGTGGCTCAGTGGTAGAGCACTTGCCTAGCATGTTCAAGGCAGTAGGTTCGATCCTCAGCACCACATATAAAAATAAATTAAAAAAATAATAATAAAAGTATTAAAAAAAAAAAACTCAACTTGAATTTTAAGTTAGTATATTGTACCCATATTGGAGATGCACTAATTTAAAAAGCTGACCAAAAAATGTAAAGTGCTTGTGTTAGCACTTGCTGATATAGTAATCATTTAATAAATGTTATTAACACAGAGATTAAATGTATTCTCCTCCTATCATGTAACAACATTTACATACTAGTTTATAAAGTACTTGATCCAAAAAAAGAAAAAAAAGAAAAAAAAAGAAAAAAAAAAAAAGTACTTGATCCAAACAATATAAATGTTAGGAACTATGTGTCATACTTTAGAGGATATTGACATGTATGTACTACCCAAGGAAAGTAATTTTAAAAATCCATGTGGAAGCCAGGCATATATCTGTAATCCCAGCAACTCAAGAGGCTGAGATAGAAAGATCACAATTTCCAGGCCAGCCTCAGCAACTTAGCAAGACCCTGTCTCAAAATAAAAAATAAAAAGGATTGGGAATGTGGCTTAGTGATTGAGTGCCTCCGAGTTCAATCCCGGGTACCCTCCCCTGCCAAAAAAACCCACCACCAGGCATGGCGGTGCATGTGTGTAATTCTAGTGGCTCAGGAGACTGAGGTAGGAGAATTGCAGGTTCAAACCCAGCCTGACAAATTTAGCGAGGCTGAAAGCAAAATAATGAGACCCTGTCTCAAAATAAAAAATAAAAAGAGCTAGGGATGTGGCTCAGTGGATAAGCACCATTGAGTTCAATCCCTAGTACTAAAATAAATAAATAAATAAATAACAAGTAATAATTGAAATGAATCATAGCATTAAAATCTTCATTTTCCAAGTTTAAAATTGAAATGAAATGTTACAGTTGGCATATACAGTGCATTGATAAGAAGCTCACTTTCTGGCTGGGGATGTGGCTCAAGCGGTGGCGCACTCGCCTGGAGTGCGTGCGGCCCGGGTTCGATCCTCAGCACCACATACAAACAAAGCTGTTGTATAACTAAATAATAAATATTGAAATTCTCTCTCTCTCTCTCTTTAAAAAAAAAAAGAAGAAGAAGAAGAAGAAGCTCACTTTCCTTTATTTCACCTGTTACTATTAAAATATAGAATGCTACCATATTCTTTGTTTCAACCACAGGGTTAACTCTTTTTGTCTCCTATATAGAATGTACTTCAACTGAAGCACATACTAAGTAATGACTATACTAAAGAGGCAGCATGATCCTTGGTAACAATTTCACAGTGGAAGTTTCCTATGAGCTAGGGAGGCAGCAATCTGAGACAAGTTTTCCTGAATGAGCCTTTACTACAATCACTACTAAGTAAGACTCAAGAGGTTTTGTTTTTATTAAGTTTTGTTTTCTAATTACCAAAGTCCAAAGATGTTCATAAAGAAAATCTCCAGGGGACTGGGGAAATAGTTCAGTAAGTAGAGTGCTTGCCTAGAGTGCACAAGCCCTGGGTTCAATTCCCAGCACCACCAAAAAAAAAACAAAAAACCACTAAGAAAATCTCCAGCCAGACACAATGGCACAGCAATTTAGGAGGCTGAGGCAGAAGGATCAAAAGTTTAAGGATACCCTAAGCAATTTAGGAAGACCCTGGCTCAAATTAAAAAAAAAAAAAAAAAAAAAAAAATTAAAAAGGGCTGAGGAAGGATGTAGCTCAGTGGTAGAATCCCCAGTACCACAAAAAAAGAAAAACTCCAAAAGTGACAATTCCAATACCAATCAATAGAAAGCCTGATTCATGGGCTGGGGATATAGCTCAGTTGGTAGAATGCTTCCCTTCATGCACAAGGCGGCCATGGGTTCAATCCCCAGCACCAAAAAAAAAAAAAAAAAGAAAAGAAAGAAAAAAAAAAGAAAGCCTGAATCACTTTGCCTAATAGTTGATTTCACTGCTAAAATTTTGATTAACTATTGCCTTGGTGGAATAGTACACTAATTTCTTAAATTAGTAAGAAGCAAATAATAGAATGAACTCAAAGTGTGCCAAGTTTTCTAACAAAAGAGACATAAAGAGTAAATAGAAGAAGGTCAAACAGAAGTATCCCTAAGGTAAAATTTCAAATCACACAGAATATTGGCATTTATATTTTGTAGCTACTTACATACTCATTAAAGTTTAAAACATATGGAGGAATAACATGAACCTATCTCCAAGAGAGAAGTTATTTTTCAGGGTGGTATCTGTGACATTTTATTTCCCCAAAAGCAGTCTGCACAGCCTAAAGTAAATGGAGCAAAATATTATATCTGGGTGGCAGATTACATCTCTGTATTTCTAAAATATTTCCTTGTTTAAAATAAAATTTTAAAGAGACTACAAATGACTAAATAAACCAAAAAGCCACATACTTAATATGATGTTTAATACAAAATCTCTAAAATCTGGACAGCTAATCTTAGTTAACAACACAGCTATCAGAAAGCTGAGTCCTTTGTCACTGACTCATGTACAGATTAGAATAAGATTTACTTTACAATTAGAATAGGCTCATTTATGTGGCAAAGTTCAGAGAAGTTTCATAGATAGTTTACTACACAAGACCACATTTATCCAGGTTGTATTAGACAATATCAATTATCCAGAACCAGGAAGTTTAAAAAAAAAAAAAAGGCCTGGATACAAAGCCAGAATAGAGGATACAAAGTCCATACAATAAAACTCATATCCTTTACCCAGAATTCATCAAAGTCTCTTGGAAACATTTTTAAGCTCAAACAAGTTTGTTTATCTGGTTACATAGATCTCTTCAGCTCAAATTCAGTGAAATAGAAGAGGGAAGAAATTATACAATAGGCAGCAGCAGGCACAATAGCAGCAAGAAGTAGTAGCAGCAAACAAATCAAAAAATTTTAAAAACCAGATAATAAACTTAAAAAGTTATAATGCAGGGGCTGGGGATGTGGCTCAAGTGGTAGCCCGCTGGCCTGGCATGCGCGAGGCACTGGGTTCCATCCTCAGCACCATATAAAAATAAATAAAGATATTGTGTCCACCTAAAACAAAAAAACAAAAACGAAAACAAAAAAAATTATTAAAAAAAAAAAAAGGGGGGGCTGGGATTGTGGCTCAGTGGTAGAGCACTCGCCTAGCACGGTCGGGACCCGGGTTCAATCCTCAGCACCACATAAAAATAGAGGCATTTTGGGGCTGGGGATGTGGCTCAAGAGGTAGCGCGCTCGCCTGGCATGCGTGCGACCCAGGTTCGATCCTCAGCACCACATACAAAGATGTTGTGTCCGCTGAGAACTAAAATAAACATTTAAAAAAATTCTCTCTCTCTCTCTCTCTCTCTCTCTCTCTAAAAAAATAAATAAATATAAAAAATAAAGGCATTGTGTTGTGTCCATCTATACCTAAAAAAATATTTTAAAAAGTTATAATGCATAGTTTGAGGTAATACCTATGGTTCTAAATATTCTGGCATCAATGATGGATGTTCAGAATGATGTCCAGTATTAAAAAAAAAGAAAGAAAGAAAAAAGAAAAGAAACCCAGATTATGAAGAATTATAAAGCCTAAAAAGATATGAATTCACTACAGAATTCATTGCTAGGTATTAAAAAAAAAGATTAACATATGAAACAGATTCTTATACTCTTCTCACAGATACACTTCAAAAAACTGAATAGGTTTGGGTATATCTCAGTGGTGGAACACTTGCCTAGTATGTGAAAGGCCCTGTGTTAATTTTCAGTACTGGAAAAAAAGAGAGAAAGAAAGGAAGAAAAAAGAAAATCTGAATAAATTCTACTCCTTATCTCTAATCTTCCAAATTTATAGATTTTTTTTTTTTAATTTCGGGTTTGAACTCAGAATCCTGTACATACTAAGCATTTACTCTACTACTAAACTATACTCTCAACCCACCTAAAATTTAATTTAATGCCATTTAGTGGTCTGGCACAATACAAACATAATTATTAATTTTACCTTTTCTTTAAAGAAATAAAAAACTTCCCCAATGACTGCCTAGAAAACATACAAACTTTGGGCAGAAATTTCATAGAGTTGACAATAATACCCATTTAGGTGCCAAGTTTTTAGTCTGCCAAACACAGCTACTGTTTCTGTATCTCTCTTCCTAGTGCTAATTTAGTCATCCCCACATGAATATTTTAATGGTGGAGGTCAGAGATTGGCCAGCATATCCTGATTTCTGGCCTTGATTGATTAAGTTAATTTCTCTGGCACAGATGAAATATTTCCATAAGACAAAATTCCATTGTTGTACCAACCACTATAAATGTAACCAGGAATTATACTCATACATACCTGTAACCATTTTAATTAATTAGCCATACAAAGAGGTCCAGAATTTAAAATATCTACAAAAGCCCACTGCTCTCAAGTAATATAAAGGAAGGGGAGAGAGAATAAAATTAGAATTGCAGGCCTACAGAAATAACAGGTTTAAGTAGCCAGAAATTTCCCTAGGCCTACAATGACAGATTTTCAAAACGTGCAGAATTAGAACATATTTGCCTATGGGAAAGACAATTAATTTTTAAATTACTGCACACTGACTAATTTTTTCCCTTTCTCAAGGAGTCCACACCCAGACCAGGTTAAAAATCCACTAAGTTTCTAATGTGTAACCTGTACAAATACTCTGGTCTTATCATAAAATTTTGCAACAAAGGCAACCGAGCAACTTGCATACTTTGTGTAATATGATTCCAACTGTTAGAAAACTGACCTGATACCAGTTATAAATCTAGGTTTCTAGAAATGGGAATTCTATCAATAATTAGATTTGCACCATAAGATATCACTTAATGCCACAGTTAAAAGTTTATTCAATTCAGGGATTTCAAAAACACTTATATGTTTTTAGTTACTTCTTACTAATGTTAACTCCTTTCTAACACTCTGAAAGGTATCAATAGGTACAATTATAAAAAGCCCAATCATTCTTTAATAAAACCTGTTAGAATTCATTATCACACTATTTTTGTGTTGCCACCTAGCTTGAACAGAATTTTTTTTTAATTTTTGAAAAGTTCATATTACCAAAATGATCCATTTACTTCTTTATATCAAATTAACAAATCAACTGACATGGTGGCACAAGCCTGTACTTCCCAGCACTTCAGAAGGCTGAGGAGGAGGATGGCAAGTTTGAGGCCAGCCTGGGCAACATAACAAGACCCTATCTATAAAACTTTAAAAAAAAAAAAAATTAAAAGTCCCTGCTATTATCAAAAATATTGTCAAGTGCTTCCTCAATAACACAAACCAGTCTTTCACACATTTCTCATATCTTTAGTGAAATAGAAAGAGGGTAAAGAGGGCTGGGGGTTGTGGCTCAGAGGTGGAGCGCTCTCCAGCTTGCATGAGGCACTGGGTTCGATCCTCAGCACCACATAAAAATAAAATGAAGATATTGTGTCCACCTATAACTAAAAAATAAAAATGTTTAAAAAAAAAAGAAAAAAAGAAAGAGGTAAGGAGGAGCAGGTCACTGTTTGTTCCATCCAACACGTCAATAAAAGTCACCTCTTAATAAATAATTATTTTGGGGCTGGGGTTATAGCTCTGCGGTAGAGCACTTGCCTAGCACCCACTGGGTTCGATCCTCAACACCACATAAAAATAAAAAATAGGGGCTGGGGCTTGGTGCTAGAGCACTTGCCTAGCATGTATGAGGCACCTGGTTCGATTCTCAGCACCACACATAAATAAATAAGTAAAATAAAGGTACATACATCTAAAAAATATTAAATAAATAAGTAAAGGTATTGTGTCCATCTACAACTAATAAAAAAAAAAACTTAAGTTGAGCAACAAATATACCAAAACTAAATAAATAAATAAATATTTTTAAATATATACTATATTCTCCTGACAGTTTTTTCCTAAGTATGCATACTTCCCAAAATTTTGAACCCACTGTGCCAACTAATGGGACAAGAAACAAATTACAGGCTCTGGGCAGAGTTCAATGATAGAGTGCTTGCTTAGCATAAGCCAAGCCCTAGGTCCCATCCCTAGCACTGCAAAAAAAAAAAAAAAAAAAAAAAAAAGAAGAAGAAAAAGAAACAGAAACAAATTACTTTTAAAAGTCAGTCTTTTCACACACATAAGGCGAACTCATCCATGGCCAGGTCCCTCTTCCGAAGGTTTGCCAAGTCACAAGACACACTACTGTTTACAATCCCTCCCATCTGCCCCTTGCCAACATATATCAAACACTCTAGTCACTTGGCTTAAACCAGTCTCCCAAATAGCCCTCTCAAATCCTAATTTAGATCAAGATGCACTCATTCTGGTTCATATTCTTAATGGAAATATTTTAAATCATCTGACTTTCACAGGGATAAATAGTGCCTTTTAATGCAACCGAACCCTAGATCCTCAAGCTTTCCAACCAGAGCCCCATATCTACAAATATACTTTTAGATTCTGTACTTTTAGACATATTTTCAATGTGAGTATCCTGCCCTCTTGGCTTTCAAAGACAACTGCCAACTTTCAGTTCCAGTACTAGTTCACATTTCTTTTATTTCATTGCCACACACACCCTGTTATTTCAGGTTGAGGCCTACTGATTCCACTACCACCCACTAGCTCTTAGTGGAAAAGAAATGAACCCAAATATATTTACCACCATTCTCTTTACAGATAGCTATTAAACATCTACCATTTTTATTGCAGATTTCATATTTACATAGTATCTATCATAAATATCCATTGTTCAGAACCATTGTAGGGCACCTATATTAATGGTCTCCAAACTCAAAACAATAGTTCAGATAATGCTGCAGGAGGAGGGAGGGGAATATGATTCACCAAAAACTGCAATGAAGAGTAATGGAATATTTTCACCAGTGGTATGCTAAAACCAAGAGTTTCTTTCAGAGGAGAATACTGCTAAGCAACCATCACTGTAGCAATAAATCCACCGGACTCAAAGGTTGCAAAGCAAGGAAGATAGGAGGAAACGCGGAGATGGGGTCTTCCCGCAGCTTCTCTAGAGGTTAGGAGAGAACAAAGTCACTGCTGCACTGTCACTTGAGGGGAAGGGGGAGGAGGCGGATCATCTTGGAAACCCAGCCCCTTGGGCTGGAGCAGGCGGGGAGAACTCAGCGAGGCTGCCTGGGATTAACATTCTCGTTCTACTCTCTCCCCCCTTCTAGAAGCTCCCCTCCTCGCTCCAGCGCAGAGGCCAGAGTCCCAGATAGTCATTCTCATTCTAATCTATTCCCCGTAGGATGTAGGGACAACCAGAGAAAGAACTGAGTCAGGAGGCTGAGGCTGAACGGGGATTCCCACGACCCCTCCCCAAGCCCCTTCAACCTCTCCCAGAACACTACCAAACCCAGAAGGGTTGATGTCGGGGGTGCCCCATACAGGTGTGCCCGCCCGGGAGGGGCGCACGGGCCAGGCCGCGGGCTCCCGAAGCGCGGCCCCAGCCCCAACCCAGTACGGCAGAGCACGCCGACCCCGGCGCCCTGCGGCGGCCCAGAGGGGCGCGCCCGCGCCGCCGCAGCCTCCCAACCCCAGTCCCGAGGCACCGAGGCCCACCCGCCCTCCGGTCGGGCCCCCAGTCCAGACCGCGGGCGCGGCCTAACTGCTTGCCCCGCAGCTCGCCCCCGGCGCCCGAGGGTCGCCGTACCTGGGCGGCGGCCTCCAGCTTGCCCTCGAAGGTGAAGTCCAGCAAGTCGGGCTTGAGGCAAAGGCTGTAGTTGATGGGGGAGACATCGGCGGGCAGCCGCTCGAAGGGCCTCTTCTCCGGCATCGCGGCGAGGCCCAGGCTGTGGAGGCGGCGGCGGCGAGAGCGGCTGAGGAGGAGAAGGAGGAGGGGAGGAGGCGGAGGGCCGAGGAAGAGCAGGCGGCGAGCGAGGGAGGGGGCGGCGGCTGCCAGCCACATCCACCGAGCGCGGGCGCCCGCCTGAGGAGAGCCACTGGGGGAACTTGGGGGGGCGGGGGAAAAATCCAGCCGGAGAGCCAGGGGCCGGCAGGGCAGCAGTGCGGGCGGGCAGCGGGCGGGCGGTCGGGCTGGCTGCCTACGGGGAAGGGGGCGGAGGGGAGGGAAGGGGAGGAGGACCCGCAAGGAGGGAGGGAGGTACGGAGGGAGGGAGGTGGCAGCGGCGGCTGCGTGCGCGGTCCCGCCAGTCGGGCGCGCCCCCGCGAAGTGCACGCGCGCTGAGGCAGTGGGCGGGGCGGCGAGGGCGCGGCTGGCAGGGCGGGAGTGCGAGAGCCTGCAGCAAGCCCTGCACCTGTCGGCGCTTGTAAGGAGAGAGGGCCGCCTGCGAACCGGAAGGAGCCCGGAAGGGCTTGAGAAGCCAAGGGGAATGTGAGAGGGGCGCCTGGGTTACCTTGGGAAGTTGGCTCATACACGTTTGGTCAGTTTCGTCAGGGTAACGTGTTAAAATATCAGTTCAGAGCAAAGCCCCAAACTGGATTCTACCTTCAGATCAGCGGGGAGCCCTGATCTGAGTTTCTTTGCCTCTAATTTCTTTAATTTTATCTTAGGTAGCAAGTTCAAAGAATGATTTGAAAAATTTTTTGACAGTAAAACTTTAATAATCCAGATTACTCCGGCTTATGAGATTTGGACCTTCAGAAGAGTAGTTTCATGAGACAGGAGGATCGCGAGTTCAAAGCCAGCCTCTGCAAAAAAAAAGCTAGGTGCTAAGCAACTCAGTGAGACCCTGTCTCTAAATAAAATACAAAATAGGGCTGGGGATGTGGCTCAGTGGTTAAGTGCCCTTGGGTTCAATCCCTGGTACCAAAATAAAATTTAAAAAAAAAATTAAGGACATACAGCTAATAATTAGCGAAGTTGGAATTGGGACCCAAATCCTTGACGATTTTGCAACAGCTTCCCTATTTTTCTAACTCTCTAGTTTTGTTTTATTCTAATCCATCTGTATCTCAGCTTTTCAAAATGTTATTTTCATTATGCAAAAACCCATAAGGCTCCTCTTGTCTGTTAAAGCAAATTTTATTTATAACCATTGAAGGCTGTTCATGAACTGTCCTTACCATTTTTCCAGGCTTGTTTTTTGTTTTTGTTTTGTTTTGTTTCTTTTAACGTAAATTCTCCAGTCTTAACAAGCTAACCTGTTTTCTGATTGGCCTTTACAACTTGCTCATTCTCTCTTCTCTACCATTGCTCACACATTATTGCTGGAATGACCTCCTCATCTTTTTTTTTTGTCAGACCCATGCCCCTCCCTTCTTTTAAACACCTTTTCCGGAAAGTCCTCATTGACTAACTCCACCCAAAATCTAAACCCTTTCCCATCAGCTTACAAGTACTGTGTTTTGCTGACTTATTTCTACACATTCTTTTGTTCTATAACTGCACTTTAAATTTGTTTTTATATGTATCTGCAAGATATACTACTAGCAAGAGCTTGCTTTCTTACTGTACTTTACACACACACACACACACACACACACACTTATTTTTCTTTTTAATAACCTGCTTTCTAATCCTTATATTACTTCCAGTACTGGGCCATACACAAAGTACTATTGCTATTGAACTGACTAACCAATTGATTAAGAGAAAATATTTATTCAGTTTGTGGCCTTTCCTTTTTGTGTGCCCTACAAAGAAACCTGTAGCTAAAGGCAACCTTCTTTTATAAAAATCACAGGTAAGATTACAAACAAAAACATCAGGGCTATAGACTTCGTGTCAACAGTAATTGTGATCTTGCTAAGAAAGGGAAAAGGCTTACTTGGCCCTGTCCCAGGTCCCATGACCAAAGAGGCCTCAATGCAGCAAGTCAAGGATGAGCCCAGACTTACTATGTACGATTTGGAATAGGGTAATAGAACGTAACATACAATTCCCTTAAATATAACTGGATGCTCCATGCACACTTCTCTGAAATAACTGAAATGAAGAACTCAAGGAACCTCAGAGTTAATTTTCCTCCTTGGTGCTTCAGAAGGAGTGGGAAAGCCAATAAAGTCTCAATGTCATTAGCCCTACTTCTAACAGATTTCTGGGCTTCTGTTTACCAAGACTCTGAAAATCTGCAAGTGGAAAAAAACTGTGGAAGTTCATAAATTTCAATTAAAAAGTTAAGAAAGTGGACTGGAGCTGGGTGCAGTGGCACAGGCCTATAATCCCAGCTGCTCAGGAGGCTGAGACAGGAGAATCTTGAGTTCAAAGCCAACCTCAGTGAAAGAGAGGCATTAAGCAAGTCAGTGAGACCCTGTTTCTAAACAATATACATAAAAGGGCTGGGAATGCGGCTCAGGGGTTGAGTCCCCCTGAGTTAAATCCCCAGTACAAAAAAAAAAAAAAGACTGGGAATATATAGATCAGTGATACAGCACTAGACTACATAAGGCCCTGGATTCATTCACCAGCACCAAAAAAAAAAAAAAAAAAAAAACTTATTGTTAATGTCAGAAAGGTCCTCTGAGCAGGAATGGTAAAGGGTTAGTGTAAAGAATATATGGAGCCTATGTTAGCCACTAAAGTAGATGTTTCAAAGAAAAGAGAATAAAAAGAAGTTGGAAAAGGGAGCCAAAATATTCAGGCAGGAGATAAAGAAACCTTGGCTGTGGAACATTAAAAGGAGAAGAGAAAGATGTGGAGAGTTTGGGATGAAAAAACCCAACCTATTAAAGGAAAACAAAACATCACTGTTACTATTTAGCTTTCCTGATTTAGAAATTATAGCCTTCGCTGTCGATTTCAAGCAAGGAAATCATAACTCTAATTCCAGTAATTTGAGTCTTACCTGAGGAATACAGTGAAGGGATTCCAAAAGCCAGGGACACAAAAAACTGGAGAGCAATCCATGGGAAGCTAATATCATGAGATCCCCACCTTGACTCTTTAGTAACTTAAAAGGGCTGTTGGAATGACAGTTGGAAATGTGAGTAGATGGAATGTTGCCTGTCCATCAGTGTTTCCATGAAGGAAGTAAGGTAATTCCATATCGTTTAAGAAGTATGTTATAGGGCTGGGGATGTGGCTCAAGTGGTAGCGCGCTTGCCTGGCATGCGTGCGGCCCAGGTTCGATCCTCAGCACCACATACAAACAAAGATGTTGTATCCGCCGAAAACTAAAAAATAAATATTAAAAACTCTCTCTTTAAAAAAATTTTTTAAAAAAAGAAGTATGTTATACTTTTGGGCATGATAGCATGCATCTGTAATCCCAGCTACTTGGGAGGCTGAGGCAGGAGAATTCAAATTCAAGGCCAGTCTGAGCAGTTTAGGGAGACCCTGTCTCAAAATAAGAAAATTAAAAGGGCTGGAGATGTAGCTCAGTGGTAAAGCACCACTGGGCTCAATCACCAGTGCAATACCACAAAAAGAAAATTAAAAAAACAGCATACTATATTAGTTGGGCATAGTCACAGTGGTGTAATACCAGCTACTCCAGATCACTTGCCTAGCATGTGTAAGACCCTGGGTTAGATTTTCACAAACTAGAAAAAAAGAAAAAGAAAAAAACTTATACTGTACTAATAAATAGATGATATAATAATATTTGAGAAAGATATAAATATACATAGGCTTAGTTATTTGAGATATATAAATATCTATCTAACTATGGCAAAAGAAAAGCTTGTGTCTAATCCAAAAGATTTCTATTTCTCTTAGTATCTTTCCATCAGGAAGTTCAAAAAGTCATACATTTCCACCTGTCTCACTTCCTTTCTAGCCCCTCCCCTCCCATTTTTTTCAACATTGATGTTTCCCTTCTTACAACCACTAAGGCAGTTTTATATACCAATCCCAAATAACAAGCAGCTACATGACTTAACCCAGGCCCTTCATTGGTGATCTTCAAATTGAAATGATCTTATTTGACTGTGTCCTCTCTATAAAACGTTAAGGCACCAGAGCTTTGCAGAATATGAGAGTGAAGCCAACACCCTTTGCTGGAGGCAAGAAAAAAATGCATATGTCTATGATGTGTGGGTCTCTGGAATGCTGCTACAACATTTCTTGTAGAATCCCCAAGTCTTTAAAGGCTATAGTGTTCTGGAGCTGGCATGCTGACATTGAGTTTACAATGATGTTTGCCATGATTTCAAATCCAAACAAAAATAAATAAATCACTGTGGGCTCACATAGAACCAGTCCGGTGGAGTAGCCAAGAGGATTAGAAGTCTCAGCAGTTTGACAACAAAATCTCAGAAGGCCTTAGTTTCTCCACCCTTGGCTCTATTTCTGTTTGCTTCTGAAATCTCTGAAGAGAAGAATTGACATCGGAATTAATCCTCTCTCAATATCTGATAGAGAATAAGCTCAACCTTTGTCCAATCCCAGGGTTAAGGGTGGGGTGAAGAGAAGAAATCCAACACACTAAGGCATGCCAACTCAGTAGACTCTCATCTCTTGGGGTGTGATTTAACAACAGTGATTCGCCTTCGAGTCTCAGTCACAAGCATAACTAAAGATGAGACTCCTCGGCTGCCAGGCTTCCTACAGAGTTTGTACAGGAGTCAAGATTCATACACAGACAAAAAGCAGAGGGGAAGGGAGAAATTTTGTGACCCGCTTATTCAAGAACTCAACTGACAGTCATCTTGTCCCCAGTAAACAAATAATGTTAGAGCTGAAGAGAAACAAGGTAAGTATCTGGGACCCTTTCATTTTCAGATACTGTGCATTTTCTTTTTCTTTTGGTACCGGGGATTGAACTCAGGGGCACTCTACCACTGAGCCCCAGCCCCAGCTCTATCTTGTTTTTTTTTTTTTTTTTTTTTTTTAGAGAAAGGGTCTCATTGAGTTGCTTTGCGCCTCGATTTTCCTGAAGCTGGCATTGAGCTCATGATCCTCCTGCCTCAGCTTCCTGCTCCACTGGGATTATAGGCGAGCACCACCGTGCCCGGCAGATACTGTGCATTTTCTAGCAAAATAGTTTGGCAAAGAGGCCAGCTTTGAGAATCTGAAGTCGCCTTCATCTTTTTTTTTTTTTTTTTTTTTTTTGTTAAACAAAATCTAGATGGTGTCCCAGCTACTCAGGAGCCAGAGGCAGGAAGATTACAAGCCTTAGCCAGCCTCAGCTACTTAGTGAGGCCCTGAGCAACTTAATGAGACCCCATCTCAAAAAATTCTAGAGGACTAGGGATGAAGCTCATTGGTAAAGCACCTGGGGTTCAATCGCCAGTACAAAAAAAGAAAAGAAAAAAAATCTAGATGGTAACACCTCTGTATTGTGAATTGAACTCACAAAAACCAGAGACAAAAAGCAATTCGAACTGCTCATATTATTTAATCCTGGGAAGCCTGAACCAGCAGGTTTCTGGATATGGTCTATTTTAGTTCAAAGTGCGATCACACTGTATAAAATATACATTCACTGAGAATGAAGCATAGCACAGATACCCTAGGGATCTGACATCAGGAATTAGGGCATGTTAAAAAAAAAAAAAAAAAAAGACAAATTTTCAGGCAAAAAGGCACAATTTAAACTATTCAAGGGAAATTTTTGTTCTTCTTGCCTTAAACCTATGCAACTTAGCTAGTGCCTAGAGACCACAATTTTAGTCACTTTGCATCAGGAAAAACCCTGAACTCTTCTGAGTCCTGTCCTGATATGTCTCAGCACCAAGAGATACCAATATATGTCATCTTTGTTTAACCCTATGCACTTTTGCTAAAGTGATTCATTACTGTTTTATCTCAATGCAAAAAGGTATCAATAGATGCAAGGGAGAGTGACAGGATCAAAAGAATGGGAGAAGTAGAAGGGAGGGAAATGAGAGATTATGTTACAGAAATTATTACTGACAGGGTAAATGGATGTCTTTAGTTTATAAGTTCCACTCCCTTTTATTTTTTCCATGAACTAGAACAGTAGAGTGAATTCTGTCCAAGTTGGTTTCAGGTTTAGATTTTACAAACTGCAGTCCTGAAAGTGGACAAGATTGATCATTCTCCTAAATAAGACATTCACATGACAAAATCTTTAAGGCCTTTGAATTCCATAGTTTCTCTCCCACTTCATGATAAAGGGAAAGAGAAAATAGTATGCTATGTTACAAACCCTAGGATTCATTTTTTACGTTTTGAGGATAGCCCACATAAGTTGGAAATTAGTTCCTTTTTCTTTTTAAAAATTATTGTTATGGGTGCTTCAAATAAAAGGGAAGAGGAAACTGATACAAGACAGACATAGTTGCAGCAATTTTCCCAAGATTAACTGCAAAGCAAAGACTAAAGTCACAATGAGAAGGATTTCTGACTCCCAACCTTGTCCCCTTTCCAAACATCCTTGCTGTCCTAGGTAACTAACAGAGGACAAGTGTTGAAGTACTAGGGGGACCATCCATGCCCTAGATTTTTTTTTTTCTTTTTTTGTACCTAGATTTTTTTTTCTTTTTTTGAACTGGGGATTGAACTCAGAGGTACTAGGCCACTGAGCCACATCCCCATCCCTATTTTGTATTTTATTTAGAGACAGGGTCTCATTGAGCTGCTTAGTGCCTTGCGGTTGCTGAGGTTGGCTTTGAACTTGAGATCCTCCTGTCTCAGCCTCCCAAACTTCTGGGATTACAGGCATGTGCTACTGCGCCCAGCCATGCCCTAGATTTTGCAGAATGCTCCTGAGTGCAAATATTCTCCATTGCTGTTATAAGCCATGTAAATATCTTAGAAATCCCAATATTCTGGCATTTGACTTGAAATAAAATGGGAAGAAAAAAAAGGATTTTATATCTGAGATCAAGAAAAAGAGGACACATGATAGCTGGTGTTAAGACCTGGTAACAAGAAGGAGACAGAAAGATCTGATTGCTAGAATAACCAGGCAGCTCAAATGAGGGTAACAGAATCTCATCCTTCAGAGCGTCAGCTGATGCTGAAAAGAATGCTCTCTTCACAAGTGCTTAAACCAGACTCACAGCCATGTTGCTGTTTGCAACTTACCTCTGAAGTGACTATACTCCAGCCTCCACTGGGTAGGTTTTCACCCTGCAGATCTGACATAGAATGATGAGTCCTATGCAGTCCAACATGAGCAGTAGAATAAGGTTTAGAATTTGTAGTAATTCTAACAATGGTGTAATCCTTTAGTGAAAGGAGTGGGGATGAATTCATTAGAACAAAATATTTTCATTCAGCATATTTGAAGTCCTCAAACTGTTTATCAAAATCGAGTCTGCTCATTTCTCACTAAGAATAGAAAATTTAGCAAGAGAAACAAGGTCTCTGGGTTCATAAATTCATATGTTTTATTTTATATACAGAGATACGAAAAATTGTGCTCTTAGTGTGTAATAAGGATTGTATGCATTCCTCTGTTGTTGTGTATTTAAAAAATAATAATAAAATCAATTTTAAAAATTCATATGGTTAAACCTAGGCTTTTAACCCCTGAACAAACCAATGATAGAAATCCAAATGAAGTATATTCTTTGTTTAGTACAATCATTCCATTACTACTCTGAATAAATAAAAATACATTTAAATGTTTTTCACAGTGTAAAGGGAAAAGGTTCAATTCTCCTTTCACCATGATCAATGCTAACCTCATAATATGATTCCTTGTAGTAACCCAAAAGGCACGTTCTCATCAGTCAGGTTAGGACTCCTACTAAAAGGTTAAGTCAAGTAACTCTCCTGAGTTTTAGGGTTGCCAGATAAAATATAGGATGCCGAGTTAAACTTGAATTTCACATAAACAGTGAATAGCTTTTAGCTGGGCATGGTGGCACACACCTGTAATTCCAGCAGCTCTGGAGGCTGAGGTAGGAGGATTGCATGTTCAAAGTTAGCCTCAGCAGTTTAGTGAGGCAGCAAGCAACCAAGCAACTCAGCAAGACCCTGTCTCTAAATAAAAAAGGGCTGAGGATGTAGCTCAACGGTTAAGAGACTCTGGGTTCAACCCCCCGATACAAAAAAAAAAAAAACAGTGAATAGTTTTTAGTATGTCTCAAATGTTCTGAGAGATATGCTTATACTAAAAATATATAATAGCTAGGGGCATACTTATATTAAAAACTATTCATTGTAGTTGGAAATTAAAATTTAATTGGGAATCCTGTATTTTTACTTGCTGAATCTGGCAATCCTGCTAGTACTCCACTTTCAGATTTTAAAGATTGCAGCCAATGACTTGACTTTTTTTTTTTTTAATATTTATTTTTTAGTTCTCGGCGGACACAACATCGTTGTTTGTATGTGGCGCTGAGGATCGAACCTGGGCCGCACGCATGCCAGGCAAGCACACCACTGCTTGAGCCACATCCCCAGCCCCGCAGCCAATGACTTTTTAAATTGTTTGATTTTATAAAAGGGAATTTTAAAATAGCCATGTGCGTTTGCAAAAATCTTTTTCTTCAGAGTTGACTGGCATTCTATCATGTTTAATGTTTCAGGCTGTGAGACCCTTAAAAGGATTCTCTGAATCTCTTCTGATTTTCTTATAATACAGGGGATTCACTTTTGTGGAAAACAACATAGGTTAATATCACTGGCTCCATAAGATTAATTTGACTCTTCAAATATTTCAAATACCTTAAATGCTCTTTCTGAGATTAAATACCCATGTTCAGAATAGGGAGGTGATTGTGCCATATTTTATATGAAATTACTTTGAGAGTGATATTGGCAAGATTATGTCACGTAGCAGCCAAGGGCTGATATACCACACTGGGAAATCAATAATGTTTTTTATCTGAAAATGATGCCGGCAGAAATTCTAAACCTAATTCTACTGCTCTTGTAAATATCAAAGCTTAAGCACTTTAATAGGGAAGGGGGATGGGAAACACTGTGAAAAGAGAATATTCATTGGATTTTAATCAAAAAAATATCCCAACAGAATCTTACATTTTACCATAACCCAGAGGAATGAAATCTTTTTCATTATCATTAATAATTTGGTTCTTCTGAAAATATCATCTCCTTTCACTTGTTCTCTTTTTTTTAATATTTATTTTTTAGTTTTAGGTGGACACAATATTTTTATTTTATTTTTACATGGTGTTGAGAATTGAACCCAGTGCCTCACGCATGCTAGTGAGCTCGCTACCACTTGAGCCACATCCCCAGGCCTTCAATTGTTCTTTTTTTTTTTTTTTTAAATATTTATTTATTTTTAGTTTTCAGCGGACACAACATCTTTGTTTGTATGTGGTGCTGAGGATCGAAATCGGGCCGCACGCATGCCAGGCAAGCACGCTACCGCTTGAGCCCCATCCACAGCCCCCCTTCACTTGTTCTTTAAACATTTATTGAGCACCTAGAATATGCCACTCATGTTGTATGTGCATGGAGATATATATATATATATATATATATATATATATATATATATACTTCTATCCAAAAATTACCCACAATAAAAAGGCAAATTTGACATGTTCAAGTGGATGACTACTGACAATTGTAACCACTGTGTAACTACAATTCAAAACAAGATATAGAATCATTCTTTTTTGGTACCAGGAATTGAACCCAGGGGTACTTAACCACTGAGCAACATCCCCAGCCATTTTTATATTTTTTTACTTAGAGACAGTGTCTAGTTAATTTGCTTAGGGCCTCACTAAGTCTCTGAGGATGGCTTTGAACTTGTGATCCTCCTGCCCGAGTCACTGGGATTACTGGTATGAGGCATCCCACTGGGCTTGTTTTTATTATTGCCATCCAATTATGTGTATCAATAGCTAATTCTTTTATATTCTTTTATATTGTGGTATAATATTACATGACTATACCACAACTCTTATCCATTCTTTATTTGATACACATTTGGGTTATTTTCAGTTTAGAGCTATTACAATGAAGACCACCTGAGTATTCTTGTATAAATCTTTTTATGGGTATGTATGTCTTTATTTATTTGGGATACATACTTATGAATGTAATTGCTGGTCATAGGTTAAGTATATATTTAATTTTATGCAAAAACTATCAAATAATTTTCAATGTAGTTATACCATTTTACCTTCCACCAGCAATGTATGAAAGTTCCACTTCTGGTGTTGAGGTTGTGGCTCAGTGGTAGCACGCTTACGTAGCATTCACTGGGTTCTATTCTCAGCACTACATACAAATAAATAAAATAAAGGCCCATTAACAACTAATTTAAAAAAAAGAAAGCTCCACTTTCTCCACAACTTTAGTAATATTTAGTGTTAGTCTTTTGTAGCTCTTCTGGTAGATGTGAAGTGGCATCTCAGTATGGTTTTAACTTGCATTTCCGTGATGACTGATTATGTTGAGTATTGTCACAAGTTGGGTTCACATGGTAGCAAACTCAGGGAAATTAAAGGACTCAACATCTGTAAAAGGTATTTCAGTCCATTTTCTGTTGCTATCACAAAATATTCAAGACCAGGTAATTTATTATAAAGAATAGAAGTTTATTTAGCTCGCAGTTCTGGAGACTGGGAAGTCAAAAAAGCATGGTGCTAGCCTCTAGTGAGGGCCTTTTGCCACATCACAACATGGCAGAGGGTAACACATGGTGAAAAAAGAACAAATGTGCTAGTTTTGATCTCCCTCTCATAAAATCACTAATGCCATTATAAGGGCCCCACTGTCGTAAACTCATTGATCCTAATTACCTCCCCAGGGTCCCACTTCCAAATATCATTAACATATGAAATGGGGACTGTATTAGTTCTCTTTCCATTGCTATAACAAAATAATTGAGACTGAATATAAAGAAAAGAGTTATTTAGTTCATAATTTTGTAGGTTGTTAAGTCCAAGATTAGGCAGCCCCATCCATCCTGACAAGAACCCCCTTGGCTATGTCACAACATGGTGGAGATTCAGCAAGGGTAACAGCCATTTGTAGTAGGGGCCAAGTGTGTGGGGTAGACTTGTTTCATCCCAGCCCTTTACAACCCAATCTTGAAAGGACTAATCAGGATCCTTCAATAACTACAATCGCTTCTGAGGGCAGTGCCCCCATGACCTCATCACCTTCCTCTAGGTCCTGCTCTTACAGGTTGTAGAACCTCCTGGGCTGGGGATATAGCTCAGTTGGTAGAGTGCTTCTCTCACCACAGAAAAATAAATAAATAAATAAAGAGGTTGTACCACCTCTCACACCATCACACTGGAGAACAAGCTTCCAGAAGATGAACTCTTAG
The DNA here is from genome assembly GCF_048772815.1 of Callospermophilus lateralis. NCBI lineage: Eukaryota > Metazoa > Chordata > Mammalia > Rodentia > Sciuridae > Callospermophilus > Callospermophilus lateralis. The sequence goes on along the minus strand of NC_135315.1, from coordinate 23,373,748 downwards.
GGGGCATACTCAAACCATAACCAAACCATAGCAAGGATTAATTTCCAACATATGAACTATTAAGGGATACATTCAAGCTACAACAGAGAGGGAGGGAAAGATAGGAGCACAAATGGGCAGAGTCATATATTGAGCTGTGCCGGTAATCCCTGTGGCTCTAGAAGCTGAGGCAGGAGGATCACACGTTCAAAGCCAGACTCAGCAAAAGCGAGTGCTTAGTAACTCAGTGAGACCCTGACTCTAAATAAAATACAAAATAGGGCTGGGAATGTGGCTTAGTGATTGAGTGCCCCTGAGTTCAATACCCAGTATCCCCTCCAAAACAAAAAGAAAAAGAAAAGAAGTTGAGCTGTAGTGGCATCTTAGAGACCTCACCTCAGTTTGGGAAGGGGGTGGTCCTTCATTCACCTATGCTGATTAGTCTTTGGATGCAAACCATGAGAAGAGGGAGTGAACTTAGGCAAGTCAGGGCTCTTTAGCTGAGGCAATCACTGAAGTGGTCTGACAGTTAAGGGCTGTTTGCTGGCAGCCTTCCCAATAGCTGAGGAATAACTCTTTCTTCCAGAGAGGAGAATTTGGATGATATATCATAGTAATTACTGCAAGCACCTTTTCATGGCTTAGTGGCCATTTATCTATCTTTATGAAGTATCTATTCAAATCTTTTGCCCATTTTTTTTTTAAACAATTGACTTTATTTATTTATTTTTTAATATTTGGCAGACACAACATCTTTGTTTGTATGTGGTGCTGAGGATCGAACCCGGGCCGCACACATGCCAGGCAAGCGCGCTACTGCTTGAGCCACATCTCCAGCCCCTTTTGCCCATTTTTTAATTGGATGCTTCATCATTTTGTGGTTGCTTTATATGGAATGCCTATAAATATATGTATGTAGAATGTATGCGTATATATGTACTGTCAGTGTTTTTCATAGTACATAATATCATATTCAAATCATAATATGAATGTTTCCCTTTCACAGCACTTTTGCTTCCATGGTCATATTCTGTGTTTCATGTCCCCTCCCCCCTATCTTTCTCTACATCCTTCATTGTCTCTTTGTATCTATTCTCTATGTTCATCATTGTAGAAACTACAAGATAGGGGCTAGAACTGTGGATCAGTGGTAGATCACTTGTCTGACATATGTGAGGCCCTGGGTTCAATCCTCAACACCACATATAAACAAATAAAGTAAAAAAGACCCATTGACAACTAAAAATACATATTTAAAAAAGAAAAAGAAAAAGAAACTGCAAGATAGTCATAAATCCTAAAAACATAGACTGGAATTTATTTTGTACAATTTGGACTCCTGTTATTATTTCTTCCAGGATATGTAGGTTTATTCAATGAAAACCAAAGATAGCTGGGACAGGGGCACTCACCTATAATCCCGGCTAGTCAGGAGGTTGAGGAAGGAGGATCCAAAGTTTGAGGCCAGCTTAGGGAATATAATGAGATACTGTCTCAAAATAAAAAATTAAAAAAAAAAAAAAAAGAAAAAGATCAACTGAGACAAGGTATCACAAACTTGTTTGCAAGGATTGATAGAAATTCCTCAGGGCCATTGCATGCACAATTGATACAGCACATTGAACTAAGTGTTCTTTTTTTTTTTTTAATGTTTATTTTTAATTGTAGTTGGACACAATACCTTTATTTTTTTTTTATTTATTTTTATGTGGTGCTGAGGATCAAACTCAGGGCCTCACATGTGCTAAGTGAGTGCTCTACCACTAAGCCACAACCCCAGCCCTGAACTAAGCATTCTTAACAATATATTTATCATATCTTATAATATTATTGATCATATATTTTATTGTTTATATTCAGCTATGTTTTAGATTTCATGGCTACTTGTAGTTCATCAGCAGATTTTTTTCTTACCTTTTACATTCTCTACGATCCATATTTCTTCATTGGTATTCTTTTCATTAGAACTGGCTCGTGTTTGGGGGCTGTGGATGTAGCTCAGTAGTAGAGCACTTGCCTAGCATGTATGAGGCACTGGATTCAATCCTCAGCACCGCATAAAAATAAATAAATAAATAGTATTGTGTCCACCTACTACTAAAAATAAAACAAAACAAAACAAATCTGGCTCTTCCCCCCCCTCCCCCCTCCCCCCCCCTCAGATTTTAATGACTGAGCTTTGAAGACAAAATCGAAGGCTTAAGTGGAGTCTCTTGAGAATCTGAAGTTGTAAAACAGTTTAGTTCTATTTTGGCCCTTTCACATTTGTGACAACAGCCAGAATTTCTGTCCCAGTTAAGAGGAGGAAATTATTCAAGAGAGGCCCCTTAGCAACACCCAGCATCCATTTAAAAATGACATATCATTTTTAAATGGTCTTTTTACTTTTCCAAAGCAGTCTGAGAAATTATTAAAAACAATAAAATAAATCTCTACAGAGGATTTTTTACTAAGGACACTAAATGTTTCTTATTCCTTTCTTTCCTTTTCCACAGTAGTATTAAGAGACAAAAACTTCTTATTCCCACTGCACAAATAAGAAACTGGACATAGATAGGTTGTGAATTTCTAAAGCTCACAGAAGTTGCAACAGACCTAAAACCAGAAACTGCATCTCTCTGTGGATTAGGTCTCTTTCCAGGGCTTTCTATCCTGCAAGAAGCTGTCTAGTTAATGTTAAGGATGTGGCTTTCTTATTCATTACTCTTGGAAAACAAACCTCTCTCTTCCTTCCTCCCAATTAAAAAAAAAAACAAACAAACAAACAAAAAAAAAAACCTTGGGTTTTTTAATTACTGGAGATCAAACTCAAGGCTTGTTCATTTTATTAAATGAACAAGAAAAAAAATTTAATTCCTAGCAGTCTGCCATTGGGAATGGCTCAGGTGTTGGTCAGCCACCTAGAGGTAGGGAAATTACTGAGGTCACTAGTGATTTCAGTGATTTTTCCCACCACTAGCTGTCATCACAATTTCCAGAAAAGCTGCCAAGAAATATCAGGAATTAAACACACACACACACACACACACACACACACACACACACACTGTCATGGGTCCTGGAACTTTTCCCAGCTGCTCTTTGCCCTCAGACCTTCCTTCCCCCACCATTCCAGATAAACAGGCAAGGTATTTGACTCATCTACAGTTGAAGAACAGGGTGCAATTTTTTTTAATTACTGGAGATCAAACCCAAGGCCTCATACAGGCTAGGCAAGCACTCTACTGACTCACAGGGTCTCCTTAACTTGCCAAGGCTGACCTCAAACTTGAAATCCTCCTGCCTCAGTCTCCCTGGTAGCTGGGATTACAAGTATGCATCACAGTGCCCACCTAAACTTGATGCCCTTGAAGTTGCCTCCCACTGCAGCAACCCTTACTGACTTCTTTCTTTCCCTAATGGGGATTGTTTTCTTTAAAAAAAAAAAAAAAACAAAAAAACCTGGGCTGGGATTGTGTCTCATGGTAGAGCTCTTGCCTAGCATGTGTGAGGCCCTAAGTTCAATCCTCAGCACCACATAAAAATAAGTAAAATAAAGGTAAAAAATAAAAAATAAGAAACCCCAGGGATAAGCTTTCTCTTTTCCCTTCCTCCTCCAACTGGCTCTCATTCCAAACAGCTCATTCAGGCACTTATTACACTTAGGTAACTGGTAATTGAGGTGCTTATCTTCATTTGTCAAACATGTGATTGTTTATGTTGTACCCCAACACAGCACAGTAGGTATGGTCCATTGTTGGAACGGACTCAATAAAAGTTTACTGAATAGCCTTTGTCTGACTTGGCCTCAGGCATCTCCTGAGTTTCAGTGCGCTGAGTTCCAGGGAAAAGGAGATTGACCAGGCCAATTGCTCCCTTCCTGCCTGTGAAGACACACCCAGAGATCAGAATAGGGAGGTTGTACCCCTGCAGAGGTGCATATTGACAGTGATCCCACCTCCAACTTTCTCCTCTGCCACAGGCTAAGACAGTCCTGGAACTTTTTTTCTATGCTGATCCTGACCCTTTTACAGGGCAGAGCTAATTCATAGAACAGGTTGTGGGTAGGTTTGAATCAAGTTAGAGACCTGAACCTTAATTGTACTGCAGGAATCACAGTGAAAGTTAGTTTAGGATTTGATAGGGGCCTCAAGACTAATCCAAGAAAGGCTTCAGTAGGGATGAAGAGTGTGGTCTCTAAAGACCTGCTCCTGCAGAGCTGGTGGTGCAAGTCTGTAATACCAGAAACTCCAGAGGCTGAAGCAAAAGGATTGCAAGTTTGAGGTCAGCCTTAACAACTGTCTCAAAAATTAAAAATACAAAGAGCTGGGGATATATAGCTTAGTGGTAGGGTGCCTCTGAGTTCAGTCCCCAGTACCACAAAAAATAATATCAGTAACAAATAAAGAACTGCTGTCTAGATTCAAATAGTATTGGTAGAACTTCAACACTGTATGAATTTACAAAAGTTACTTTTCTATACTTCAATTTCTTCACTCATGAAACAAGAATGGCAATAGTATTAGCATCATAAAATTGTTGAAAGCATTAAATGGATTAAGATTAATGTTGTAGCTCAGTGGTAGAACACTTGCCTAGCACATGTGAGGCACTGGGTTCAATCCTCAGCACCACATAAAAATAAAATAAAGGTAATATGTCCATCTACAACTAAAAATATATATTAAAAAAAGTTTTGGGGACTGGGAATATATGGCTCACTTGGTAGAGTGCTTGCCTCACATGCACAAAGCCCTGGGTTCAATCCCCAGCACCACCACCAAAAAAAAAAAAAAGTTTAATGTTAGTAAAGAGGGTGGCAGCGAGTTTACTATGCCAAGGTGTAGTTTGCAGGACCAAGCAGAGTTAAGCAGAAGAGTTTGGAGGCAGTAGAATCTCTTTGTATAATTTAAACTTTGGGGTTGTTGGGTGGAGAAATTAGAAGTGAGAGAGGGAAAAATTAGAGCAATTTTAATTCTTCAGAGTACCTTTAAATAACAGATATATTTAATTTGAAATTGCTTATGTTGCTAAGATCTAAACCATGACTCAAGTAAAATAGTGCAACTCTTTGAGGAGCAATTTGGCAAGATCTATCCAAATAAAAATGTACGTATCTTTGGATCCTTTAATTCTATTTTCAGGAATTTATCCTACATTATCTACACGTTAGTGTTTGCAAATAAATTCATTATTTCTTTGTAATAGCAAAAGTTTAGAAAGCACCTAAATGTCCATCATCATTGCATATCTGTGTGATGGAATACCATAGAGTCATTTAAAGGAGCAGATATGCCAAGCCCGGTGGTGCATGCCTGTAATCCCAGCGACTTGGGAGGCTGAGGCAGGAGAATCATTGTGAGCTCAAAGCCAGACTTAGCAATTTAGCAAGACCCTAAGCAACTCAGCAACACTCTGTCTCTAAATTAAAAAAGGAGGGGGGCACTGGGGATGTTGCTCAGTGATTAAGCACTTCTGGGTTCAATTCCCAGTACCAAAAAAAAAAAAAAAAGATTTATATATATATATATATATATATATATATATATATATATATATATATATATTCCTCTCATGTATATATATATGAGAAAGAAAGAGATATCAGATAAGGGTAGAGACCCTGAAATTTTATATAATTTTTATATATGTAAATGTAAAATATATGTATATGTATATATGTATGCATAATAACTTACATATAAATAAAACATATATACATATACATATAATATATGTATACATATCTATAAAATACCAGTTAAGAAAAATACATATAGTGCTGGGGTTGGAGGCAGGAGGATTGGAAGTTCAAGATCAACCTCAGCAATTTAGTGAGGTCCTAAGCAACTTAGTGAGACCCTGTCTCAAAATAAAAAAATAGGGCCTGGGATGTGGCTCAAGTAGTAGCATGCTCACCTGGCATGTGTGTGGCCTGGGTTCGATCCTCAGTACCACATACAAACAAAGATGTTTTGTCTCCCAAAAATAAAAAATAAATATGAAAAAAATTCTCTCTCCCTCTCTCTTTAAAAAAAATAATAAAATAAAAATAAAAAAATAAAAGGACTGGGGATTTAACTCAGTGATAAAGTTGTCCTGGGTTCAACCCACCATACCAAAATAAAATAAAGAAAGTTAAATAAACAATTCAGAAATTAATTTTTTTATTATTTAAATTAATTTTTCAGAAATTAATTATTTAGGTTCATCCCCAGTACAAAAAAATTAGAATTTTCATTGACAAATAAATAATCAAATATCTTTGTGGGGTACAATGTGGTGTTTTGATGTATGTTTACAATGTGATCAAATCATCCTGACAGATTGGAACAAAGTGTCAAAATCAACAAGGTGAATTTTTTTTTGGGGGGTAGGGTACCAGGAATTGAACTCAGGGGTACTTGACCACTGAGTCACATCCTCATCCCTATTTTGCATTTTATTTAGAGACAGGGTCTCACTGAGTTGCTTAGTGCCTCGCCATTGCTGAGGCTGGCTTTGAACTCGTGATCCTACTGTCTCAGCCTCCCAAGCTTCTGGGATTACAGGTGTGCGCCACTGCACCTGGCAACAAGATGAAATTTAACACAAATAAAGTGAAGACCTACGGTTAGGTTGGAAAAAAAAAAAAATCAACTGGGTTTAATGGTGGAAACCTCTAATCCCAGTGACTCCAGAGGTGAGGCAGGAGGATTGCAAGTTCTAGGGCAGCTTCAGCAATTTAGCAAGGCCTGGTCTCAAAAAATAAATAAAAAAAGCTCAGTGGTAAAGAACCCTAGGTTCCTGCTGGGGTTGTAGCTCAGTAGTAGAGCAATTACCTAGCACCAGTGAGGCACTGGGTTCAATCCCCAGCACAACATAAAAATAAATAAAATAAAGGTATTGTGTCCATCTACAACTAAAAAAAAATCTTAAAAAAGGAACCCCTGGGTTCAATTCCCACTACCCCAAGGGTGAAAAAAATTGCACAGGAAGGAGCAAGACTGGCTTGACAGCATTTTAGGTGAAAAAGGGTTAGGCCTCACTAAACACAGTTCAGTCACAGTTTCATGAGAAGAAACAATGTTAGATACAGAGAGATAATCTCACTCTATTTTGAACTGACAAGTTCTGGTCATACCAGTTAAGAAAGAATTGAGGAACTAGTGTTCCTCGATTTTATGAAGTGAGAAAGAATTTGATAGAATTTAGAGATAACTAAATATGGAAGAAAAGACTAAGATGATAAATAACAGTGTCCTCAAGTAGTGAGTTGTCAACTATAAGGCTAACAATATGAAATTGGTCATGGTCACATTCAACTGTTTGGTCTATGAAAAATGGCAATTTCATTTGGTTTGACTTAATAGAAAAGGACGTAGACTCATTTTGTAATGCTGCAGAGGGCAAACCAGAATCATTGGGTGAAAGAGGAAAGCAAATATTACATCAGTATAGGAAGGAATTTGTCACAATCGGACACTCAAACGCAGAATGAGCTTCTATACAAAGACCCAAGTTCCCTATCACTGCAAGAGCCTAGCTAGAGCTGGATAATATTCTGCTGGGGATATTTAAAAATTCCACATTCAATGGGGAGACTCTCCATGATCCAGCCTGCATCTACAGTCTGTGAAGCTGGACCCCACAATCTCCCAATTAGTCATTCCGCAAATTCCAATTATCTCTCCAAACTTGAGTGTGGCCCCACTTGAATTCCCCAAATGATCCATCAAGCTCTCCTTTGCGCCACCTTGCACTTTGTGCTTACTTCTGTAGTGGCTCTTACATTCTTTTGCAATCTTTTGTGCACTTATCTCTTTCTTGACAAATATGTGCTGGGCGTGGTGGTGTGTGCCTGTAGTCCCAGCAGCTCAGAAGGCTGAGGCCGGAGGGTCACAAGTTTGAGGCCAGCCTCAGCAACTTAGCGAGGCTCTAAGAAACTTAGCGAGACCCTGTCTCTAAATAAAATACAAAAAAAAAAAAAAAAAAGATGAGGATGTGGCTCAGTGGTTAAGTACCCCTGGGTTCAATCCTTGGCACCAAACAAAAAAACAAATGTGAGAGAGGCTGGCCCAGTGGTAGAGTGCTCGCCTGGCATGCGTGAGGCACTGGGATCCATACTCAGCATCACATAAAAATAAAATAAAGGTACAGTGTCCAGGGATTGGAGATGTGGCTCAAGAGGTAGCACGCTTGCCTGGCATGCGTGCGGCCCGGGTTCAATCCTCAGCACCACATACAAACAAAGATGTTGTGTCTGCAGAAAACTAAAAAATAAATATTAAAAAATTCTCTCTCTCTCTCTCTTTAAAAAAAAAAAGTACTGTGTCCACCTACAACATATATATATAATATTTTAAAAAGAGTCTATAAAAAATGTGAGCCACTGGTGGGCCAGAAACATTTTTTTGATCTTTATATTCCTAGTGATTAGAGTAATATCTGCCACATGGTAAATGCTCAATAAATATTCATTAAATAAATGAGGTTGGGTATTTTATTTTCGTATAAATGCAACATCAAAATGTTATTGTGCTGGGGCAGGTTGTGGCTCAGTGGTAGAATGCTTGTTTAGCATGTGTGAGACACTGGATTCGATTCTCAGCTCTACATATAAATAAATGAATAAAATAAAGGTTTATTAACATCTAAAAATATTTTTTAAATGTTGTGATGCATCAATTTTGACTCAAATATTATTGGCCTTATGTAAGAGGAGTTCACTTGATGCTTTGATTATACCCCTTGTTGCTTTGAAACTTACATGTTTTTTTCTTTTTCCCAACTTTCTTCTCCTTGACCTTCTCCTCCCTGGTCTTCTTTCCCCTAACCTTCTCCTTCCTGATCTTCTCAGTGATCTTCTTTTCCTTAACTTTTTCTGTGATTGTGTCCTTCCTGATTTTTTCTCTCTAATCTCATTTTCTTTGAATCACTTTTAAAAAAGAGAGGAGAGAGAGAGAGAGAGAGAGAGAGAGGGAATGTTAATATTTATTTTTTAGTTTTCAGCGGACACAGCATCTTTATTTGTATGTGGTGCTGAGGATCGAACCCAGGCCGTACAAATACCAGGCGAGTGCACTACCGCTTGAGCCACATACCCAACCCCTCTTTGAATCACTTCTTTTAAAATCCCCTGTTCCTGCTGATGGGCAGAATCACAGCCTTTGGGACAGGAGCCCCCTGTGTTTCTCCTTCTCTAGCAAAGCAATAAACCATTTTTTTTCCCTTTCTCTCAAAATCTTGTCCTCTTTATTGAATTGGCATCAGGGACAAGGAACAAACTCTCAGCAACACTTACTATGTGTAATGCACATTGATTTTTTTATTCTATTTTATTTCTAAATATGGAAGTCATGACCTAGGTTCCAAAATTAACTTGGATTTCTAGTTTCATCCTGAAGAACACCGAACTGCATGATTCAGAGATGATTTGATAATTTTTTCTCTCCCTTTCTTCCTTCCTTCCTTCTCCTTTTTTTTTTGGTACTGGGGGATTGAACTCAGGGGTGCTTGACCACGGAGCCACATCCTAGCCCTTTTTTGTATTTTATTTAGAGACAGGTTCTCGCTGAGTCGCTTGGGGCCTTGCTAAGTTGATGAGACTGACTTTGACTCTTGATCCTCCTGCCTCAGACTCCCAAGCTGCTGGGATTACAGGCCTGCACCACTGTGCCCAGCTCGTTCGTTCATTTGTTCTTTCTTTCTTTCTTTCTTCCTTCCTTTCTTTCTGTGTGCTAAGTTTGTGCTCTATCACTGAGCATTCAAATGGAAATTATGATCATGAAACCCTTTGAGAAACTAATGGAAACTATGGGTCTTCTTACCAAAATGAAGCATATGTGCACTAAATTGACATTCAATTTTAGAAGCTCCCTGGACTCACCTGAATCCTTCTGAGAAAGTTCCTTCTAATTCTGCAATCTTATTTTTTCTGAGGAGTATTAAGAATCCCTAAGACTCATCCATAGGAATAGCACAGGATTGAAAGGGAGGTACATAAAGAACAAAGGTTGGGAATAAAATTCTGAAGTAGGAGAGGTAGGGTAGAAATTTATATGTGAAAGATAAAGGAGTAGGGAAAGAAGAAAAAGAAAAGAAATCCTGGCAAATGGTTAAGGAGGGAGAGATGCAGCAATGCCAGGAGTGATTTTTAGTCTGGAATCTGATTTTCTTTTCAGGCTATGGAGCTTGGGTTCCAGCCCTGAAGTTTTCTTCCTTCTCAATGGCTCACTCTCCTTGCCTCACCTTTAGACAGCCCTTATGGAAATTCTGAAACTCTTTTTTTTTTCTTCCAGATGGGAAGCTCTGGCAGAAAGAATGTTCCGGCCCATGTGTAATGACTCCATTCTCTTTGCCAAGGGATAAAGCTAAAATCTTGCTTTCTTGGAAAGCAGCTCGTATCTTCAGGAAGCATGACCCTAGTTTGGGAGAGATTGGGACCTTTGAATAAAGGGAAGGTGAGAAAATAAAGCATCCACTGATACAGGGATTCACAAATGCCACAGTCTGGCTGCAGCAAACTAGCGGGGGGGGGGGGGGGGGGGGGGGGGTTGGGGGAGGGTTGGGGGGGTGACGAATAACGTGTACGTTGATACAGCAGGAATGAGAGCCGTTTATTGTAGGACAGGAGCGGTATTTATACATTTTACACAGCTTATCTAATTAGCATAAAATAGATACAGCAGTTAACCAATAAGGAATCTCCACACTTAATGGCTCGCTTTTGTTACTTCACAAACCACTCCCTCTGGCATTTTGCCAGGCACCATGCAGACTTGTTTACAGACTCTAACATTTCTCTGGCAAAATAACAGGTGCCAATCTGACTTGTTTACAGACCTTAACAACAAAGATATTAGGACCTTCAACAAATGATTTTTTTTTTAAATTTTTTTTTTCAAAGAGAGAGTGAGAATTTTTTAATATTTATTTTTTAGTTATCGGCGGACACATCATCTTTGTTTGTACGTGGTGCTGAGAATCGAACCCGGGCCGCATGCATGCCAGGCGAGCGCGCTACCACTTGAGCCACATCCCCAGCCCTTCAACAAATGATTTAAAAATGTGATCTCCTGTCTCCAAGATCTAACCTTAGGATCGCAGGCTACTACTTGGTCTTCTTTAAATTTTTTTTTTTTTTAAAGAGAGAGTGAATTTAAATTTTTTTTTTTTTAAAGAGAGAGTGAGAGAGAGAGAGAGAGAGGAAGAGAGAGAATTTTAATATTTATTTTTTAGTTTTTGGAGGACACAACATCTTTGTTTGTATGTGGTGCTGAGGATCGAACCCGGGCCACACGCATGCCAGGCGAGCGCGCTACCGCTTGAGCCACATCCCCAGCCCCTTCTTTAAATTTTAAATAACTCTAAAGTGTTTGTTTAAAAAAAAAATAAAATATATATATATATATATATATGTGTGTGTGTGTGTGTGTGTGTGTTATATATATAACACAGCCACATCAATGTTTATAACAGCACAATTCACAATAACTGTGGAACCAAACTAGATGCCCTTCATTAGATGAATGGATAAAAAATATGTGGCATATAGACACAATGTACTTTGAATAATAATGATCATCACGTTCCACTATCATTTCTAACCCCATACCCCCTCCCTTCCCCTCCAACCCCTCTGCCCTATCTAGAGTTCCTCTATTCCTCCCATGCTCCCATGCTCCCTCTCCCTATCCCACTATCCCACTATTAATCAGCCTCCTTATATCAAAGAAAACATTCGGCATTTGGTTTTTTGGGTTTGGCTAACTTCACTTAGCATTATCTTCTCTAACTCCAGCAATTTACCTGCAAATGCCACGATTTTATTATTTTATTGCTGAGTAATATTCCATTGTATCTACATTGGTTTGAATATACTTTGTATACAACCAAAGATATGAAAAATTGTTCTCTATATGTGTAATAAGAATTGTAATGCATTCTGCTGTCATATATAAATTTAAAAAATTAAGAAGTATATATATGTATATAAGTATATATATATATGGTATAGATGGACACAACACTACAACACTTTTATCTTATTTATTTATTTATTTTTATGTGTTGCTAAGGATAGAAGTATTATATTAATAATAAAAAGGAATGGTTCTTCACATTAAAAAAATTTTTTTTAGTTGTAGGTGGACACAATGCCTTTTTTTTTTATATATTTATTTTTATGTGGTGCTGAGGATCAAACCCAATGCCTCATCTGTGCTAGGCGAGTACTCTACCACTGGATAGAACCCACTGCCTCACACCTGCCAGGCAAGCACTTTGTCACTGAGTCACAACCCCAGCCCCTCTAAAGTATTTTTGACAATCCATCTAGGAGGCAACAGAAATATATCTCACATTTTCCACAGGACAAACAGTGAAAGGGTCACATACAAAACCCAGAAGTACAATACAATTGATTTCCTATTGAACTCTCAGGATAAGAACTTTCATAAAGTCCAAAAAACCCAGAATAATTGGGTAGTCTGTAAGTAGTAAAGGAAAGAATGGAATTTGGGGTGGTGTTGGGAAACCTGAATTATGTCCCTAGATAGGCCCCTGACTCACTGTGTGATAATGGCCAGTCACTTCCTGGCTTCATGTTCTAGTCCTTACCTCGTCTCCCCGCTTCCCTTTTCGTTATGTAAGTAAAAGGAGATAACCATTTCATTCTTTCTGGAGAAAATTAAGCATGACTATTTTCATAAAACAATCTGGAAAATAGTAAGTCCTGTAATATGGCAATGTAAGATGATTTTGTTCATTTTATAACCAATGGAAGCTTCTGGGTGGTACATACAATCAGGAAGACTATAAACTCTCTGTTTGTGGTTGAGGATCCTCAAACGGGGATGAAATAAATAGGTGGTCTGCTTTCTCCTTCTCTTGTGCCTTCTGTCTGGGGTGACACCATCGTATGGCTAAGACAGGACCTTGGAGAAGTATTTGGGAGATAACTAAGTAACACCCACCTGGGCCAGAAAATGAGTCAGGGCTCAAGGACTCAATACCAACCTCTCCCACTCCTGCCAGGAAACCTCTGGGGTGAGACAGGGATGAGAGAAGCCAAGGGGCGGGCCTCCGGTTGCCTGCCCTGGGGCCTCTGGCTTGTGGTTTCACCCTGGTTTGCCCTGTAGCTGTAACGTGTCTCCTGACACGCAAGCCCTCACACTCTGGCTCTCCCTCTTTCCCAAACCTCCGCTCTGTCTCAGAAACCCCAGAAGTGACTGTAGGAGAGAGGAAAGGAAAGGGGAAGCAAGTATAGAGCAAGGTGGGGATGTGGCATTTCAGGAAAACACGGGGCAAGATACAAGAGACTTTTTGCGGAGGAAGGGAGGAGGAAGTAGAAACTAAACTCACCTCCTAGGAAACCAAGATAAAGAAAGGGCAGAGGAGTGTCATGGCTAGGCTACTGAGGATGATACAACACAACTGAGGTATGACCCCAAATGCTCAGCTGTGCCAGCCTGCATACCTCCAAGACTCAAGAGCAAAATAGCAAAAAAGCCACACTTCTCATTTGGAGGAAGTGGCTCCTGGAAATCCATCTCTCATTCTCAACACTGCAATTCTCTACGTTTGTGGCAGGCCTTAGAGCTGTCTGTCAGCACGGAAACAGCTTTGGGCAACTCTGCTGTGTCAGGCACATGTTTCTACATATTATTTCACTTAGTGCTTACAACAGCCCTATGAGGTAAGTTTTGTGATCCCTATTTCATAGATGGGTACGCCAAGCTACAGTGGATTTTATTAATTTGCTCACAGAGTTTGGAAATCATGAAGCAAGGTTCACATCAGTTGCCAGAATCCTATGGACTCCAAGATAACAAGCTGCCTTTGATTTAAAGTGAAATCAAATCATAGTGATGCCAAAATAGCAGAGACCTCTTGAGTCTATCAAGGCACACTAAGAGATAGACCATGTGATGAGCAATGAATGAAAGTCTTTCCATCTCTCAACACAGATACTTAAACATCTTGAACTGTTGGGTCTGCAAGGCCCTCCTTGCAATATAATGAGATCCCAGTGCAGCCTTGGTACCCTCTAGTGGAAGTTTTCTGCATTCACACACCCTCATCTAGTCACTGAAAAATATCCCAAAATAATGTCAGGGGGAAGACATGGTTGTATGTTAGGGTCCAAGGAAGGTAGAGGAAGGAACCCAGACTAGAGAGAATGTATGCTTAGCACCAGGGTCACAAAGGGCCTCTAAAAGAGTAATTTTCAGTAATTCATGAGCTCAGGCCTTTGGGCACTTTTTTTTTTTTTTACATTTTTTTACTTTTTTAGGTGTAGATGAACACAACACAATGCCTTTATTTTTATGTGGTGCTGAGGATCGAACCCAGGTCCCGCCGTGTTAGGGGGGCTCTCTACCGCTGAGCCACAATCCCAGACCCTTTGGGTACTATTAATGGGAGCTCAATACACATCACATGAAACTGTGGACTTTTTAGGGCTCTAGAGAGAGATTTTTTTTTCTTTCTTTCTTTCTTTCTTTTTTTTAAGAGAGAGAGAATTTTTAATATTTATTTTTCAGTTTTTGGCAGACACAACATCTTTGTTTGTATGTGGTGCTGAGGATTGAACCCGGGCGCACACATGCCAGGCGAGCAGGCATCCCCAGCCCCCCTTTTTTTTCTAATGGGAGGAAATTAGGGATCAGAAATGCAAAGTGACTTTCCCAAGGTCATAGAACAAACCTATGCAAGCAATAGTGGGACTACAATCCATGTCTCCTGATTCCCAATCCAGAGCTCTTTCCACCACATCATACTTCCTTATTTGTTGGCTGACTGAATTCAGCCACAACTAATGTGAGCATATAAAGACACAAGACTTGTAGAAACAACCCGAGTTTGTTTTTGCCTTCATCTGCTCACAATCTGTACATTTTTTATTCTTTCGTTCAACACAATTATTGAGTGCCTATTATTGCCAGACACTAGTGTAGACATTGCTTTTCAAATCTGTGGACCTTTTTGCAGGGTACTCCAGCATGTACCCTAGATTCCTGGGACCCCATGCCCACAGGCCTCTAGGGCCCTCCTGGAGCTTCCTCCCCAAGTTCCCAAACAAGGTGTTAGATTTATTTCTGTCTCCCTCCCCCTGCGGAGGTAATCCCTGAGAATGGAAATGGGTTAGAAACAGATTACTCTGATCCAAGGGCTTTGCTTTCTCCTTCCTAAACATCATGTTGGGGGGGGGGGTGGTGGGCAGGGAGTCACAAATAGCCTGAAATTCCCTTTTAGGATTATTGCTTGATTTAGTCAGCTGGGGTGAAAGTGGAGCAAGAAGAGGCAAGGGATTAATTCTGGGCCTGACTTGAACAGCAGGATGTATGGGCTTCTTTCTCTGCTGTGCCAGGATGAGCAATAGCTCCTCCTAAACATACCTTTAGAATAGGGAATCTAGGGCAGGCAGAAAGAGGCAAAGGCAAAGGCTTTGTCGCCCACAGCAGGGGTGAGTGGAAGGATGGATGAGAAAGAAGGGCAGGTGACAGAAGAAAGTTATACAACCCAGGAATGAGGATTTGCTTCGGGGCTTGGAAACTACCTGTATTTTGGTAGTCTTAACTTCAACAGAGATGAGAAATGCTCATTAGGGGAAAAAAACTAACATACAGGGAATTTCTAGTTCATGACTCCTTTGGATCTCTCTTACTTTAGGGACATTGCACTGGGATGAACTCTGGAGGCAAGAATGTTCTCTGTGTCCAGCACAAAGAGCAGATACACTTACTAGGATTCTGCTAAGCCCTATATATCCCCTCCAAGGCTCTCATGATGTTTGGAAGTAGTGGCCATAACTAACCAGAGAGACAAGTTTTAATTTATTTCACTTTAATGAGTTAATAACAATTATGTGAATTAGGTACAGAATTATTCCCTTTCTACAAAGGAGGGAAAGCAATTGGAGCTAAGATGTAAACTCAAGCACTATATCATTCTTTTTGATGTTTTGTTTTGGTACCTGGATTAGCCACTGAGCCACATTCCCAGCTCCTTTTTTATTTTGAGACAGGATCTTGCTATGTTGCTTAGAGTCTCACTAAGTTGCAATCCTCCTTGCAATCAGCCTCGGCATTAGGCCTTTCTTAATCATTATGTGAAAGCCATAGATAGTTAACTTGGAGTGACAAAGAAGCTCTGCTAACATTGTTAGCTAAAGATCAGTTGGGAGTACTTCTTAGAAGTCAGGATTCTTGTTTCTCTTGTGGCACCTGGTCTTAGACAACTCACTTCTTTTTTTTGTTACCAGGGACTGAACTCAGGAGTGCTTAACCACCGAGCCATCACCAGCCCTTTGTATATTTTGAAACAGGGTCTTGCTTAGTTGCTTAGGATCTCACTAAATTGCTGAGGGTGGTTTTGAATTTACAATCCTCCTGCCTTAGCCTCCTGAGTTGCGGGATTAGAGGCTTGTGACACCACCATATGACTGGCCACAATTTACTTCTTTTGCTCTTGGTGTTCTCACTTTAGGGAGGGGAAATACAATATAAACACAAAGCTAGCCTATTTCTTTTTTCAATTCAGGTATAATGCTATTTGGAATCAAATTCTTCCAATTCACCAGAAGAATTTGTGGCTTACCGCTGAACCACAAATCAGCTGTGCTGTTTAAATTGGCTGTGCTTCTCCTAGATGTAGGCTACTCAGCAAAATTTCAGAAGTTCCAAACTTTGATGTTATCAGCCACTGGGAGGGGAAAAAATTACAAGTATGTGTCCCACTGCTCATGGGAAGTCCTACCCTCTTTGGGCCCTGCTTAGAAGTTTCAATAGGACAACAAGGGAGTCTAGGAACTCCTAGGAACTCCCGTGTTGGGAGAAATAGGGAATCAATATTTTTATTTTTTAGTTGTAGTTGGACAAAATACCTTTATTTTATTTACTTATTTATTTTTATGTGGTGCTGAGGATCGAACCCAGGGCATCACATGTGCTAGGTGAGCGCTGGACCACTGAGCCATAATATCAGTCCCAGGAAATCAATTTTGCCTTCTGCTACATCATAGTTCATCTCAGATTCTCCTTACCCATTTATTGATTAAATATTTGAGTGTATTCTATGTACAAGACTGTTCTTTTCCAGGCTGAACCCCTACTCCTGTATTTCTTCCTCTAATTGCAGATTTCCCTTCTCTTGTTCTCATCATTAATGATGAGAAATGTGAACTACCACAGTGGTTGTAAGGATGAAGAAATATTCTTTGGTAATATTATCTAAGCAAAGAGCTTCCAGTTATCCTTGGAGTTAATGGGGTAGGAAGATGATATGAATTTTCCAAGACAGCAGCTAATCAAACAACACTCACTTAAAATTCATCTTTAGAATTAATTAAATGATATTGACTCCCCTTATTATTTCATCCTGGCCGATATGGATCAAGCCTGCAGTACCTGAGAAAGTGAGCAGAGAGCAGGCAGAAATGATGTGGGATGTGTTGGCTACTGTATGAGGCCTAGGAAAAACTCAACAGTAGAGAAGATAGTCCTAGAGAGACTATATCAGTGTTATGTATAGTCAATAACCACTAACTACTCATCCATGGAGTGAATTTCCTCACTTGGTGGATATACCAGTTAAAAAAAAAAAAAGAAAAAGAAAAAAATATATATATATATGTTTTATTTTCTAGGGCTAGAATGAACAGATAGGAGTATGTTAAGAAATGATACTTCTCAGAGCTGGGGTTGTGATTCAGTGGTAGAGCACTTACCTAGCATGTGAGAGGCACTGGGTTAGATTCTTAGCACCACATATAAATAAAAATGATTAAAAAAATTAAGCTTGGGCTGGGGATGTGGTTCAAGCGGTAGCACGCTTGCCTAGTATGCATGCGGCCCAGGTTCGATCCTCAGCACCACATACAAACAAAGATATTGTGTCCGCCGAAAACTAAAAAATAAATATTAAAAAATTCTCTCTCTTAAAAAAATTAAGCTCCATCAACATCTAAAAATATTTTTTAAAAGAAATAATACTTCTCATTGAAATAATATATATTTCACAACACATACAGCATCTAATTTCATGTCACTATTAATACGACATCTTATAGGTTTGGTGCTGTGGCTAGAATTTGTGGAGAAATTCTTACCCTTGAAGATTTTCAGTGTAGTTAAAAAGTTAAGATTTAAAACAATATACAATACTTGTATATTGGGCATGGTGGCACACCCCTGAAATCCCAGGGACTCAGGAGGTTAAGGCAGGAGGATCTCAAATTCAAGGCCAGCCTGGACAACCTAGTGAGACCCTGTCTCAAAATAAAAATTAAAAAAGGAGGTATAGCTCAGTGGTGGAGCACCCCTGGGTTCAAGCCTCAGCATCTCTCTCTCTCTCTCTCACACACACACACACACACAAAGTTAAAAGTGATGTATGTGATCTCCATACCCATAAGTAATCTCAGTTTCTCTTATAGTCCCTACCACTTTATTTCAACCTTTTTAGGAATTATCCT